>NC_090436.1:469708736-470009094 GCF_031143425.1 Pleurodeles waltl
GTGACCTCGACAGCCAAAGGGGACTCCCAGGCACCACTTTGAACTTGCAAACCAGCTCCTTTTCCAAGTGGCCCATCCAGGTGGCCCTGTGCCTGTGCCAAGAACTTTGCCGACGCTGCTCCTGCCAAAACTGGGAGCTGCCCAAAGCTCTCCAGCTGGCAAAAGGTGCCCACCGACTCCTGTGACCATCCTGCTAAAGAAGGGACTGGTAACTCAACCATACGATTTTTAATGCCTTTGAAAAAGTGACTGCCTATTGATTCCAATTGTGCGTAAATACACACAGAAAGACTAACTGCTAAACTTTAAAAAGTAATAACAAGAAAAGTACTTAACCTATTCTAAAGATTTTGGTCTTTAAAATGATATAAAAGTCTGAAGTATTTTTATAAATTCTGGTCTCGAGTTATTCAATGATTGGATTTGTGAGTACAGCAAATACTTAGCACATCTCCTGGATTAGCCTAACTGCTCGACCAGCTACCTTAACCCCTTCGCTGCCAGGCCTTTTCCCCCTCCTGTGCCAGGCCTTTTTTTGCCTATTTGGGGCAGTTCGCGCTTAGGCCCGCATAACTTTTTGTCCACATAAGCTAACCAAGCCAAATTTGCGTCCTTTTTTTCCAACATCCTAGGGATTCTGGAGGTACCCAGACTTTGTGGGTTCCCCTGAAAGAGGCCAAGAAATTGGCCAAAATACAGGGAAAATTTTGTTTTTTTCAAAAAAATTGGAAAAAGTGGCTGCAGAAGAAGGCTTGTGGTTTTTCCCCTGAAAATGGCATCAACAAAGGGTTTGCGGTGCTAAACTCAGCAGCTTCCCAGCTTTCAGGAACAGGCAGACTTGAATCAGAAAACCCAATTTTTTAAAACAATTTTGGCATTTTTCTGGGACATACCCCATTTTTGCAATTTTTTGTGCTTTCAGCCTCCTTCCAGTCAATGACAGAAATGGGCATGAAACCAATGCTGGATCCCAGAAACCTAAACATTTCTGAAACGTAGACAAAATTCTGAATTCAGCAAGGGGTCATTTGTGTAGATCCTACAAGGGTTTCCTACAGAACATAACAACTGAAAAAGAAATATATTGAAATTTAGGTGAAAAAAACATAAATGTTTCTCTACGTTTTACTCTGTAACTTTTCCCTGCAATGTCAGATTATCGAAAGCAATATACCGCTACGTCTGCTGGACTCCTCTGGTTGCGGGGATATATAGGGCTTGTAGGTTCATCAAGAACCCGAGGAACCCAGAGCCAATAAATGAGCTGCACACTGACGTGCGTTTTCATTCTACTGTGTACCGGGTATACAGCAATTCATTTGCTGAAATATAAAGAGTAAAAAATTGCTATCAAGAAAACCTTTGTATTTCCAAAAAGGCCACAAGATAAGGTGTTGAGGAGCAGTGGTTATTTGCACATCTCTGAATTCCGGGGTGACCATACTAGCATGTGAATTACAGGGCTTTTCTCAAATAGATGTCTTTTTTACACACTCTCCTATATTTGGAAGTAAAAAAAATATAGAGAAAGACAAGGGGCAATAACACTTGTTTTGCTAATCTATGTTCCCCCAAGTCTCCCGATAAAAATGATACCTCACTTGTGTGGGTAGGCCTAGCGCCCGCGACAGGAAACGCCCCAAAGCGCAACGTGGCCACATCCACATTTTTGGAAGACAACAGAGGTGTTTTTTGCGAAGTGCCTACCTGTAGATTTTGGCCTCTAGCTCAGCCGGCACCTAGGGAAACCTACCAAACCTGTGCATTTCTGAAAACTAGAGACCTAGGGGAATCCAAGGAGGGGTGACTTGCGGGGCTCGGACCAGGTTCTGTTACCCAGAATCCTTTGCAAACCTCAAAATTTGGCTAAAAAAACACATGTTCCTCACATTTCTGTGGCAGAAAGATCTGGAATCTGAGAGGAGCCACAAATTTCCTTTCACCCAGCGTTCCCCCAAGTCTCCCGATAAAAATGATACCTCACTTGTGTGGGTAGGCCTAGCGCCCGCGACAGGAAACGCCCCAAAGCGCAACGTGGACACATCCAAATTTTTGGAAGACAACAGAGGTGATTTTTGCGAAGTGCCTACCTGTAGATTTTGGCCTCTAGCTCAGCCGGCACCTAGGGAAACCTACCAAACCTGTGCATTTCTGAAAACTAGAGACCTAGGGGAATCCAAGGAGGGGTGACTTGCGGGGCTCGGACCAGGTTCTGTTACCCAGAATCCTTTGCAAACCTCAAAATTTGGCTAAAAAAACACATGTTCCTCACATTTCTGTGGCAGAAAGTTCTGGAATCTGAGAGGAGCCACAAATTTCCTTCCACCCAGCGTTGCCCCAAGTCTCCCGATAAAAATGATACCTCACTTGTGTGGGTAGGCCTAGTGCCGGCGACAGGAAACACCCCAAAGCGCAACTTGGACACATCCTAAATTTTGGAAAAAAACAGAGGTGTTTTTTGCGAAGTGCCTACCTGTAGATTTTGGCCTCTAGCTCAGCCGGCACCTAGGGAAACCTACCAAACCTGTGCATTTCTGAAAACTAGAGACCTAGGGGAATCCAAGGAGGGGTGACTTGCGGGGCTCGGACCAGGTTCTGTTACCCAGAATCCTTTGCAAACCTCAAAATTTGGCTAAAAAAACACATGTTCCTCACATTTCTTTCGCAGAAAGTTCTGGAATCTGAGAGGAGCTACAAATTTCCTTCCACCCAGCGTTCCCCCAAGTCTCCCGATAAAAATGATACCTCACTTGCGTGGGTAGGCCTAGCGCCGGCGACAGGAAACACCCCAAAGCGCAACGTGGACACATCCTAAATTTTGGAAAAAAACAGAGGTGTTTTTTGCGAAGTGCCTAACTGTAGATTTTGGCCTCTAGCTCAGCCGGCACCTAGGGAAACCTACCAAACCTGTGCATTTCTGAAATCTAGAGACCTAGGGGAATCCAAGGAGGGGTGACTTGCGGGGCTCGGACCAGGTTCTGTTACCCAGAATCCTTTGCAAACCTCAAAATTTGGCTAAAAAAACACATGTTCCTCTCATTTCTGTGGCAGAAAGTTCTGGAATCTGAGAGGAGCTACAAATTTCCTTCCACCCAGCATTCCCCCAAGTCTGCCGATAAAAATGATACCTCACTTGCGTGGGTAGGCCTAGCGCCCGCGACAGGAAACGCCCCAAAGCGCAACGTGAACACATCCAAATTTTTGGAAGACAACAGAGGTGATTTTTGTGAAGTGCCTACCTGTAGATTTTGGCCTCTAGCTCAGCCGGCACCTAGGGAAACCTACCAAACCTGTGCATTTCTGAAAACTAGAGACCTAGGGGAATCCAAGGAGGGGTGACTTGCGGGGCTCGGACCAGGTTCTGTTACCCAGAATCCTTTGCAAACCTCAAAATTTGGCTAAAAAAACACATGTTCCTCACATTTCTGTGCCCGAAAGTTCTGGAATCTGAGAGGAGCCACAAATTTCCTTCCACCCAGCGTTCCCCCAAGTCTCCCGATAAAAATTATACCTCACTTGTGTGGGTAGGCCTAGTGCCGGCGACAGGAAACACCCCAAAGCGCAACGTGGACACATCCTAAATTTTGGAAAAAAACAGAGGTGTTTTTTGCGAAGTGCCTACCTGTAGATTTTGGCCTCTAGCTCAGCCGGCACCTAGGGAAACCTACCAAACCTGTGCATTTCTGAAAACTAGAGACCTAGGGGAATCCAAGGAGGGGTGACTTGCGGGGCTCGGACCAGGTTCTGTTACCCAGAATTCTTTGCAAACCTCAAAATTTGGCTAAAAAAACACATGTTCCTCAAATTTCTGTGGCAGAAAGTTCTGGAATCTGAGAGGAGCTACAAATTTCCTTCCACCCAGCGTTCCCCCAAGTCTCCCGATAAAAATGATACCTCACTTGCGTGGGTAGGCCTAGCGCCGGCGACAGGAAACACCCCAAAGCGCAACGTGGACACATCCTAAATTTTGGAAAAAAACAGAGGTGTTTTTTGCGAAGTGCCTAACTGTAGATTTTGGCCTCTAGCTCAGCCGGCACCTAGGGAAACCTACCAAACCTGTGCATTTCTGAAAACTAGAGACCTAGGGGAATCCAAGGAGGGGTGACTTGCGGGGCTCGGACCAGGTTCTGTTACCCAGAATCCTTTGCAAACCTCAAAATTTGGCTAAAAAAACACATGTTCCTCACATTTCTTTGGCAGAAAGTTCTGGAATCTGAGAGGAGCTACAAATTTCCTTCCACCCAGCGTTCCCCCAAGTCTCCCGATAAAAATGATACCTCACTTGCGTGGGTAGGCCTAGCGCCCGCGACAGGAAACGCCCCAAAGCGCAACGTGAACACATCCAAATTTTTGGAAGACAACAGAGGTGATTTTTGCGAAGTGCCTACCTGTAGATTTTGGCCTCTAGCTCAGCCGGCACCTAGGGAAAACTACCAAACCTGTGCATTTCTGAAAACTAGAGACCTAGGGGAATCCAAGGAGGGGTGACTTGCGGGGCTCGGACCAGGTTCTGTTACCCAGAATCCTTTGCAAACCTCAAAATTTGGCTAAAAAAACACATGTTCCTCACATTTCTGTGCCCGAAAGTTCTGGAATCTGAGAGGAGCCACAAATTTCCTTCCACCCAGCGTTCCCCCAAGTCTCCCGATAAAAATGATACCTCACTTGTGTGGGTAGGCCTAGTGCCGGCGACAGGAAACACCCCAAAGCGCAACGTGGACACATCCTAAATTTTGGAAAAAAACAGAGGTGTTTTTTGCGAAGTGCCTACCTGTAGATTTTGGCCTCTAGCTCAGCCGGCACCTAGGGAAACCTACCAAACCTGTGCATTTCTGAAAACTAGAGACCTAGGGGAATCCAAGGAGGGGTGACTTGCGGGGCTCGGACCAGGTTCTGTTACCCAGAATCCTTTGCAAACCTCAAAATTTGGCTAATAAAACACATGTTCCTCACATTTCGGTGACAGAAAGTTCTGGAATCTAAGAGGAGCCACAAATTTCCTTCCACCCAGCGTTCCCCCAAGTCTCCCGATACAAATGATACCTCACTTGTGTGGGTAGGCCTAGCGCCCGCGACAGGAAATGGCCCAAAACACAACCTGGACACATCACATTTTTTCATAGAAAACAGGGCCTACCTGTGGATTTTGGCCTCTAGCTCAGCCGGCACCTGGGGAAACCTAGCAAACCAGCGCATTTTTGAAAACTAGAAACCAAGGGGAATCCAAGATGGGGTGAATTGTGGGGCTCTGACCAGGTTCTGTTACCCAGAATCCTTTGCAAACCTCAAATTTTGGCTAAAAAAACATGTTTTCCTCACATTTCAGTGACAGAAAGTTCTGGAATCTGAGAGGAGCCACAAATTTCCTTCCACCTAGCGTTCCCCCAAGTCTCCCGATAAAAATGATACCTCACTGGTGTGGGTAGGCCTAGCGCCCGTGACAGGAAATGGCCCAAAACACAACGTGGACATCACATTTTTTCATAGAAAACAGTGCCTACCTGTGGATTTTGGCCTCTAGCTCAGCCGGGCCCAGGGGGGGCAGAAATGGCCTAAAATAAATTTTTCCCCCACCCCCCAACCCCCCTGCCCCCCCGGGAGCGACCCTTGCCTATGGGGTCGCCCCCCCTTGCGTGACATTGGTGCCAAAAAAAAAATCCCCGGTGCCTAGTGCTTTCTGCCCCCCTTGGGGGCAGATTGACCTACAATCGGCCAATCTGCCCGCAAGGGGGGCATAAAAGGACTAAATACAATTTGCCCCCCAGGGGAGCGACCCTTCCCTAATGGGTCGCTCCCCATCTCTACAAAAACAAACAAACAAACCACAAAAAAAACAATTTGCCCTGGCGCCTAGAGGTTTCTGCCCCCCCGGGGGCAGATCGGCCTAATACCAATAGGCCGATCTGCCCCCAGGGGGGGCAGAAATGGCCTAAAATAAATTTGCCCCCCCAACCCCCCCGGGGAGCGACCCTTGTCTGCAAGGTCGCTCCCCTTGCGTGACGGCGCAAAAAAAAGATCCCTGGGGCCTAGTGGGCAGATTGACCTGCAATCGGCCAATCTGCCTCCAAGGGGGGCAGAAATGGTCGAAATACAATTTGCCCCCCAGGGGAGCGACCCTTGCCTAATGCGTCGCTCCCCATCTCTAAAAAAACAAACAAACAAAAAACAAACCCACACAAAATAAAATGTGCCCTGGCGCATAAAGGTTTCTGCCCCCCCCCGGGGGCAGATCGGCCTAATACCAATAGGCCGATCTGCCCCCAGGGGTGCAGAAATGGCCTAAAATAAATTTGCCCCCCCACCCCCCCGGGGAGCGACCCTTGCCTGCAAGGTCACTTCCCTTGCGTGACGGCGCAAAAAAAAGATCCCTGGTGCCAAACAAACAAACAAAAAAAAAACACAAAAAAACTATTTGCCCAATGGCATGGGCACTGCAGGGGCCCCCGTAAGAGGGCCCCACTTTGTATTTCAGTGTCTGCTTTGCAGACACTGAAATACGCGACGGGTGCAACAGCACCCGTCGCACCTTCCCACTCCGCCGGCTCCATTCAGAGCCGGCGTCCTCGTGGGAAGGTTGATTTCCACTGGGCTGGCGGGCGGCCTTTTGGCGGTCGCCCGCCAGCCCAGTGGAAATCCCAGAATCACTGCAGCGGTCTGATGACCGCGGTGCGGTGTTCTGGCGGGGGTACTTTGGCGGGCGGCCTCCGCCGCCCGCCAAGGTAAGAATCAGGGCCAATATCTTTGACAGGTAATGATGCAACATCAATTGTCATTGCTAAGGTCTGTCACAATCATTTTAGAAAAGCTTTGGACATTAAACTCCACCTTATTTGGGGTATGGATACTGGCACACTGACAGCTGCCTGTCACAGTCTTAAAGATGCTCTTCAGTTCCTCACATATTTGTTGTATTGGTACATTTGTCGGGGAAGTTTCCTGACACTTGAGTTCTGAACCATTCCTGGCATATGTCAACTTGCATGGGTATATGTTCAATACATGTTCGGGAGGCTCAGCAAGTTGTTTTAGTCCACAATACTATTGTTGCTTCACACAATGCAGACACTTAGATGATTTGATTACACACTGGAAAAAGTGCATGATAGATGTGATTATGGTGATTTATTCACATGTGCAAGTTTAGTTTCCGATGCAGTATAATGACCAGTTCACTGACCCAATGAGAGATCCTAAGCCATTAATGTACATGTGAGTCCAAGGGTGAGGAACATGTCAAGAAACATGTGTAGGAGAAATGTTCATTAGTAAGGAGGCGTCCAAATTGAGAATAGGTGGGAATAGAGACAATGACAGTCCATAGAAGATAAGTCAACAGTGATTGAGAGAAGAGGGCACATTACCAGCTGGCACAACACTGGCATGATTGTAAGCACAGAACCACGGAGATGCTGTCCATGTGGCACAGACTAGTGTTACTGGGTAGTTTTACATGTGAATGTTGCTCCTTCCACATCTTCATCCTCTGATGTGTGTGGTGCCTCCTGTGCCATGGGTGGTGCTGTTGTTGAAGCTGAGGCGGTTCACACACACATCAGGGGTTAGAGATGTGGAATCAAAGGTCCCGGCAGCTGCCATTTGTGGAAACACATAAGGCATCACTGCAGCAAGGAGGAACTGCTCATTTCTCAAAATGACAGCTACATCACGGTGGTAGGCAGCTATGTTTTCCCTGAGCGAGGCTACTTCCCACTGTATGGACTCCATGGCATTTTGTACATCCCCCAGCCTGTTTTCTATATTGCTGCTGCCACTTTGGGAGGCCGATTGCTTAAGCCTCTACCTAATGACAGCAGGTATGTCAGCCATGGACTGCTGGAGTTCACGTAGCGGAACTGGGTGCCTCTGATGGCAGCTGAGTTGTTCTTATTCAGACTGCAGCACCTCAGCACTCCCTGTAGGCTTCCTGCCATGGTCTCCATCCCCAGCTGCACCTGCTGTGCCATCTCCTGGTGGACTCCTACCACTGTCCTTTGAAAGGTGAAATCTGGGTCCTTAGAGTCCAGGGCTGTGGCAGTACTGTTTGGTGCTGTGTGCTGGTAGTTAGATGGTTCATGTGGAGACTCCACAACGTTGTGTGTCCTCCCTGTCATTTGTAAAATCCAGAACAGGTAGTCCCCAGGAGGCTGTTGACATGGCTCATCATTTACTTGCTACTGGTGGCTCAGTGACATGTTACATACCCCAAGTCGTAGTTGTATATTATGCGTTGCATTGTGTATCACACATAGGGCAACCTTTCAAGGTATTTGGTGCATTGATCCCACACCACCATATTCCTTGCAGGCCCCCTACCCTAGCCACTGAGAGCAATGTAGCACATCATTTATATTCCTGTTCACCATGGTGGGCATTCCCACATTAGGCTAATGGGTTTTGTCACAATTTTGGTGCTTTACTACATTGGCACCATGAATGATGACATTAGTGCAGCAAAGCACAGGAAGGGATTTGCTTACAATTCTTGTGTCACTTTGTCATCTGCCTTTAGCAGGCCTCGCACATGTGGTAATTGGATGGCACAGTGCAGCCTTTATGGATTGACAGCCTCATTGGTTTTTCCCTCCCTCCATAGGGGACATTTCCTTGCATACAGCACATCTGCAACATGCATATGTTTGTGTAAGGATGTACAATGTGGATCAATGCATGCATTGTGTGTGTTAATGTGGCATGAGGGGAATGGGCAGGTTGGATTCACATTAGCAACTATTTGTATGATGGTACTGTTGCATTATGGGATAGTGATATTGGGCTCCTAGTGTGACATTAATGCCACTTGTGGCTGTTCTTATACATGAAGGTGTCCCTTTGTGCACAATGCCAACCATTCCCACAACACTTGCAATCTTGTTACAATGTGAAATGGAAGCTACTTGTACAGTAACACAAATGATGATCACAGACAAGCCCCATATGTTGTATATGTTTACTTTTGTGCCCATTCCCAAATGGTGTATGGAGGTGTGTGAGAGTTATTGTTGGGTCATCCTGTGAAACTAGCATAGGACATGTTGCACATTGCAATTACACATCGGCAGGTGGATCAGTGGCAACAGTAAAGTGATTGCTGGGATGGGTGACAAATATTTGGTCCATATAGGGGGGAAGATGTGGGCGCATATGAAGTGTTGGCCCATTATTACCCAAGTTTCATAAAAAATGACGGAGTGCACTGTAGCGGCACATTTGGCAGTGCCACACTCCATCACTTTCAATACAGTTGGATGCACCATTTTAAAGAATATATGGCGCAGCCCTGTGTTGGCCCCTGCATCAGCACAATTTTGCTGCCAAGCGGCAACGCACACAACCTTGCGCCATGGTGCAAGGATGGCTGCACGGCAGGGGTGATGGATTTTGGGCAGGAAGGGACACCTTTCTTCTGAAAGTACAATCTTTTCTGGGAATTAGCACTTTGTATGTGTGCTGCAGGATGCAGCAAACACAAGAAGAGCACTGACACAAGGAGAAAGGAAAGCATTATGCCTTGTTCCACCATCCTAACACCACCCCTGGGATGGTGTTGGATTTAGCTTCAGGTTTACATGCAGTCTTAAGTTTAGGGCAACAACAATATGCAATGGGTGTTGTTGTGGCACAGCTACAGTCACATTGATTGCACACACCTTCCAGGCAAAGTGCTGCATGTGTAGGGGCTATATTTACAAGGTGGTGTTACGCAGTAAGTGCATAGTGCCACAGAGCGTCATTAAAAGTGGGGCTCCAGTGGCAATGGTGTCTTTTGATTCTGGCACTATGTGTCCCACTGCTACCCTTTTGCATGCATTCAGTGTGTTGTATGTGCCTCCCCCTTCTGCCATTTGTAAAATTCCAGATAGTCCCACCTGGAACTTACAGTGCATTTGTGGTAAGTCTTGGTAGTCTGCACTGTCCTGCGTTTCCAGTGACCAGCTCCTCTAGGATGTCTGCTGCCACCATCTCCTTCAGGTCATCCAGGTCCTCCTGGGGTGCGGACTCCACCTCTAGTCTGCAGTGTTGTCTTCCCGTTCCTGGCCAGTTTCTATTTAGATCTGCGCTTGCAATCATGCCAGCTCTTCTTACAATCTGTGACAGTCCCCTTCACCTCTGACACATTGTTGACGTTATCTACTATTGCCTGCCATATAGCCTCTCTCCTACCTAATGACAATTTAATGGGGATGAAGAGGTTGTGTTGGTGATCCATCACCTCTCTGAAGATGTCACTCACCTCCTCACTAAAGTGACACTTCAGCATCCTCTTCTCCTTCTCCTGGGACTTTGCTGGCCCCTCTTGGCTCTCTCTGGGTCTTTCTTGGCCTGCATTCTCCATCTTGTCTCCCATTTTATTTTTCTTGCTGTCATGTTTTTTAATTTTTTTTTACGATAATGCTGTTAAATATGGCGCTAACACGTTTAGCAACAAAAAACGTGCCGCAAAATGTTCTAACACCACTTTTACAGCATCAGCGTAATTTTTGTTTCTGGCATATCACAATGGCTAACGGTAGCCAGTGGTAATTTATTTGGTGCACATTTACGCTAGCACAGTTGTACGTACTTTTTATTACATCAAGGCCATAGTCTAATTAGTTAAACCAACCTCAAACACTGTGGTACTTTTTAAATCCAGAGTGTGTGCTTCTTTAGACCAAACATTCTTAAAATGTACTGCTTAGTAGTATGAATGATTTGATTCCTATGCCTTGTAATACTCATTGTTTTATGTAACACTTACATTTTCTATTGACTCATTAACACAGGTATGATTCTCTGTCTCTGCATAATGTGTGTGTTATCTAGAGTGATTTGACACTATAAAACAAATCAAATGTATCTGAGAGAGGCTATTGAGAAATGAAGGGCAATGATGGAGGATGGTAGTGAAGGAATCCATGGAGAATGAGCTCATGGACGGGGCACTGAAAGAATGGTTTCGCAGAGTGCCACCAGTGCTAAAGCTGGTCCTTTGTTCTACATTGTAACAATAACCATCTGCAATTATAGACAGTTGATTGCCTTGAAAGAAGTAGCTTTATTCTTCATTTGCATCTTTTTTGATTATTCAGAATGTGTCATAAAAATTCATGTTTTTCATTTCACACTGTACACCTTAACACATGTTGGTGAATGCACTGATTTATTAGCTATGTTAATTGTTCCCAAATCTAATTGGAATTGATAGATGTTAAAATATGCAAGCATATGCTGACACACTCTATTGCTGCTGCTCCTGCAAAAGAAAGTGTTATCTCCTTTTTAGGCATAATTGAGCAGGAGTCAAATGATCTAATGCCGCAATCAGTGAAGTATTTCCTAGTGCTTGATAACGCTTTCTGTATGAAAAACCTTAAGAGTCTTCAAGTTAATTTGAAAGATATTTCTTAAAATCCTTTCTGGGAGCTAGAATTCCCCTTTTGAAAACACCATTAGAATACTTGAGTTAGAAGTGTAATCAAAAGAGAGTGGATTAAAATAAATGCCGGCCCCTTCATTTTTACATCTGAATTCTCAATGCATAAGAGGGGACTCCTTATTCAATGGGGGTTCACTGTGACAAACATTTAATATAAAAGCGGCATGGGTAAAGTAGGCGATTGCCCAGGGACCCACACCTTTCAAGCCCCTCCCCCATGCAAAATTAACTTTCTCTCTAGTTCACTTCTGTATGTTTTTCTATCTGGACCTTTAATGCATAATTTAGTATTGAGAGGCAATATAGTGTTTGAAGTAACAAAAATGTGTAATAAAATACAAAAGATGTTCTGAGCAGGGGCTCAGACATGATTTCTTGCCTGGGTCCCCCAACCTGTGAAATGACACTGCTTGCCACTGTGAACATTAAACCTATACTCGAATAACTAGACCCTGCACACATTTCATTTTTTTCACAAATGAAACAAGAAAAATGTGCAGTATGTCACACTTATGCAAATCCAGCAGAATTCAAATGCTAATACATTGCCTCTTGGAAGAACGAATTTGCAGAGCAAACGTAGAGCCAGATTTAAGAAAAGTGGCGCTCCACTCAGTGCCACTATGTGTGAGCCGTATCTAAGATATGGAGCACTATGGTGGCAGTTAGGGAACTAGCGTCAGAATTTTTGATGCTAGTTCGGAGCTTTGCAGTACTAGTGTCAAAGCCCACTGAGGCCCGTTATAAACAGTGATGTGCCTCCTTTTAGTGCCTGCTCTGAGAAGGCGGAAAAAGTGCAGAAAAGAATTGATGCATGGTATTGTGTGCGCCATATTTTGCCCCCCTTACAGGGGAACAGGCCCTTTGCATACATTAAGCCAGGCGTAGGCATAATGTAGCGCAAAGGGTTACAAAGTGGTGCAATGCATGCATTGCGCCTATTTGTAAATTTAGCATGGCAGCCACATTTGCTTAAAAAAAATGCTAATGTGGCCAAAGTAAGCACTATGGGCTCTTAAATGTGCCCTATAGTTTGTTCCACAATTTAAAAAGTTTCTGACAAAAAACATGTTTAATTTGAAAACTCAAACTTTCACCTTCACGGAGGTACTCTTGTTTCAAAATTATCAGTAGCATGAATAAAACTATTTTAAAAAATGTTTTATAGAATTTTAGTTATAAAATAACTGATTGAACATTGTCTCCTCCCAGGAGCGTAGCTTCAGGTGGGGTGTTTAGGGTGTTAAAGCCCTCCTAAAAAATGAATTCTATTGTAAATAGTTGAGTACAAATTCTTTCAGTCAGGTATGGTGAGGTGTCTGTTAGTTTCCCCTTGGATTTTTCCATACACACACTCGCACTCTTGTCTGTTTTAAAGGCATTAAAGATGTTTGTTCATTTGAAAAAATGTGTGTCTAACAATGCACACTGCCCCTTAAGCCTCCCACATGCTCTGCTTGATTGTTGGGAAATCTGTATTTCACCCCTCGCTGCCAATCTTACTGACCAAGCTACACCCCTCAAGCCTTCAGGCAAGCACCTTGCACTCTACTCGCAAAACACTACATTTTCTGAGTTATAGTTTGTTGTTTGTCCAGGAACGTTCTCCAAAAAAACAGGAAAACAAAACGCCAAAGAAAATAAAGGGCCATCTTCGTTCATCTCTATTAAACTGAGGAGAGGACTTGTGTACAACTGGTACACCACAGAGTTTCTTTATATTTAAATTTGTTCTATACAAATGGGTTCCTCAGCCTCTCAGCCTTGCCAATAGCTCAGTCTTTATCGGCATGATGCCAAAGAGCTTGGGCTTTGTCTATATGTTGGATTTACATTCCTTTAAGTTCTGTGATCCCCATCATTCCAAGAAAGTAAAAAAACAAACTAAAGAGTGAATGAAACACCAGGTTTAAATTTAAGTTTTCTAGAAAGGCAACTATCTGTCAGACTCTTTGGACCTCATTGCGAGTTTGACGGTCTGTGGGCCACCATAGCGGCAGTCTGACCGCTCTTCACTTGGTGGTCAGAAGACTGTATTACGATGCATGCGGTTCGAGAGAGGAAAGACTGCCGCTGCCCCACAGCACTATTCTTAGGGTGCTCATTTCGGTATTTTGGACATCCATATTATCAATCATGACCCTCTGCAGCTACTTCATGTTCCGGAGTTTAGTCAACACCTGGCCTATCACCCCTTGGGATGTGGACCCTCAGTGTCTGGAGTGTTAAATTGCACCTCAGGATCCAGGACTAGGGGGCACAAATTGGTGGAAACTGTGCTAGGTACACCGGTTGGGGGAGGTGCTTTCTAGACTGTGATGTTGAAGCAACAAGGCTTGGAGGTGACAGTGAGACTCTCTGTTGCCGATTGACCAGGTTGCCCGGATGAGCCAGGACTTCATCCACCTTCACAAGTCCGGGAGTGCTGTGGTCACTGAGGTCTTTATCGAGGGGGATAATGGTAGTCTGTTCTGTGGCCTCTGTGTGCCTAGTGACAACTCGACCTGTTGATGAAGAATGTACATTGTTACTGGTTGAATTGTGATATCTTCCTCCAAAGGTTTTGTGTTACAGTAAGCAGAGACATTGCACATACTTAAGTGTAGGTTATCCTATTGTGCCAAATTACCATGGTATTGAGTTTTTTGATATGATATGTGTGAAGCATGCCTAAACTATTTGCCTCTAGCAGCTGATGAGATGTGCAGATCAGTTGCACTTTGGAAGATGGACTGAAAATGACATCTTACCACCAGTGAATCCAATACAGCGGAGAGGCAACCTATGGCGTTGACCAATTGGAGGACCAGTTGGGTGGGATGCAGGAAAGCACTGGACTTTGTTGTGAATGTGACTGGAGTTATCATATGCACAGAGCTCTGTCAATGTGCCTGCTGCCAATACCAATCTGATGATGCAGCTTTAAGCCTTAGAGTAAGGTGTCATTCCTGTCCTCAATAGTTTCATCTTCGGTTAGCACATCAAAATAGAGCTAGGTAGACAGACATGTCACTGAGTTAAGCATGATTTGTATCTTGCTCACTCCCAGGTGAGTAAACTTGAATTGAGAGTTAACGGACAGGGGTATTTTAACAAGTGACTACTGGGCTGGTGTTTAGAGTAACAGACACAAGGCCTCCTGAGAGTTGCAGTCAGGTCACTCTCTCTACTACACACACTATACAGGTGGTATCCTCCCAGGTGAGGTGAGTACACTTCAATTGAGAGTCACCAAACAGGGGTATGTTGAAAAGTGCCCACTGGGCTGGTGGTTGAAGTGAAAGACACAAGGCCTTCTGAGAGTTGCAGTCAGGTAACTCCCTCTACTTCCCAAGACTTGAAAAATGACATACTCCCAGGTGAGTGTAGAGCATTAAAGCGATGGCAAACAGGGATATGCGGGCAAGTGACTAGTATGCTGTTGTTTGGAGTTACAGGCACAATGCCTCCTGGGAATTGCCTCAAGCCCTTCTCTCTTCTACACACTCTATACAAATGGTATCCTCCCAGGTGAGTACACTTCAATTGAGAGTTACCAAACAGGGATATTTTGACAAGTGGACTGGTGGTTTTAGTTACAAACACAAGGCCTCCTGGGAGTTTCAGTCAGGTCACTCCCTCTGTACCCCAACACTTGACAAATATTGAGTATTACATACCTGTATGCAGACTGAATTTAGGTTTACATTTTGGCATACCAAGAATCATGGATGTGTTTGATGTTGTAAGATTTACAGCCACCATTTGAACATATGCCATGTGAAGTGCCTTGGTAGCTGTGATGTTGGGTCCAATAATGCACATTGACAGTGTTAAAACTCAGATACTCTGGGTATTGAATGTTGGTGAAGTACATGAACAAGACAGTGGCAAAAGCTGTGCTGTGAGCATGCATGACAATGCAGTTTTATGACAGTTTTTGTGTTGTAATTTACTAGACTCCACTCCCCAGGTATTTCTGTCAAGCCCTCAGGAGCCAGGATGGCCAAGACCTTCTTCACGAAGGTAAAGAATCTTAATGGGGCCCGGGAGGGCCTCCACCAGTCTAGTTGGCCTCCAGCTGCTGCCTGGAGACCAGGGAATGAACTTTGCCCATCAAGTCCTTCCCCCTAATCCTACTGTCTTCCTTTGTGCGCATGGTGGTGTCTACAGCACTCACTCTGTGAACGATCCTTTGCAACATTTCCATTTTCCAAACAATTGCAGCTCTGATCCTATGATTTTATTCACCATGATTCTCAACTCATCTTCTGAAAAATGGGAATTTTTGGAATGTGCCATGGTGGACAACTAAAGTAAGTTACAGGGACTTACTTAACAGGGGAAGTGCAATAGGGAATGAATGGACAAACGTGGGTGGTCAAAGGGATGGTGAAAAAAGGGGTACCTAATCTATGTAATATACAAAAAACGGTGGTTGAAGTTCTTTGGCTTCCTGTGGATATGCAAAGGCTTATGGTCTGTGAAGAAGTGCTTTTTATAGTGAGGTGCATTCACTGGACCAATGTGTTTCAGCTGTGTTGTGTCTTAATTCATCCAGTGTGCATTTGGTGGTTACTTTGCTGGACGCATACCACGGTGATTGACCGACATTGGCTAACCACCAAGAGGATGGTAATGGAAGACGGTGTCTGTGTGTTTGTATTAAGCTCAGTGGTTGGCCACTGCGCTGACAGTGCTGGAGTTTAAACCACATAGATAAAAGCTGCTGTGCCACTGACGGTTTGCCTTTTTTTCTTGCCGGGTGGTGGTCCTCCCTGTTTGCATCGTAATACGATGGTCTAGGGACAACCAGTGCAACTGTCTTTTTATGTCTGCCAACATGGCAGTCTGGCTGTCCGCATGCCTGTAGGAGGCTGGCCTGGCTTATAGTGGGTACCTGATCGTACTTACACATTGTGCCAGGTCCAGTTATCCCTTATTAGTAGATTAGTAGTGTTCTAGCAACTTAGGCTGATAGAGGTAGCTATAGCAGAGAAGCTTAGGCTGAACTAGAAAACATGAAAAACTCCTACTATACCACTTATATCATATAGCACAATATCATAAGGATCACAATTCTCAGTGTTACTGAAAATAAAGGTATTTTATTTTAGTGACAATGTACCAAAAATATCTCACAAGATATACTCCCTTAGAAGGTAAATAAAATACACAAAATATACACACAAACCAAAATCAGGTAAGTAAACTGTTAGAAAAGTAGTGCAAACACTGTAGAATTCAATAGGATGCAATAGGCCTAGGGTCAACAAAAACCATATACTAAGAAAGAGGAATGCAAACCACTTAGGGACCCCAGGCCTAGTGTAGTGTGTAGAGGGTCACTGGGGGTGTAAGAAAACACTAAGGGTGTCCAAGATACTCTACCCCAAGACCCTGAAAAGTAGGAGTAAAGTGACTCTACTTCCCCAGAAACACACCAAAGTTGTGATATGAGATTTTGCAAAGACCACAACTGACTACAAAGCAGTGAAGACGGATTCCTGGACCTGAGGACCTGTAAAGGAAGGAGACCAAGTCCAAGAGTCACAAAAGTGTCCGGGGGGGCAGGAGCCCACTAAACCCTGGATGAAGGTGCAAAATGGCTGCCTCTGTGAGGAAGAAGCTGAAGATTCTGCAACAAGGGAAGATGCCAGGAACTTCTCCTTTGCACAGAAGATGTCCAATGGAGTGCTGGAGGATGCAGAGTTGTTTCTTTGAAGAATGACCGCAAACAAGCCTTGCTAGCTGCAATGGTCGTGGTTGAAGAAAAAGGCTGCTGCCCGGGCCCAGGAAGGACCAGGATGTCTCCACTTGAAAGAGGAAATTATAAGTCTGATATAATCCTTAGCTACTGACTACATTGGCTGCAAAATGCAGGGATTTCTTTAGAGTGGCACATTTTACACCCTCAGGTGTAGGTTTATCATTATTTCACACAGTGCAGCAAGGTAGTGACCTATGTATGGTGCACGCTTGTGATGGTGTCCCCGCACTCACAAAGTCTGGGAAATTTGTCCTGAACGATGTGGGGGCACCTTGGCTAGTGCCAGGGGGCCCCCACACTTAGTAACTTTGCACCTAACCTTCACCAAGTGAGGGTTAGACATATTGGTGACTTATAAGTTACTTAAGTGCAGTGTAAAATGGCTGTGAAATAATGTGGACGTTATTTCACTTGGGCTGCAGTGGCAGTCCTGTGTAAGAATTGTCTGAGCTCCCTATGGGTGGCAAAATAAATGCTTCAGTCCATAGGGATACTGGCCCCCCCTTATAAGTCCCTAGTATATGGTACCTAGGTACCCAGGGCATTGGGGTTCCAGGAGATCCATATAAGCTGCAGCATTTCTTTTGCTACCCATCGGGAGCTCAGACAAACCCTTGACACAGCATTACTCGTCTCCATTTCATCCTGAGGGATATAGTGTTGTGGAGTGAAGAAACCGTGAGTTAAAGCAATCCTTAACAGATAGAGTATTAGGCACGGGTAGTAGTTGGCCTACACACCTGTATGGAGTTCAGAGAGCATTGCCAAAAGGTCCCTGGGGGGGCATACTTCATACGAGTGCCTGTTTGGATTTCAAATGTATGTTCCAGTTCTTGATGGTCCCTGCATGAAGGCAGCAGATACACCTTTTGACAAAAATGAACATGTCACTGTCTTGCAGGAGTTACAACGATCACATCTGCAAGTGCTGCCTCCTCTGGAATTAGGGATGTACCAGTAACATCTACTGTAGGACAGTACCATCTTCCTTGGCATGTTACCAGAGTTAGGCACTACACAGGGATACACATACAGGCCACAAACAATGACCACGGGGTCCTGGCTAGCAGGGTCCCTGTGAGACATATGAAACACACTGACAAATAGGGTTTTCACTATGAGTACTGGGGTCCTGGCTAGCAGGATCCCAGTGAGACAGTAAAAACACCCTGACATATACTCACAAACAGGCCAAAAGTGGGAGTAACAATGTTAGAAAGAGGCTACCTTCCTACAATGCCAAACTCTTAATCAGGCCCTTTATAAGATCAAGCATCATAACTGTAAAATGATTCCTTTGCTGTTGAACTAATCATAACATCAGGGCTCCAAACCATCATAAGAGTGTGTGCTCATCTCCTCACCTCATTCAAAGCATGCAACACAACTTAAAATAATGTACATTTACATGAAAAAAGTATTAAATGAATGGGCCCATCTAAAAGTGAATGTTGTGGGAATAAACTATGGGCCTCATATATGAGACCCTAGCAGCGCACTGTGTCATCGAAGCAAAACATTTTTTTACACTCTAGTGACGCAGTGTGCCTGGCCGTATATACAAGGCCACGCAAAGCCACCTTGCGTGGGTTTTCATGTTTTTGTAAATATGGACCCCTTTCATGCATAACACTGCGTGAAAGGGGCGTTCTATGGCTTGGGGTATTCCCATGCGACACCCATGGAACCTGAAGAAATCTGACGCATTTCCAGATTTACAAGTCCACCTTTATTTCTCCCTATTGTTTCCTATTTATATGTGTGCTGTATTCTGCAACACTCATAGGAAGATGAAAAAAACCTTTTGTGATTTTTTTTGTGCAGGAATGTGCTCCTTGCTGCCCTAAAACAATCATCCCCACAAGGCAGGCACCCTTGCACCATGGTGTAGGGGTGTCTGCGTTGACACATGGCAGGAATCAGTGCCCCAGTGAAGGGGGAGAGGAGAGAAATGTGCCATATCTTGTAGATACTGTGCATTTCCCAGTGGTGCAGGGCGGCTCAGTAAGGTGCCACAGGCCTTTCAAATGAGGCCCTATGTCTGTAGCACAGAGACACTCTCTTAATAAAATATTAGGAGCATGAGGGGATCTTATTTTGAAAGCAGTTAAAGCATGAATATCATAAGATATTTTTTGGATGCAGTTCACAGAGCATCCCAGGCTACTATTCTTCAAATAGACAATTATGATAACATCAAGCTTAGTTCTTTGAAACAGTTTGGGTAACACACTGTTGCACTTTGTTTAAAATTGCAGCAGAATTAAAAAGAAATTATAAGTCTGATATAATCCTTAGCTACTGACTACATTCGCTGCAAAATGCAGGGATTTCTTTAGAGTGGCACATTTTACACACTCAGGCGCAGGTTTATCATTATTTCACACAGTGCAACAAGCTGCCATTCTGTGCTGCGGGAAAGAGAAACTCTACAGTTTGACGCTTTGATGTTTGTTTTAACCGCTTAAGTTAACAGTCTTCAGCCATCAACTGGGAATAGATTTTTTCAACTACTGATGAGAGATTGTGTTTCTCGATCAGGAAACCGATCCAAGCCATACGATTGGATTTGAAATAGCAATCGACTCTGCTGATCTAAGAACAGCGGACAGGATGGGGTGCACTGTGTTCCTTCTATAATTAAGGTAAAACAGTTAAGTTGTTTAGAACACCAATAGAGTAGACATTTGGGACTTTTTACAAAAAGCTTGATAAAAGTATGGCAGAGTTAGATACAAACGTAGCATGTGTTGGCTGTCCAAGTTGGATATCTATATATATATATATATTTGCCTTGTTTTCTTATAAAAAATATATATTAAAAAATGGAGTTAATACTGTCAGAAATAGAGCTTTATTTAATATCAATGTATCTGATGGCATGTAATATACATCTTTATGTGTTTGTTTTATTTAATGTATATATAAATGTATTTCTGATATAGGTGTGTTTGATTGTCTTTTTAGAACTATGATTGCCCTTCTTCAGTCCTGATGAGGCCATAAATGAACTGGCCGAAACGCGTTGACCTTTATGTACTGCAAGCGGATTGGGCTTGTTAACTATTGGACTATATCATTGAAAAAAAACTTTGAGATGCACACTATCACGCTTGTGTGAAAGAAATACACAAGATTTTGACAGTTTAGTGCATGAAAAGCCCATTGTCTTAGCAAATAATAAGTGGATCACTTTAGGAGTGACATAATAGTGACCACATCCTTAATACGTAGGGCACTACCTCAATATGTTTTCTTTTCTTCTTTATTGTTAAAAAATGTATATGTAAATTATGGTATGTGTATTGTGAATAATATATTTTGTTTTGTACACGTATTGATGTAATATGTTTTAAGTTGTGTATAATATCACCTTAGATCCTTTTTGCTATATTAAAATCTTTTTGAAAATAAACTTGAAAAAGAAATAAATCCAGAAGTAACAGAATTAAGGACTGTTCTTATAACTTAGCACTAAATTCATCCCTACCTGCCATTCTTTCCCTTCTTCATGTTGTATTTACCCTGGGTAGGTTAGGGTTATAGGGTTTCCCCTAGCTTAGCGTTCAGTGTTGTGTACACCTTGTTAGGTGTGAGGGAATCACTCATTCATATGAGAAATTAATTACCCCCACGAGTTGGAGGGTGAATAAATATTATATTTAGTCAAAAAGGATGTAAGTGGTTATCCGTGAGTTACAGTGCCACAGATAATTTAAAAAGCTTAGAACAGTGTACCTTAGAGATAGTATGTCAGATCACCAAACAGTCTGTTATACCGAAGAACAAATTTCGAAGCTTTTGGAATTACCCTCACTCCTAAGCGGGGAATCTCCACTAAGTGAGACTCCTAAATTCGATAAAGTAGAGCGATTAAAACAACTTAAAAAGAAAAACACAAGAACCCAATTACATGCACAGGTATTACTTGAACATCTAAAAAATAATACAATCCCACTAGGCTTACAAGTCAAAAATATTCCGGTTATTTTCACTGGTGATCCAAAATATTTGACACAATTCAGTGGGGTAGGCACCAAATGTTCCCGTGATTGGTTAGCTTTATCGGTTGAAACAGCTCTAAGGATTAGTGAGTGTGAACTAAAAGAAATAGCTGATCTTGAACAAAAGATAACGGCAGATAATTCCATACAAAATGTTCAACAATTGCTAGATTCGGTGAACAAAATTATAGCAGATTTCAAAACCAATACGATCAGCCAAAAGACAACTAAACTAGCTCGAGATATAAAGAATTTCGACATTTTACACACTTATCCCTACTTAAGAGAAGACTTCTATAAAAACAATAATCCCATTAACCTCAATTTGCAATTTCAAACAAGATCAAGGAAGAAATGTATCTCATTTTCAGATACATCTTCTGAATCTGACCCAGAAATAGAGGGCGCTTACTCTACGGTACAACCTTTTTTAGGCAGAGGCAGCCGCAGAGGGCTGAGAGGGGGAGTCAGTTCCAGGGGACATTTCAAGATCACAATTTCTTCCGTACCAGAAGGAGGGCTTATCGACGACAATAATGAGATCAGAAGATCTAATTCCCATTTATAACCTGTCGGCGTACCCCCTAACGCCAATAGAAAAACATGTGTTGGGGAAAGGATTATCATTTGTGCCCATCAGGAACCAAGATCCTGTTGAAAGTAAAACAGAAATATTGCAATTTCTCCGTAAGGTCAGACTGAGAGCGTTTTTTAGCGCTTCTCCATCCCAAGATGGTAATGAGGATAGTGGCCTTAGACTCAGATCCAGCTTTCTACCAGAAAGAAATGATTTACCTGAAGAAATTAAAATATTCAAAAATCTAGTGTTGAAAGAACTAGATTCATTGAATTCCAAAAGAACTTATTTTAATGACAATTGTTCCAGATTGGAAAAAGAAGCCATTAATGACCTGGCGGAAAACCAAGAAATCATTATAAAACCGGCAGATAAAGGAGGTGGGATTGTGGTCTGGGGGAAAGAACAGTATAACCTGGAAGCCATGAGGCAATTGAGCAATTCATTGCATTATCAAAAAATACAGGATGATATCCCTAAACAGGTTAAGAACAAGATTGAAATACTTACAGCTAGAGCAAAAGAACAGAAGTGGATAAGCAAAAAAGAATATAATTTCTTAAATCAGACAGATGAAACAGTTCCTTGTTTTTATATTCTACCAAAGATCCATAAAAGCTTAGAGCATCCACCGGGCAGACCAATAGTATCAGCTTGTGGCTCTATTTTGGAACCCCTGGCCCAATTAGTTGATGTATTTATAAAACCAGCTGTAACTAAAACAACAGCGTATGTAAGAGATTCAATGGATATCATCAACAAGTTAGAAAACCTCACATACGAAGAAAGTAACCAACTCCTGGTGACGTTTGATATTGAATCACTGTATACTAATATCCCACAAGATGAGGCAATTGAGATCATCAAAATGACTTTGGATAATAATACTCAACCCCATACCTCTCCAACAGAATTTTTAGTTGAGTTAGCTACCCTTTGCTTGAAAGACAATTTTTTCAAATATAACAACCAGCTATACCGCCAAGTTAAAGGTGTGGCGATGGGCTGTAGTTTCGCCCCAGAGATCGCTACCTTGGTTCTGGACTACTTTGAACAAAAATGGGTCTATCCACAAACTAACCCTTTCCGGAAACATATTAACCATTGGTTCCGGTATATTGATGATATCATTTTGATTTGGCAAGGGTCGGAAGAAACTCTAGAAGCATTTCATGACTGGCTTAACCATCGCACAGTTGATTTCAAATTTACTATGAGTAGAGATAAAGCCAAAATCAATTTTCTTGATTTATGGATATGGAATAAAAATGGCAAATTAGCAGTTAGTCTGTATAAAAAACCTACAGACCGTAACACCCTTTTACATTTTTCTAGTGGACATCCCCGGACACTCAAAGAAAATTTACCTTATGGTCAATTCTTAAGAATTAGAAGGAATTGTACAGAAAAAAACGATTATTTTGAAAATGCAGAGGAACTGATTAAGAAACTCACAGATAGGGGATATCCCAGGAAACTAGTCAAAAATGCAGCCAAGAGAGCATGGTTTACTCCGAGAGAAACACTACTGATCCCAAAAGTAAAACCAAAAGAGGTCCCGCTCACTTATGTAATAACATTCAGCCCTAAGGCAATTAAAATACGGTCCATCATTGAACGTAATTGGAAGATCATTAGCGAGTTGAATATAGACAAACCATTGTTTTCATTTAAAAAGGCACGCAGCCTAAAAGACCAATGGGTTAAGGCAGCACAGACACAAACCGAGAGTAAGAGAGATTTGAGGACCCTGTTACAATTACCAGCAATCCAAGGGCACTACAGATGTTTAAAATGTTTAGCCTGTCAATATACACAAGACACTAAAGAGGTTAAAATAAATGGAAGAACACATGTACAAAATGACTTCACTAATTGTAATACTAAAAATGTGATCTATTGCATTATGTGCCCATGCGGTAAAGCATATATTGGACAGACCACACAAATGATAAAAACCAGGATCCTTCAACATCGATCTAGGATTAAATGTGGAGTTAAAGGAGCCCCATTAGTTGAACATTTTCAGGACTGCGGACACACAGCTGAAGATATATGGTGGACAGTTCTAGCAGCAATACAACCAAAACCAGATGGACTAACAACTACAAAGAAATTACAAAAGATGGAAGCAAAATTTATTGAGCGATTCCATACAGCTAGAACTGGTCTGAATGATGATGATGAAATGTGGGCTCTAATTAAGTGAGATTCGACATTCACCTCAAAGAAACCCCTCAAATTGTTCTGTATGTATATAACAACATTGGACCATGTGTAGCAATCATCAGAACAATAAATAAAGTAGGTGGGTTTTGTTGAAACGACGTTGTGGTGAATTTACACCTTTTTGAAATGACATTGTCTTGTAATGACATATTTTTAGGTGACATACGGGCACCTGTAGACAAAGTATATTGTGCTGTTTGGGTGTCTTTTACTGCATATTGGTTGAATTGATCTATCCAGAGGTGTAAGGAGATTCAGCCTTACAGTGTCTGCAGCAAGTGTGTATAACACCACACTAGTTCGGCTGGTAAATGCTGTAGATATGATGTAAAAATATTTTGAATAATAGGTCTTAAGGTTGTGATGTTAAATGCAGCATCGGAATACTTACTTAAAAAGGCACAGGTTTGCCTGTTTTAAGATGGCCGCCGCTATTGCAGCGGGCAGCAACTTTGACCAGCAAGGCGTTAGATGTCCCAAGTCGAATAATGATTGGCATTGCTATTTGAGACGCCAGTGCGCATGCATCGCATGACGTCTCGTAGCAACGTTTTCGAAACGGAAGACGCGCCCGAAATCAAAACTCGCGGACTTGACAATAATTGCGAGCACACGCCGCACTCGAAAAAAACAGTAAATAACTCTACAGTTTGACGCTTTGATGTTTGTTTTAACCGCTTAAGATAACAGTCTTCAGCCATCAACTGGGAATAGATTTTTTCAACTACTGATGAGAGATTGTGTTTCTCGATCAGGAAACCGATCCAAGCCATACGATTGGATTCGAAATAGCAATCGACTCTGCTGATCTAAGAACAGCGGACAGGATGGGGTGCACCGTGTTCCTTCTATAATTAAGGTAAAACAGTTAAGTTGTTTAGAACACCAATAGAGTAGACATTTGGGACTTTTTACAAAAAACTTGATAAAAGTATGGCAGAGTTAGATACAAACGTAGCATGTGTTGGCTGTCCAAGTTGGTTATCTATATATATATATATTTGCCTTGTTTTCTTATAAAAAATATATATAAAAAAATGGAGTTAATACTGTCATAAATAGAGCTTTATTTAATATCAATGTATCTGATGGCATGTAATATACATCTTTATGTGTTTGTTTTATTTAATGTATATATAAATGTATTTCTGATATAGGTGTGTTTGATTGTCTTTTTAGAACTATGATTGCCCTTCTTCAGTCCTGATGAGGCCATAAATGAATTGGCCGAAACGCGTTGACCTTTATGTACTGCAAGCGGATTGGGCTTGTTAACTATTGGACTATATAATTGAAAAAAAGCTTTGAGATGCACACTATCACGCTTTTGTGAAAGAAATACACAAGATTTTGACAGTTTAGTGCATGAAAAGCCCATTGTCTTAGCAAATAATAAGTGGATCACATTAGGAGTGACATAATAGTGACCACATCCTTAATATGTAGGGCACTACCTCAATATGTTTTCTTTTCTTCTTTATTGTTAAAAATGTTATATGTAAATTATGGTATGTGTATTGTCAATAATGTATTTTGTTTTGTACACGTATTGATGTAATATGTTTTAAGTTGTGTATAATATCACCTTAGATCCTTTTTGCTATATTAAAATCTTTTTGAAAATAAACTTGAAAAAGAAATAAATCCAGAAGTAACAGAATTAAGGACTGTTCTTATAACTTAGCACTAAATTCATCCCTACCTGCCATTCTTTCCCTTCTTCATGCGGGAAAGAGAAAGGGCATCAAAGTGCTATATTTAACATTATTTCCTTGCCCTGGCTCACAAAGTGCTGCCTTGTGAAATGCAGGATCCCTTGCTCCATGGTGCAATGGTGCCTGCATTCCAAACAGAATTGTTTTGTGAAGGGGAGCTCAACTTCTTGCACAAAAACAATCCTCATAGACATTTTTCTAAGTGTGATGCAGAATGCAGCACACTTAGAATGGGAATTACTAAGGAGAAGGAGGATATTTCTTCTGGTTGTTCCTACCCTCTGAAGGCAAAGCATTTTTATGCATTCCCAGGTTTACCAGTGTTGGTAAATCTGGGAATGCACTGAAATCCATGGCTGGTTGCGTGGGAATACCCATGCTTCCCCCATGGTGCACATCTGTGTGGCAGAGTTATATAAGGAAGCAATTTGCTATGTCTTATGTTACTCCAGATTTATCAAGCCACTCTGGGTCATGCATGGCCCGATTAAAATGACCCTCTTCCGCTGGCAACACAGCAGAATGATAAATATGCCCCTCAGTTTTAGCCTTTTCTGGCAAAAATGTTGGCATTGATCACTTCCACAACAAGGATTCTCCAAGGTTCCAAGTACTTCTGGATCCAGAAACCAGCCTGAACTGTAGATGTCTTACTTTCAATGCAAGGGTGGTGCTCTTATAATGTGGATTCTCTGTAGGGAGAACAAATCTTTCTGCCTGCACTGTGACCATGACCTTTTGATGCATATACAGTTGATCCATGCTGGAAGAGGTAGATTATTAGGGGCCAAAGTACCCAAATTGTCCTGGTGGAGATAATTTATGCTGAGATGCTATGTAGCACTATATTATTGAGTATTATAAAAGTAGTATACAAGTGTGATGAGTGTTATATTTTAATCCATTTACTTTTGCATTGGTCAGAACAGTTTTTTGGTATTAAAAATCCATATATGTGTTTTGTATTTGTAGACAAGTTCAATGTCAATGTAGTTATTTTTTTAAACTGATCATGGAGGTAGATGGTTGTCACATTTTGTTTGGGAGATAACTTTCCCAAATTGCTTGGATGACTTGGGATTTTTGTTTCTTGCAACTTAGGACCTGGACTTCTGGGTTTCCACTTCAACATTTCTCCAGCTGCCATGGAGAAAGATGTAGTCCATGATCCCCAACATACATTTTTAACTCATGCACAGCCACAGCTTTGCAACAAGAGAAATTTACACTTGTTGCTGCACCACTTCCTAATGCTCTTTCGAAACTTTGACATCTGCAGGGACTCTCTTTTTTCTCTTCCAAGGTGGTGAAAGTTTTGGTCAATAACATGGTGAAACGATGGCTATGTCCACATGAACATTTAGAAACAATGCAAATCCACAAAGTGTCCATGGACATAAAAACAGTTATAGTCCATCACACAGCTTTCCATTTAGATAGTACTGTGACACCTTTCCAAATCTGGTCTGAAAGAGGAGGGCAGTCTATTTCAAATGATATGCCCTATTGTTGATGCCCAACAAAAAAAAACTCTGTTTTCTTCAAGTCATGGTTCCTATAATTTCCCATGACCAGCAATTTAAAAAATCCCACCAGAAGAGAGAGCAAAATGAAACGCTCGGAAAATAAATCAAAATGAAATGCTCAAACAGAAATTAAAGCATATACCTATCCTTTTTTGGAAGAGAGGAGGAACTTAGGTTTAGGCTTTCTTTATGAGTTTGGGAGTTGAGATTCTGCAGCACAGTGTAGCAGGGAGAGGGGAGTGATGAATGAAGAGGGGTTATTGGATAGTTGTTGTAGTTAATGTTCAGGCAATAAACATACAGACAGTCAATATTGCTGAGAAACACAGGATATTCACTCTCACACTCTGAAACTCAACCAGCTTTGGTCCTGCCCCCATGTGTGGTCCAATAACCACGCAGTGGGATGTCCAAAGTTAGTAGATCAACTCTTAGGGTAGCGTTCCGGAATGTCAATGGCCTAGGCAACAAAATTAAATGGGGAGTGGTGCTCCAGGACATCGAACCAGAATCCTCTGATATGGTTCTCCTAAAAGAGACTCATCTCCCAGGTAATAGGTGTCATGCACTTGACGACAGGGGAAATTAAAAGGCTGCTGATTTGGGCCATACCACTCTAGAGGAGTAGTAATGTCTGTGAGGTGAACGAACAATACCCCTGGTCATTTGGCAAATATGGGACTCCAGTGGGTGTTGTCTGGTCATCTAAGGGCTCTCTGAAGTGCTGAGAACCCCCTCTTCCTCCTCATACAGAGTTACCGGAACCAATGCTTGTTGGACGAATCCAGTGTCAAAACTCACCTGCATCCAACATCTCTTCGTGGGACATCGATTGCATCATGCAGGAACCTGCTGACGTCTTCCTTGGGTGCATTTCTGCAGTCTTTGTCTAACCGGGGACTCTTGTTTTGCACCCTCTTCTGGGTTGGTAGGGGCTCCTGTCTTTCCTGGGACTTTTTCCGAATTCTGGACTTGGTCTCCTTCATTTGCAGGTCTTCTGGTCCAGGAATCCACCATTTGGTGTTTGCAGTCTTGATTGGTTCTTGCAATAACTCTAATCATGACTTGTAGTTTTTCCTAAGGAAACATACAGTACTTTACTCCTACTTTCCTGGGCTCTGGGGTGGGGTAATTTACTTACCTTTACTATATTCTTACTCTCCCAGCAATTCTCTACATACTACACTTGTCTAGGGGGAATTTGTGGTTCGCATTCCACTTTCTTTGAGTATATGGTTTGTGTTGCCCCAGACCTATTTTCTCCCATTGCATTCTATAGCATTTCCTATTGTTTGCACTATCATATGTCTAATTACTTACCTTATTTTGGTGTCTAGTGTATATATTGTGTATAATACTTACCTCCAGAAGCAGTATTGCCTCTGAGATATTTTTGGCCTTGTGTCACCTAAATAAACTACCTTTATTTTTGGTAACACTGAGTATTGTCTTTACTTGTGTATAAGTACTGTGTAACTATAATTGGTATTGCAGGAGCTTTGCATGTCTCCTACTTCAGCCTAAGCTGCTCTGCTATAGCTACCTCTATCAGCCTAAGCTGCTAGAACACTACTACATTTTACTAATAAGGGATAACTGGACCTGGTGTAGGGTGTAAGTACCCAAGGTACCCATTACAAACCAGGCCAGCCTCCTACACAAGCCAGGAACAATTATTAGCCTGGCCGGAAAGGTATGAGGCAGTGGACAGATGGGTTTCTGGGATCCAGAAGGAGTCAGGGGAATTTTCAAGTAGTGGACAAACCATAGCCCAAATGTGTAAAAACTACTATGGAAATTTGATTATGAAAGGTATTTTTCCGGCAAAGCATCAGGGCCCAACGGGGTAACCATGGAACTCTATAAGTTGCCAGCCACTTAGCTTGCCTCACATCTGAAGCAGATGTATGAGAAGAGCCAGAAGGGGTGAGGAGTACTCCCGTTAGACCTGCGCCAGACTTCCATAGTGGTCTTCCACAAAGAAGGGAAGCCTAGGGAGGACCGCATCTGTTGCCTGGGTCTACAGATACGATCTAGTACCACAAACTGTCAATGACCTAAATAAGCATCCTAGGAATAACCACATAGATTCATGACAAATCATGAATAACCATGGAAATTGAGGAGACATGTCCTACATAAACAAGCTGCCAGTCCCCAGTATATGATAGGGCAAGCCTGACATCAAATACCACAAAGGTTACAACATGTACTTGGCCATGGGATCACAAATGTGCAGGTGTTTGACTGAAGGAAACTGTGCATCGCAGTGCTGATGATCCATCATAAGGATGGCAGATCACCAGCCAATGGCCTCCCAAACCACTGAGTAGGCTATATTGAGCTTTGACACACTCTGAGTAGGCTATATTGATCTTTGACACAGTCAGGGGCCTGCTGATTGATTACTGATTGAATACAATTTCATCTATCAGCCAATAACATCAAGGTTTGCATAACTGAACATTAAAAATGTATGTTGTTCACACATAATACCTAAATGTATCCATACATGTCCCAGCTAGGTGGTCCAGGCATGGTGCTGTCAATGTGTGGATGGACAAATGAGTACAATTCACATGATAATATGTGTATGTGTCACATGAAAACGTACAACTTACCATGACCAGTACAAATGTCCCCCATTGTGAAACATGTTCTACACAGATGTGAGTACACAGCTTTGGAACAATGACCTACATATAAGATAGCTGGAATAGAGATTTGTTATGTGTCCAATCCCTAAATACACCACTGTGTCAACAGCATCCTTTGCTAAAGATTTGTTAAGGATATGATAAGCCTGAACATGTATTGCACCTTCCCACCTTATGTTGTGTATAGTGACGTACAGTTGGAACTCGGACATGACAATGTGGTAAACCCACAACATGAGAAGCACCACATGTGTACACTCAGTACACATGTGTAAACATGTATGTAGCAAACAGTCTTCACACACAGGCACATTTGCGATAGTATCAGTCCTCGCATGCCTTTCCACCAAAATCCATGCACGGCTATCATGCGTCAAAATAAATTGACCTTTCCATACATCGCAAAGCACTAAAATGACACCTGGCATCATGCACGTATGAACTGTCTTGCAGTCCCAGCCTTCCCTCCAAAATCCACGTATACCTGGTATGTGTCAACATTTTTGATGCAATGGAACATCTGCATACATCGCAAAACACTCAAATGACACCTGCCATCATGGGCGTCTGAACTGTCTTGCGGTCTCAGCCTTCCCTTCAAAATCCACACATGCCAGGTATGCGTCAAAGATTTTGATGCATGACATTATCCTACAGACATCGTACATGCCAAAGATTACTCCTGTGCCCTGCAAGTCAATTGCAAGTTGACAGGCCTTGTCAGACTTCAAGGAAAAAATCCACGCATGGCCGTCATGCATCAAAAAAAATTACACATATCAGAAAATGGGATGCAAATGACCAGGATGTGAGGTACCAGGACTTCCTTGCTGCACACATGGTAAAGTGAAATTACTTTACAGTATTGCTCTCTGTGGTTGAGATTGGTTGTATGGAGCTTGGACTGGTTGAGGAGTGGTGGTTGCTGAGAGTTTTGTGCTGTGTCCTGTTGCTGTTCAGTCCAATTTGTTGTATTTGTAAGTTTTGTGTAGTGTTATTGTCCTGTTATTGTATTTATATTGTGGAGTCTTTATCTTGGGGTAGTGTAGTTTGTTGGGTTATTTGGGATTAGGTGGGGTCACTCAATACTTTTTTTGTGAGTTTTTGGTTGCTGTGGAGGGAGACAGCAGGATGTCTGGCAAGGGAAGGGAACAGCACAGGAGCCCTGATGAATGGGGGTTCATATGGTTAAAGTGACACTACCTCCCCAATATGATGAAAATGAGTGGCCGTGTAATCATGTGCTATCCCATGGAGGCCAGGAAGCTGTGTTGGGGGAAGGTGCTTTTTCAGCTGCGCAAGATCTTCAAGGTGGGGTGCACAGACCACCAGCTCAAACACCGGTGGGAGACCTCATTTCCAGGGAAGGGGATCTCCTGGATCACCTGGTAGTTCGGGTTGTTGGATCCTCAACTTGCCTACATTTCCCAGTGGGCAGAGCGGCAGGAGGGCCACGCTGCCCCCAAGAGCGTCAGGAGGTGCAAAATACAGCAGGAATACATCCTTGCGATCTGATTAAAGCAGTTGAGGCTCCTAATGCTGACACAGCCCCTCCAAGTATTCCCTTCTCTCCAACAGTAACAATTAATAAGATCATAAATTGCTCAAATAGGTTTTGCCCCTTGGCCATAACTTACAGTGTTGCTACGTTCACTAGCACCAGGGAAGAACTTCACAAAAAGCCCAATGATGGAGCAACAGTAAAGGAGCACAAGACTGATTGTGAACCCCTATATCATAAATTAAACAAACTCAAAACATTGGTTGTTGCCGTAGCTAGTAGGATGGACATCCTGGCAGCAAAGCTGGAAGAGTGTAGATGTCCATGTTGGGGCAGCTGCAATGAACTCAAAAGTGAGGTGCCATCCCCGAGAAGAAGCCAGGAGGCTCCTCGCCTAGGTATCAGCCATGTTTCTGGGATGGATTCTATGGCGATAAATAAGCCAAACTTGCATCCCGTAGGGAGGGCCAAAGTTTGCACTAAATCTAGTGGCAACTCAGGCACCAATGGTTTTCCAGTGAATTTAAAGAGCAAAACAAAATCTTGAGCTGGGGAAGTTATCCAGAAGAATATCATGCTCTAAAAGGAAGACATCATCAAAGGCTAACAAATGACCTTTCGGACTGCAGGGACTTGATTTACCTAACCCAGGTGCCCTAACTAAAAGAGTGCTCTTATGAGAACACTGAGTCCTTGATCAACAAAGTTACATTTTGTTTTAGGAATCAGTACAACTGCTTGTCTTTAACATGGTCTGACATCATCTATGCAAAGAGATCCTCATCTAAACTGGTAACAAATGACTACATCACAGTGAAGATGAGATCTAATGTCCTAGTTGACAATCTTATAAGCTTTGAGTTATGTATCTGCCATCTTAGGAGGAGCAAATCATGAGCAATTGGCTTGAAACTACTCCCTCGGGACATTGGGCCAGGGGAAAAATGTGTAGGGGGTGTTTTAGTGTGCGCCCAACAGGAACTGCTCAACTATGAACCAAGTGCTTCGCCCCTTAAGCCTTCTACCCTTGATATAGTGGATTGACTGTCTACAGGGGTTGACACAGAGGTCAACTCACGCTTGCTTAGCCCAAAGCAGACATGAACTAACATTAAAAACTTGCCTGAGGAGGGACCCGACTCTGATGCATCACCCATCGACTGCTCTGATACTATCAATGATGAGTTAACGGTTATCAAAGGAGACCTAGTACCTCCTGAGGACTACAACGGGGGGTTTATTATGAACTATTCATTTGCACCACAAGAGGTCTCCTCAAAAAGTGCCCCTGTCAGCCCCACCAGGTTGGGAAAGTCGACAAAGCCACTACCATATCAGGTTGTCCCCAACCTGGGAAATAATCCGAGTTGGGGAGAAAAGGTCACCCCTAGCAACCATCTTACATTGACGTCATGGAATTTAGCCAGAATTAGACATAAATTAATTGATGTTCAATGGCTATCTTACATAGAGAAATGTGATATATCTATGTTCCAAGAGATCTGGGCCACAGAGAAAATATTCATTAGTGGCTTCACCTCCTATAGCATAGAGGCTAAACCTCTGCTGCTGTCCGGGAGGGCTAGTGGGGGTATGTTGATTCTGTTGAAGAATGATTTACCTAGCCTCTGTAAGATCGTGCAAACCGACTCCCCTGATAATGTGGGTGTTATTTTATCTTTTCCCTCTTGTGCACACATTGGTTTTATTAATATCTATGTACAACAGGGAATAGGGAGCAAAAAAAAAAACACTATCTTTATTAGAGGAGACTTTAGAAAACATAAGTACTGACATAAAGATTATATTGGCAGGCGATTTTAATAGTACATTTGATCCTTCCCCACTTTTGAAGGAGGTTACTGATCTAGAGGATGAACTGTGGAATTTTCCTCCTATAACTGGTCAATTTTGCAGCAATTATTCAGCTACTGCCCTTAAGATAGTGTCCTTGACGGTTAGTATGGAATTAAGAGCTTGTAACGGCCATGGAACATCTGACCTTGGGATAGCAAAAACCTTCAAAAGGGGTAAATACTCTAGTGTTATTGTTTATATTTTACCAGATGTGAGATTGCGGCCTCCACTAGGAGATAGACAAATTGACATTTGCTTGGTTAGCAACCATACTTCCTTGCTTATCTTCCTATCAGGGGACTTAATGAGGTAAGCAACCAGCACCAATGAGATGACTGCTCCCAAGCCCATCGTGGCCAGTAATGGCCACTATCTCTCCTGGCCTGCTTTGATGTCCAAGCAGTACATGTATTCAAAGATCTATGACCTTTTTTGCATTCCATCTCTCCGGATGAGACGATATCAACCCTCAGACATCCTGATCCTAAATGTGCATAACCAGCTATTTATAAAACTGAAGGAACTGTTTTATAGGGACAATCACAAGAAGGACGGAAGGAGCAAAACAACTAGATGGTTCAATGCAAACTGTAAAGCCACAAAAGCCAATCTGAGAAAGCCCATAAAGGAGAGAGCTAGAGAGGGAACAATGGAAGCCAGGCGAGAATACAGTACAGTTCTCCACACTGCAAAAAAGAGAGGAGTGACTTGATCTGGTGTGACATGTTAAAAGCAGCAGAAAGGAAAGATGGACAAACTTTCTGGAAGCTGGAAGCCACAGCAGGGTCGGATGATACGAACCCTCTTCACTAGTATAAACCAAGATATTTGGGTCCCTATTTTACCACTATTTTGCCCCTGAGAGCCCTTCTGAGTGCAACCGCAACAAGGATGAGGCACCATCTGGGGAGTTTTTCTGTGAGCAGGAAGTAAGGGGGGAGACAGACCCAGTAGTGTTTAGCCTAGCTGACACAATCAGAGCAATCAATGCTCTGAAATGTGCCAAAGCACCTGGTCCAGATAAATTCCCAAGCAACCTTTATAAATCTGAGACACCAGTCTGGAGGAGCTACATAAACTTATTAGCCTTCTTTAGGGTAGACGTTATGCATGAGACTTGGAAGGGAACTGCGATCATTCCAATCTACAAAAAAGGGGATGCCAGTCGCCCCTCAAACTGTGGACCAATACGCCTCATCGACAACTTCCAGAAAATGTTTGCCAGACAAATCCTAGATAAATTGCTTCTGTCTGATTGAAGATGAGAAAATTCTGACCCCTTTAGAGGCAGGTTTCTGTCCCAAAACCAACAACATGGATCAGGTTTTCAGGTTGGTGGGCCTGTACGGGAAAACATGCTACTAGTAAAACAAAGGCTCTATGTAGCTTTTGTAGATTTCAAGGCCCCCTTTGATTCTATTCCACTCAGCACATTGCAGCCAGTACTGTTTAATATGGGGGTCCCTCCAAATCAGCTTATATTGATCATTAGGCTATTCTCAAAGAATTATGCTCAGGTGCGATGGGGCAACAAGGGAAAATTGACAGATAAGTTTGCCATTTGACATACCGTACGTCAAGGGTGCGTACGTGCTCCCACACTATTCCGGCTCTACATGAACAATGTGGCAAAGGATCTCCTTGACTGTGAGAACGACTCCCCTATAGTGAATAATGAACAAAATCCTATTTCACTCTGCGCCGACGACGCCCTACTAATTTAAAAAACACCAATGAGGCTCCAGGTCATCATCGATAATTGTATTATTTTTTGAAATTCTAGAGACCTAGAGCTGAAGGTAGGGAAGACAAAATACATGATTTTTAGAGAAAGGGGAACAAGGGTAAGGCCAATCAGAGTGGGCAGTGAAATACTACAGAGGATTTAATCCTTTGACTATTTAGAGCTCACATTAACCAGCGATCTAAAATGGCAGCCCAAGTAAACAAAGTCCTCCCTAACAATTGAGCATAGTTCCAATGCTATTATGAGGGTCCATAGGATCACCAGCCTTCGATCTGTTTCCCCGCCATAGCAATCTATCAAACTAAGGCACAAGAGGCAGCTCTATTTGGTGCAGAACTGTGGGCACATAGAAATATGGACTGTTAAACTATTGCCGAAAATGAATTTGTAAGGAAACTCCTAAAGTTACCTACAAGTACAACATTGATCCCTCTTTAATTGGATCTTAACCTACATAGAATAGCAAATTTTGCGTCTCTAAGTCCCCTGGCCTACTGGGTTCTCTTGTGGTCTACCAACTAACCAAACCATTATAGGGACTCCCTAAGGAATTTTACTATTTCAGTTAACACTAACTGCATTCCCTGGATGAAGTCAGTTCAGGACTGAGTTCCATAGACTGTACCTGGATAGATTTTGGGATGGGAAACATCCTTTTTTACGACTTTTTTTTCTCCGAAAGTCGTGGTTAAAGAAAGCGCAACAATGCTTTTTTTAACCACGACTCCGTTTTTTTGTGCCTTAACTACGTATGTTCTGAACAATGAACATGCGTGGTTAAGGTACAAAGAAGGGAGTTGGCGAAGGTAAGTGGTGGGTTTAGGTTTTGGAGAGGGGGTGGGGGGTCAGGGGGTTTTAGGTTTTGGGGTGGGGTTGGGGGGTGGGACATTTTTGGTTTTTGGGAGTGGGTGGGGGGTCATGGGGCTTTAGGTTTTAGGCTTGGGTTGGGGCGTTTTTGGTTTTGGGGAGTGGGTGGGGGGTCAGGGGATTTTAGGTTTTGGGGTGGGGTTGGCGCGTTTTTGGTTTTGGGGAGTGGGTGGGGGGTCAGGGGGTTTTAGGTTTTGGGGTGGGATTGGGGGGGGTGGGGCGTTTTTGGTTTTGGGGAGTGGGTGGGGGTCAGGGGGTTTTAGGTTTTGGGGTGGGGTGGGGGGGTGGGGTGAGGGATGTAGGGTGAATGGTGCCTATTGCTAATGATTTTATCAGGAATGCCTTTACAACGAAATATCATTGTTAAGGCATTCGTGGTAAAATCATTAGTAGTAGCAACGAGGTCGGTGTTCCGACCTCGTTGTTAAGGCAGTAGTTGTTTTTGAAGTTGTTGTTTCGTCGTACAATCTTTTGGGATGAGCCAAATTGTTTATGCACAGCTGACATTTATGTACCTAAAAACTGTTATTGGGAGTACATAAATGAGCAACAAGTTCTGACTGATGCCCATGCTGCTTTGACAAGCAGGTTCTGGAGATAAAGTTTTTCTCATGTTTTGAAGTATATCTCAACAAGTTCACTCCTGCTCTTGCCAAAAGTTTGTATATTCGATTTAGAATCAGCACTCTCCCGCTATGTTCCCCTACTGGCAGGTAGCATAGGGGCACTGGCTTGAGTTTGTGCCCTGCATGTGGTCTAGCAAACAAAACCGAAGCCCATGTCCTATTCGCTTGCTTAGAATACAGTGAGTTGTGCAAGAGATGGATTCATTCAATCTGCTTCCACCTTGGGATAACACATTACCTGCAAGCCTTAAGAATTTTAAAACATGAGACAATAGAAGTAATTGTATTTTCAGTCAGTAGAGTTTTGCTGACATATTGGCAAAGGCGTCATAAGTTTTTAACGTAAACTGATTACTATTAACTGGAATATTTTACTGTATTTAACTTGACCTTTGTTGATTTTGTTGCACAACTTAATGCACTTTCATGCAGGTTCTTTGCAACCAGAAAGAATGAGTTCCTCCAAGAGTAAGGGGGTTTGGGGCATTTTTAAGGTTTGAGAGAATTAACAGGGTGTATCAGTGTAGGAGGCTGGCATGGCTTATAGTGGGTACCTGATGGTCCTTACACCTTGTGCCAGGTCCAGTTATCCCTTATTAGTAGATTAGTAGTGTTCTAGCAGCTTAGGCTGATAGAGGTAGCTACAGCAGAGCAGCTTAGGCTGAACTTGGAGACATGCAAAGCTCCTACTATACCACTTAAATCATATAGCACTATATCATCAGAAACACAATACTCAGAGTTACTAAACATAAAGGTACTTTATTTTAGTGACAATATGCCAAAAGTATCTCAGAGGATATACCCCCTTAGAAGGTAAGTAAAATACAAAAAATATACACACAGACCAAAATCAGGTAAGTACAACACTTAGAAAAGTAGTACAAACACTGTAGAACACAATAGAGTGCAATAGGAGAAAATAGGTCTAGGGGCAACACAATCCATATACTCCAAACGTGGAATGCGAACCACAAATGGACCCCAGGCCTAGTGTAGTGTGTAGAGGGTCACTGTGAGTTGTAGAAAACACTAAGGGTGTCCAAGATACCCCACCCCAAGACCCTGAAAAGTAGGAGTAAAGTTACCCTACTACCCTAGAAAGACAATAAAGTTGAGATAGGGGATTCTGCAAAGACAACAACTGACTGCAAAGCACTGAAGACGGATTCCTGGACCTGAAGACCTGCAAAGGAAGGGGATCAAGTCCAAGAGTCACGCAAGTGTAAAGGGGGGGAAGGAGCACACTAAACCCCGGATGAAGGTGTAAAAGGGCTGCCTCTGGGAGGAAGAAGCCAAAGATTCTGCAACAACCGAAGGGGCCAGGAACTTCTCCTTTGTTCAGAAGATGTCCCACAGTGTGCTGGAGGATGCAGAGTTGTTTCCACGCAGAAAGACTGAAAACAAGCCTTGCTAGTTGCAAGAGCCACGGTTAAAGATTATGGGTGCTGCCAGGGCCCAGGAAGGACCAGGAGGTCGCCCCTTGGAGGAGGAGACAGAGGGGTCGCTCGGCAAGACAGACAGCCATGCAGAAGCAGGCAGCACCCGCAGAAGCACTTGATCAGGTGTTCAGGAAATCTGAGCATGGCGGTCATCTCAGCACAATAAAAGAGGGTCCCATCCTGCATTGCCCAACTCAGTGAGTTGGGTAATGCAGGATGGAGTGCTGGGGACCTGGGCTGTACTGTGCATGAAGGAAGTCTTGCAAAAGTGCACAGAAGCCCTAGCAGCTGCAGATCACGCAGTACACAGTATTACTGTCTGGCGTGGGGAGGCAAGGACTTACCTCCACCAAATTTGGACAGAAGGACCAATGGACTGTCGGGGTCACTTAGATCCAGCTCCTGTGTTCCAGGGACCACGCTCGTCAAGATAAGAGGGGACCCAGAGGACCGGTGATTCAGATGTTGGAGCCTGCGTTGGCAGGGGGAAGATTCTGTGGACCCACAGGAGAATTCTTCTTGGCTTCCAGTGCAGGGTGAAGGCAGACAGCCCTCAGAGCATGCACCACCAGGAAACAGTTGAGAAAGCCGGCAGGATTAGGCGCTACAATGTTGCTGGAAGTCTTCTTGCTACTTTGTTGTGGTTTGGCAGGCGTCCTGGAGCAGTCAGCGGTCGATCCTTGGCAGAAGTAAAAAAGAGAAGTGCAGAGGAACTCTGGTGAGCTCTTGCATTCGTTATCCGAAGAGAACCCTACAAGAGAGACCCTAAATAGCCCTCAGAGGAGGATTGGCTACCTAACAAGGTAAGAGCCTACCAGGAGGGGTCTCTGACGTCAGCTGCTGGCACTGGCCACTCAGGTTTCCACTGTGCCCTCACACCTCTGCATTCAAGATGGCAGAGGTCTGGGACACACTAGAGGAGCTCTGGGCACCACCCCTGGGGTGGTGATGGACAGGGGGGTCGTCACGCCCCTTTCCTTTGTCCAATTTCACGCCAGAGCAGGGGCTGGGAGATCCCTGAACCGGTTTAAACTGGTTCATCCAAGGAGGGCACCATCTGTGCCCTTCAAAGCATTTCTAGAGGCCAGGAAAGTCTACTCCTCTCAGGCCCTTCACACCTATTTCCAAAGGGAGAGGGTGTAACACCCTCTCTCAGAGGAATTCCTTTGTTCTGGCTTCTTGGGACTGGGCTGCGCAGGCCCCGGGGGGCAGAAACCTGTCTGAGGGTTGGCAGCAGTGGTAGCTGCAGAGAAAACCCCAGAGAGCTACTTTGGCAGTACCCGGGGTCCATGCTGGAGCCCAGGGGATTCATGGGATTGGCACCCCAATACCATATTGGTATTGGGGGGACAATTCCATGATCTTAGACATGCTACATGGCCATGTTCGGAGTAACCATTGTGAAGCCACACATAGGTATTGACCTATATGTGTTGCACACGTGTAATGGTGTCCCCGCACTCACAAAGTCCGGGGAAATTGCCCTGAACAATGTGGGGGCACCTTGGCTAGTGCCAGGGTGCCCTCACACTTAGTAACTTTGCACCTAACCTTCACTAAGTGAGAGTTAGACATATAGGTGACTTATAAGTTACTTAAGTGCAGTAAAAAATGGCTGTGAAATAATGTGGACGTTATTTCACTCAGGCTGCAGTGGCAGTCCTACGTAAGAATTGTCTCAGCTCCCTATGGGTGGCAAAAGAAATGCTGCAGCCCATAGGGGTCTCCTGGAACCCCAATACCCTGGGTACCTAGGTACCATATACTAGGGAATTTTAAGGGTGTTCCAGTGTGGCAATCAGAATTGGTAAAATTAGGCACTAGCCTGCAGTGACAATTTTAAAAGCAGGGATAGCATAAACACTGAGGTTGTGGTTAGCAGAGCCTCAGTGATAGAGTTAGGCACCGAACACGGAACACTTTATGAGCACTGGGGTCCTGGCTAGCAGGATCCCAGTGACACAGGCAAAAACAAACATACATACCAGTAAAAAATGTGGGTAAGATGCCAGGCAAGATGGTACTTTCCTACAATCAGAGAAATGATTCGCCTTTTATGGAACATTGACTTTTTATATAAGTTTTTAAGTTCATATGGTTGAGATTTGTTATTTGCACTTTGATGGTCATCGACGACCAAATAAAGTATTTATACTTCTACCACTAGTCAGGACATGGTACAGCACATGTACCTGGGTAGAGCCCTCCAAGGGCCTTTCTCAGGAGACTCTTGCACCATCAGTGCTTCACTGCTCTTCAATGATGAAGTGAGGCAAAGGACATGCAAGGAGCTCTTTTGAGAAGGACACCAGCCAGTTGAGTACATATAGATATTTGTGGTCTTCTCCAGATGGATGTTGGACAGGTCCATGGATTGTGGCAAACAAGATGTGTGCAGATAAAACAACAGGTTTCAGCCATCTTGATAGTTGTGAGCAAGCGTAATCACATCATGTGTGTATTAAATGTGCATAGTGAGTGTGTACCTGGTAGTTGGGAGGTGTATCAAGTTTGTGCACATATAGGAGCAGATACAAGTAAACAGGTGCTGCACTCAGTGTTCATTTTCTTTTTGCATCTGACAGTAAGCCACACGTCATTTGGTTCTGCTCTCACTGACATTGCTTCACACGGTGCAGGCACTTATATGATTTGATTACACACCGAAAAAGTGCATGATAGATGTGATTATGGTGATTTATTTACATGTGCAGGTTTAGTTTCCAATGCAGTACAATGTCCAGTTCACTGACCCCAAGTAGGGATCCTGAGCCATTTGATGTGCATGTGAGTCCAAGGGTGAGGATCATGTCATGAGAGATGTGTAGGAGAAATGAGCATTAGTAAGGAGGTGTCCAAATTGAGAATAGGTCGGAAAAAAGACAATGACAGCCCATAGAAGATAATTCAACAGTGGTTGAGTGAAGAGGGCACATTGCCAGCTGTCACAACACTGGCATGATCTTAAGCACAGAACTAAGGAAACACTGTCCATGTGGCACAGACTGGTGGTATCGGGTGGTTTTACATGTGAATGTTCCTCCTTCCACATCTTCATCCTATGATGTATGTGGTGCCTCCTGTGCCATGAGTGGTGCTGTTGTTGAAGTTGGGGGGGGGCACACCCACATCAGGGGATGCAGATGTGGAATCAAAGGTCCCGGCAGCTGCCATTTGTGGAAACACATAAGGCATCACTGTAGCAAGGAGGAACTGCTGATTTCTCGAAACGGCAGCTACATCACAGTGGTAGGCAGCCATGTTTTCGCTGAGGGAGGCCACTTTTCACTGTAAGGACTCCACGGCATTTTTGTATAGCCCCAAGCCTGTTATCTATCATGCTGCTGCCACTTTGGGATGGCGAGTGCTTAAGCTTCTAGCGCATTACAGCAGCTATGTCAGCCAAGGACTGCTGGAATTCACGTAGCAGGGAGTGGGTGCCTCTGATGGCAGCTGAGTTGTCCTTATTCGGACTGAGGCACCTCTGCACTCCCTCTAGGCTGCCTGCCATGGTCTCCATCTCCACCCGCACCTGCTGTGCCATCTCCTGCTGGACTCCTACCACTGACCTCTAAAAGGTGATATCTGGGTCCTTAAAGTCCAGGTCTGTGGCAGTACTGGTTGGTGCTGTGTGAGTTAGATGGTTCATGTAGAGACCCCACAATGTTGTGTGTCCTCCCTATGACTGGAGGTGGTGTCTGGAAGAAACCTAGGACTTCCTGGAGAGACTCTTCATTGATGGTCGGCAGCTAGTCATCCATTTCATTTGTAACATCCAGGGCAGGCAGGACCCAAGGAGGTAAGACATCATCCTCTGCAATGGGATAGTGAAAGGTCAATCTTTGACTGAAGTTGCTGTTGACATGGCTCATCATTTACTTGCTACTAGTGGCTCAGTGACATGTTACAGACCTGAAGTTGTAATTGTACATTTTGGGGGTCATTACAACCCTGGAGGTACAAGACCGCCAGGGCTGTAATGACGGAAGCACCGCCAACAGGCTGGTGGTGCTTCCCAGGTCATTACGACCGCGGCAGAAGCGCCACGGTCGCACCGCCGGGGCCGGTGGTTTCCCGCCACAAAGGCACCGGCGGTAGTAATCAGCCGGGATTACGAGTCCCCCTACCGCCAGCCTTTTCCTAGCGGTTTGAACCGCCAGGAAAAGGTTAGCAGTACGGGGAGTCGCGGGGCCCCTGAGGGCCCCGTGCAGCTTTTCACTGTCTCCATAGCAGACAGTGAAATGCGCGACAGGTGCAACTGCACCCGTTGCACGGCCGCAACACCGCCAGCTCCATTTGGAGCCGGCTCCTGAGTTGCGGCTGAGATCCCCGCCGGCCCAGCGGGGATCTCCAAATGGCCGCGGCAGGGGTGCGGCTGCATTGGCGGTCGCCCGGCGGTCCGATCTTGGTGGGCGGCTTCAGCTGCCCGCCAAGGTCGTAATGAGGGCCTATGTGTTGCATTGTGTATCACATATAGGGCCACCTTTCCAGGTATTTGGTGCACTGATCCCACACCACCAGGTGCAGGTCTCTTGCCCCAGCCACTGACACCAATGTAGCACATCATTTACATTCCTTTTCACCATGGTGGACATTCCCGCAGTAGTCTAATTTGTTTTGTCACAATTTTGGTGCTTTACTGCATTGGCACCATGAATGATGGCACTAGTGCAGCGAAGCGCATGGAGGGCCACTGCTTGCAATGCTTCCCCGGATTACATCCTCCTGGGAGATCTGAACTACCATCTGGAAAATGCCAACGACGTCAACACCGCATCACTGACCTCCAACCTCCTCAACCTCGGACTCCGCCAGCTAGTCAACATGCCCACCCACATCGCCGGACACACCCTTGACCCCCTCTTCACCTCAAGCAACCACATTTCCTTCAGCCACACCTCCGAACTCCACTGGACCGACCATCACTGCGTCCATTTCACCTATAAGAAAACCACAGAGCAACACCGCATCCAGCTACCTCCCCACCGCCGCTGGGGCAAAGTCACCCAAGACCAACTGACCAGCACCCTCATCAACAACCTTCCACCCGACGCAACCGACCCGAGCACAGCCGCCATCAACCTCCATCAATGGATCCTCGACTGCGCCAACACCCTTGCCCCTCTCAAGAAACCCACCGCCATCCAAGGAAAGAAAAAACCAGCCTGGTTCACAGACGATCTAACCACCTCCAAAAGCATCTGCCAGAAGCTCAAAAAGAAATGGATCCAAGAACGCACACCCGACAACCTCGCCGCCCTCAAAAACGCCAACGGCGAACACCACCAACGGATCCGCATCGCCAAGCGCGCCCACTTCACTGAACGCATCAACAACAACGCCCACGACTGCAAAGAACTCTTCGGCATCGTGAAGGAACTCTCCAATCCAAAAGCCAACTCCAACGACATCCCGCCCTCCCAGAAACTCTGCGACGACCTCTCCACCTTCTTCCACCAGAAAATCGCCACCATCCACGACAGCTTCAACACCGGTCCACCGCCAGACCCCACCCCCGACGTCTCCTCCCGCGACTGCCGCCTCACCGCCTGGACCCACGTGGACGAGGCAGAAACCATAACAACCATGAACACCATCCACTCAGGCTCCCCCACGGACCCCTGCCCCCATCATGTTTTCAACTCAGCCAACGCCACCATCGCCCCCGAACTCCGCAAGATCATCAACCTCTCCTTCACTTCTGCCACCTTCCCGGACAGCTGGAAACACGCAGAAATCCAACCCCTCCTCAAAAAACCCAAGGCCGACCCCAACGATCTCAAAAACTTCCGTCCGATCTCTCTCCTCCCTTTTAGAGCGAAAGTAATCGAGAAGATCGTCAACACTCAGCTCACCCACTTCCTCGAAGACAATTCCATCCTGGACCCCTCACAATCCGGATTCAGACGAACCCACAGCACTGAGACTGCTCTCCTCGCCGCCACAGATGACATCAGACATCAAATGGACAACGGCGAAACCTCAGCCCTCATCCTCCTCGACCTATCAGCCGCCTTTGACACCGTCTGCCACCGCACCCTACTGACCCGCCTCCAGGAAGCCGGCATCCAAGATAAAGCCCTCCACTGGATCTCATCCTTCCTCTCCGACAGAACGCAGAGAGTCCGTCTCTCCCCTTTCCGCTCCAAAGCCACCAACCTCATCTGCGGTGTCCCCCAAGGATCCTCCCTCAGCCCTACGTTGTTCAACGTCTACATGGCCCCCCTCGCTCAACTGGCCCGCCAACATCATCTCAGCATCATCTCCTACGCCGACGACACCCAGCTCGTCCTCTCCCTGACCAAAGACCCGCTCACCGCCAAAGCAAACCTCCACGAGGGACTAAAATCCATCGCCGATTGGATGAACAACAGTCGCCTGAAACTCAACTCCGACAAGACGGAAGTCCTCATCCTCGGGCGCACTCCCTAGGCCTGGAACGACTCATGGTGGCCCTCCGTCCTCGGACCCCCGCACACCCCTGCCAGCCACGCAAGAAACCTCGGCTTCATCCTGGACTCCGCCCTCACCATGTCCAAACAGGTCAGCGCCGTCTCCTCCTCCTGTTTCAACACCCTTCGAATGCTCTGCAGAATCTTCAAGTGGATTCCAACAGAAACCAGAAAGACGGTGACCCAGGCCCTCGTCAGCAGCAGACTTGACTACGGCAACGCACTCTACACAGGCATCCCAACCAAAGACATCAAACGACTCCAACGTATCCAAAATGCCTCCGCCCGACTGATCCTCGACATACCCCGCCGAAGTCACATCTCCCCTCACCTAAAGGAACTCCACTGGCTCCCGGTAGATAAGAGGATCACCTTTAAACTCCAGACCCACGCTCACAAGGCACTTCACAACACCGGGCCCTCCTACCTCAACACCAGACTTAACTTCTACACTCCAACACGTCAACTCCGATCCGCCAACCTCGCCATCGTACCCCGAATCCAGCGCAAGACATCCGGCGGCAGATCCTTCTCCTTCCTCGCCGCCAAGACCTGGAACTCTCTCCCCACATCTCTTCGCCAGACCCAGGACCTCCTCGCATTCAGAAGGCTCCTCAAGACCTGGCTCTTCGACCGCTAAATCAGCAGCGCTCCCCCCCCCCCCTCAGCGCCTTGAAACCCTGACGGGTACATAGCGCGCTTTATAAATACTATGATTGATTGTGTCACTTTGTCATCTGCCTTTAGCAGGCCTCACACATGTGATAATTAGATGGCACAGTGTAGCCTTTATGGATTACCAGCCTCATTAGTTCTTCCCTCCCTGCATATGGGACCTTTCCTTGGATACACCATATCTGACACAGGCATATATTGGTGTAACAATGTACAATGTGGATCAATGCATGCATTTTGTGTGTTATTGTGGCATGAGGGGAATGGCCAGCTTGGATCCATATTGGCAACTACTTGTATGATGGTACTGTTGCATTGCGGGCTAGTGACATTGGGCTCCTAGTGTGACATTAATGCCACTTGTGGCTGTTCTTACACATGAAGGTGTCCTTTTGTGCACAATGCCAACCATTCCCACAACACAAGAAACCTTTTTACATGGTGAAATAGAAGCTACTTGTACAGTAGCACAAATGATGATCACAGACATGCCCAATATGTTGTATATGTTTACTTTTGTGCCCATTCCCAAAGGTGCATGGAGGTGTGAGAGTTGTTGTTGGGTCACCCTGTGAAACTAGCATGGGACATGTTGCACACTGAGTGTTACATATGGGCAGGTGGATCAGTGCAACAGTGAAGCAATTGCTGGGATGGGTGAAAAATGTTTGGTTGATATAGGGGGGAAGATGTGGGCGCATATGAAGTGTTGGCCCATTATTGACCAGGTTTCATGGAAAATGACGAGTGCAATATAGCTGCACATTTGGCAGTGCCACACTCCATCATTTTCAACTAGCTGCCAAGCGCCAATGCACACAACCTTGCGCCACGGTGCAAGGATGGCTGCACTGCATGGGTGGTGGATTTTTGGCAGGAAGGGACACCTTTCTTCTGAAAATACAATCTTTTCGGGGAATTTGCACTTTGTATGTGTGGTGCAGGATGCAGCACGCATAAGAAGGGCACTGACACGAGAAGGAAGGAAAGCATTTTGCCTTGTTGCGCCATCCTAACACCACCCATGGGATGGTGTTGGATTTAGCCTCAGGTTTACATTTAGGGCAACAACAATATGCAATGGGTATTGTTGTGGCACGGCCACAGCCACACTGATTGCACACACCTTCCAGGCAAAGTGCTGCAGGTGTAGGAGCCATATTTACAAGGTGGTGTTAAGCCACAGTAAGTGACTTAACACTAGGTTGTGTATATGGCAGAGTACATAGTGCCACCAGAGCATCATTAAAAGGCAGGCTCCTGCGGCAATGAGGTCTTTTGATTCTGGCACTATGGCCCTCATTATAACATTGGCGGTAAGTGCCGCTTCCTGCCATGCTGACTGCCGTCAACATACCGTAACCGCGGAGGTGTACCGCTACGCGTATTATGACCCACACATAGAAATCCGCCACTATACAGACACACACACAAGTCGGGCAGCCCAAAGGTCAGTGATAAACTGGCGGTACCAAAACCCACACCGTTACGCCAAAGAACTACGCCAACTGCATTATGACCCATGAATCACTGCGTTGGACATTCAACTGCAGTAACCCATTGGCGGTACATACTGCCATGCCCAAAATACACACAACCTAACAAAACAACCACATTGCACAATTCAAAATACACACACTCGACACACATACACACCACACCCACAAACCACTATAAAACACCCACCCACATTCCCACAACCCTTTATCACTACAAACAATTTACAACTGAGAGAGAGACATGCCAGGGGCACCCACAGAACCAGAGCCACAGAACCCCATTACCCATACACCATCCACGCACCTCACAGCACACACCCCAACACATCACCTCACACACCCTCACATACCATTCACATTACACCCATGGCACCACAAAGACACCCCAGATTCTCTGAGGAGGAGCTTAGCGTCATGGTGGAGAAAATCATCTGGGTCGAGCCACAGCTATTCAGATCACGTCCATTGCTAGGAAGATGGAGCTATGGCAAAGAGTCGTGGGCAGGCTCTACGCCATGGGATAGCACCCCAGAACAAGGGATGACATCAGGAAGAGGTGGAACGACCTACGGGGGAAGGTGGGTTCTGTGGTTGCAAGACACCAGATAGCTGTACAAAGGATTGGCGATGGACCCCCACCTCCTTCCCCACAACTAACAACATGGGAGGAGCAAGTCTTGGCAATAATGCATCCTGAGGGCCTGGCAGGAGTAGCAGGAGGACTGGACTCTGGTAAGTCAAATCTTTTTTACTTTCACCCCCCCTACCTGCATGCCATCACATACCCCCACCCCTACCCTCACCCCATCACCCCACCACCTCACATACACCCCAACATACCAACCCACCCATCCCAATAACTAGCACTGCATGCACCACCAATGCATGGACACCACTCACAGCCCTGCATGGACACCCATCACCACAGCATGCACACTAGTGACAATCACTTAGCCAACCAAATAACAACTCACACAAGCCAAAGCTGCCTTGGTAATAACAACAATATGGGGAAACATACCCATGCACAAGGTGTCACACACAGTAACAATAACACGGCTTTCACATACCCACAGGACCCCCACACAACGTCACCGGAGAGGAGGTGCCAGCAACATCCAGTCCCCCCCGAAGAGGCCCACAGTGATTACAGCAGCTCTGCACGCCTGGATCAGGATGACCAACCTGGCCCACCAGGGACCTCTAGACAGTCGGTTACCCAGGCACAGTCCTATACCACCACAGAGCCTCCCCCCTCAGGAAACACCACCACAGTACCTACCCAGAGGGCCCATACCACTGTCCCCAGGGCATGTCAATCAGCAGTGTGTCCACCACTACAGGGACCCCAGGCAACCCCACAAACACAGGACGATCAGGGACCTGGGGTCAGTGGCAGTGGGCACACGGTTCAGGGGACAGAGGCACAGGACAACAGGGAAGCTGGGAGGAGTGCTGTGCGACAGGGGGAGGACAGGCCCAGGGAACCGACTCTCCATGAGGCACTCACCAACATCCTGGGAGCATACCACCATTGCCAGGAGACCATGGGCCAGATACTGGCCAAGTTGCAGGAGACCCTGCGGCTGCAGTAGGGACAGCACCTGGGGATCAGGGAGGACCTGAGGGACATCCACACCACCCTGGTCACCATTGCAGGGGTGCTGGCAGACATGGCCAACACCATGAGGGAGGCAGTGCCACACAAACGGGCCCCTGACACTAGCCACACCAATGAACAGCCTTCCAACTCCGCTGCCGCTAGTGGACAGGAGACCCCGCCACAGGAACAACAGGCCACCAGAACTCCTCCCCCTGCAGAAGGAGAACCACCACACAAAAGGTTCCTGTGATCCAGGCAGATGCCAGACAACATTGCCAAGACCCATGCAAGGAAATTAGACTCTCTGATTGTCACCCTTGTGTCTCACTCTGTCACCCTGTCCACCTTGAACTGCCATCCCTCCACTTCCTAGGCCCCCTTGGACAATGCACCTGTGATACCAATAGAATGGAATCTATCCTGGACTTTCCTCCATCAGCAACCCAGCCCTTTGCAATACCCCCTCCACTTCTTAGCACCTAAATAAACACCCTTGGAACAAATACAAGTATGGAGTCTGTCAATTGATTGAAATATGTATTCGTTTAACAAGCTGTAAACATTGCAATTCAACTGTACAGTTATGTATACATAGGTATGACCTGTAGTGGGCAGCAGTAAACACACCAGGAGCCAGAGGGGGGCACAGATATCTGAAAATAGAGATGCCAAAGGGTACAGTAAGTGGCCATAGAATTGGGAAAATCAGCTTGCCATGTACAATGTCCAACACAAAACTGCAATGGAAGATGAAGTTACAGTGTCTTACCTGTGTATCACTGGAAGTACTGTTAAATTATAGTTGTTCTGTTGTCCACATCATCTTCCTCTGCCTTCCCATTGTCACTGTCCAGAGGCTCCACCGCTGTCACATTCCAGCCTCATCCTCCTGCAGAAAAGGCACCTGGCGTCTCAAGGCCAGGTTGTGCAACATGCAACATACAATGATGATCTGGCAGACCTTCTTGGGTGAGTAGCACAGGGATCCACCTGTCAGATGGAGGCACCAGAATCTGGTCTTCAGGAGGCCAAAGGTATGCTCAATGATCCTGCTTGTTCACCCATGTGCCTCATTGTAACGTTCCTCTGCCCTTGTCCCGGCATTCCTCACTGGGGTCAGTAGCCATGAGATGTTGGGGTAACCAAAGTCACCTGTAAATATCGAGGGATACCTGTTAGCCAGACACTCATCCTTAGGGCCAAACCCACACCTGTATACCAACAAACACTGGGTGTGGACCATGGACTCACCTATTAGCCACACCCTGTGCCTTTGGAGTTGAGCCATTACATATGGAATGCTGCTATTCCTCAAGATAAAGGCATCATGCACAGACCCAGGATACCTTGCATTCACATGGGAGATGTACTGGTCCTCCAGGCACACTATCTGCACATTCAGAGAGTGAAAGCTCTTTCGATTTCTGAACACCTGTCCATTTCTCTGGGGGGGGGGGACAAAGGCAACATGTGTTCCATCAATAGCACCAATGATGCTGGAGATGTGTCCCAGTGCATAGAAATCAGCCTTCACTGTGGCCAAATCCTCTACCTGGGGGAATACGATGTAGCTGCGCATGTGTTTCATCAGGGCTGACAACACTCTGGTCAGCACGTTTGAGAACATAGGCTGTGACATCCCTGCTGCCATAGCCACTGCTGCTTGGAAGGAGCCACTTGGCAAGAAATAGAGCACTAACAGGACTTGCACAAGAGGGGGGATCGCAGTGGGGTGACAGCTGAGATCAGGTCCGACTCCAATTGGACACACAGCTCTTGGATTGTGGCCCTATCAAGTCTGTAGGTTAGGATAATGTGCCTGTCCTCCATTGTCACCAGGTTCTCCAGGGGTCTGTACAGGGGGTATGTCTCCATCTCCTATTCATCCTCAGTGGTTGAACTCTAGGGAGAAAAAACGGTGAGCAAATGGTCATATTCAAAGATATGCTCAGAGTAAAATGCTTTGCATTTTGTGACAGAAACAGAATGTGAACATGTAAGTCCATTATTGTACCTATGTCTGCTGTGATGCAGTTAGGTGCCATGGCCTGTTTCCACCTTAAATGGCGACCGTCTGACCTGTGAGGAGGGACAAGTGGAAATGAGGTGATTCCGTTGATGTTGTGCGCCGTTGTGGGAGGTGGTCGATCACCACCGTGCAACACCTCATTGGTTATCACTGGGGCCTATGGGTCCCATGAGGCAATGGTGATGTATGCCAATGGTGACGGTACGCACAGCCACGGACGTGACCACTATTTTTTATCTGTTCACTCACTTGCTAATTGACCTTCAACAGGAGAGGACCTACACTGCAAATGCTGCTGTGACCTGTGTCTGGAAGCGACCATGGCTCGAATGCCGGGGAAAAGGGCCCCTGCCTTCACTTTGGAGGAGATGGAGAAACTAGTGGATGAGGTCCTACCCCAGTACCATTTACTTTATGGTCCTCTACACCAACAGTTGAGCACACTGTGAGCACTAGCATGGTGCATGAATGTATGGGGTGCTGTGTGTGTAAGCCTTGTGTGGGGGGGGTGGCTGAGGGGTCCTGGGAAGAGTGCTGCATGTATGGTGGGCAATGTCTGTGCATAAGGGGATGGGAGGGATATGTTCGGCCATGGGTGTAACAGGCTGGACGGTATGATTAATATATTTTCCTATGTATCTTTTTCTGCAGGTCAGCACCCATCCGAAAATTAGTATTTGGCATGCCATCCCAAAGACGTGTGGACCCTGGGGGTCTTTGACAGACATAGCACCCACTGCCGCAAATGGTAGGAGGACCTGCGCCACTGGGCAAGGAAGACAGCAGAGACCCAGCTGAGGATGGCCTCTCAACAAGGAAGAGGTGCCCATCGTACCCTGACCCCCCTGATGTTCTGCATCCTGGCGGTGGCCTAACTGGAGTTGGATGGGCGCTTGAAGGCATCACAGCAGCCACAACGGGGTGAGTAGTTTCAAAATCAGGAAATTGGACCTGTTGAGGTGTTACCTGGGTGGGGGATGTGGGTCTGTGGGTCCCCCTAGGCCAGGACAAACATGGCAGGGTAGGTTTCATGATGGGCAGGCTCAGATGCACTCCATGCTCCAATATGCTAGTGTGCATCTACAACTGGGCAGAGTCCTGTGGGTTTTAGTTGTGCTGCTATTGGCGTTAGGCATTGTACCACATGGCCTAGTGACTAGCATTGTAACTGGTAGTGCATGGCCTAGTGCATAGGGCTGATCTCTGTGTGTTGTGTACGCCAACGGTGGTGTTGTTGCTGGAATTGACCAAGTGTATCCTCTGAGTCTTCCCCCCCATTTTTGTTTTGTCACCCTGTCCTTGTGTGCATTAGCATCATCTGGCAGAGAAAAAGAGGCACTGGCAACGGAGGGAGCTGCATCCCACATGGCCTATGAGGCCGAATCCACCGACGGTGAGGGCACCAATGAGACAGAGGGCGGAGGGCGAGGGGAGCACCATGGCGGAGACTGGAGGGGACAGTTCGGACAGCAACACCTCCTCCGATGGAAGCTCCCTGATGGTGGCGGACACCTCTGTGGCCACCCCAACTACAGGTACAGCCGCCACCCTTGTACTAGCACCACCCTCCCAGCAGTCCCTCAGCATGTTTCGCGTGCCTGCTCACCCAGGAGGGTGGGCATCTCCTATGCCCAGGCACCACAGACCCTGCCCCAGTCAGCCCTGCTGCCCTCAATGAGGAGTGTATTGACCTCCTGCGATCCATCTCTGTTGGGCAGTCAACCATTGTGAATGCCATCCAGGGGCTGGCAGGGCAGTCGCAACAAACAAATGCATTCCTGGAGGGCATTCACTCTGGCATGGCGGCCCAACAGAGATCGTTCCAGGCTCTGGCCAACTCCCTGTGTCAGCCATTGTCCCTGTCTCTAGCATCCCCCCTCCAACTTCCTCTACCCATTCCCTTTCCTCTCAAGCCCAGCCTATCCCAAGCACACCTTCAGACCAGCATGCACCAACATCAACACACAGAAGTGGCTCAGGCAAAAAAAAGCACCACACTTGCCTTGTAATCTTGTCTTATGTAACATTTACATTTCCTACAGACTCATTAACACAGGTATGATTCTCAGTCTCTGTATAATATGTGTGTTATCTATAGTGATTTGACACTATAAAACAAATTAAATGTATCTGAGAGAGGATATGGAGAGATGAAGGGCACTGATGGAGGATGGTAGTGAAGGAATCCATGGAGAAAGAGGTCATGGAGGGGGACCTCAAAGAATTGTTTCACAGAGTGCCACCAGTGCTAAAGCTGGCCCTGTGTTCAACATCGTAACAATAACCATCTGCAATTATAGCCAGTTGAATGCTTTGAAAGAAGTAGCTTTATTCTTCACTTGCATCTTTTTTGATTATTCGGAATGTGTCATAACAATTCATGTTTTTCATTTCACACTGTACACCTTAACACATGTTGGTGAATGCATTGATTGATTAGCTATGTTAATTGTTTTCAAATCTAATTTGAATTGATAGATGTTAAAATATGCAAGCATATGCCGACACACTCTGTTGCTGCTGCTGCTAAAGAAATTGTTATCTCCTGTTTAAGCATAAGTGAGCAGGAGTAAAATGATTTAATGCCACAATCAGTGAAGTATTTCCTAGTACTTGCTAACTCTTTCTGTATGGAAAACCTTAAGAGTCTTCAAGTTAATTTGAAAGATATTTCTCAAAATCCTTTCTGGGAGCTAGAATTCCCCTTTTAAAAACACCATTAGAATACTTGAGTAAGAAGTGTAACAAAAAGAGATTGGATTAAAATAAATGCCGGCCCTTTCATTTTTACATCTGATTTCTCAATGTATAAAAGAGGGAACTTCTTATTCAATGGGGGTTCACTGTGACAAACATTTAATATAAAACTGGCATGGGTAAAGTAGGTGATTGCTCAGGGAACCCCACCTTCCAAGCCCCTCCCCATGAAAAATGAACTTTCTCTCTAGTTCACTTCTGTAAGTGTTTCTATCTTGACCTTTAAAGTATAATTTAGCATTGAGAGGCAACATAGTGCTTCAAGTAACAAAAATGTGTAATAAAATACAAAAGATGTTCTGAGAAGGGCCCCCGAAATGATTTCTTGCCCGGGACCCCTAAACCTGCAAAACGACACTGCTTGCCACTGTGAACATTAAACCTATACTCGAATAACTAGACTCTGCACATGTTTCATTTTTTTCACAAAATGAAACAAGAAAAATATGCACTATGTCACACTTATGAAAATCCACCAGAATTCAAACAGTAATGCATTGCCTCTTGGAAGAATGAATTTGCAAATCAAACATAGGGCCATATTTGAGAAAAGTGGTGCTGCACCCAGTGCAGCTCCACTTTTCTTGCGCCCCTTAGCACCATCATGTGTGCACAGTATCTAAGATATGGAGTACCATGGCGGTAGTTAGGGAATCAGCGTTTTAATTTTTGATGCTAGTTCCGAGCTTTGCAGTATTAGCGTCAAAGCCCATTGAGGACCATTGTGAACAGTGGTGTGCCTCCTTTTAATGCCTGCTCTGAGCAAGCATAAAAAGTGGCGAAAAAATTGATGCAAAGAAATCTCTTAATTCTTTCTGCCATTTTTTGCCCCCACAACGGGGGAACACCCCTTTTGCATACATTATGCCTGGCGTAGGCATAATGTAGTGCAAAGGGTTACAAAGTGGTGTAATGCATGCATTGCACCTATTTGTAAATTTAGCATGGCGATTTTGGCCGAATTGGGCCACATTAGCATAAAATAAAATTACCCTAATGTGGCGCAAGTAGGCGCTATGGGCTCTTAAATCTGCCCCATAGTTTGTTCCACAATTTAAAAAGTGTCTGACAAACAAGATGTTTACTTTGAAAACTCAAACTTGCACCTTCGCCGAGGTACTCTTGTTTAAAAATTATCAGTAGCATGAATAAAACTATTTCTTAAAATGCTGTATAGAATTTCAGTTATAAAATAACTGATGAACATTGTCGCTTGTGAGTTGCGTAGCTTCAGGTGGGGTGTTTGAGCTGTTTAACTCCCCGCCCTAAAAAATGTATTCTATTGTAAATAGTTGAGTACAAATTCTTTCAGTCAGGTATGGTGAGGTGTCTGTTAGATTTCCCCTTGGATTTTTCCATACACATAGATAGAAACACACACACAAACACACACACTCGGTCTCTTGTCTGTTCGGAAGGTCTTAAAGATGTTCGTTCATTTGAAACATTTTGGGGGTCATTCTGACCCTGACGGGCGGCGGAGGCCGCCCGCCAGAGTTCCCTCCTCCAGAACACCGCTCCGCGGTCATAAGACCGCTGCAGTGATTCTGCCTTTTGCACTGGGCTGGCGGGCGGCCGCCAAAAGGCCGCCCGCCAGCCCAGTGCAAAAGAGCCTTCCCACGAGGACGCCGGCTCAGAATTGAGCCGGCGGAGTGGGAAGGTGCGACGGGTGCAGTGGCACCCGTCGCGTATTTCAGTGTCTGCAATGAAGACACTGAAATACAATGTGGGGCCCTCTTACGGGGGCCCCTGCAGTGCCCATGCCATTGGCATGGGCACTGCAGGGGCCCCCAGGGGCCCCACGACAACCCATACCGCCATTCTGTTCCTGGCGGGAGAACCGCCAGGAACAGGATGGCGGTATGGGCTGTCAGAATCCCCCATGGCGGCGCAGCAAGCTGCGCCGCCATGGGGGATTCCCAGGGCAGCGGAAAACCGGCGGGAGACCACCGGTTTTCCCTTTCTGACCGCGGCCAAACCGCTGCGGTCAGAATGCCCTGCGGGGCACCGCCAGCCTGTTGCGGTGCTCCCGCCGACCCTGGCCCCGGCGGTAGTGAACCGCCGGGGTCAGAATCACCCCCTTTGTGTCTAACATTACGCACTGCCACTTAAGCCTGCCACATGCTCTGCTTGATTGTTGGGAAATATGTATGTCACCCCTCCCTGTCAATCTTACTGACCAAGCTACACCCCTCTAGCCTACGGGCAAGCGCCTTGCACTCAGTACTTGTGAAAGAGCAACTTTTCTGACTTTTAGTTTGTTGTTTGTCCAGAGGCTTTCTACAGAAAACAGCAAAAGAAAATTAAATGCCGTCTTCGTTCATCTCTATTAAACTGATGAGAGGACTTGTGTACAACTGGTACACCACAGAGTTTCTTTATGTTTAAATTTGTCCTACACAACTGGGTTCCGTCAGCCTGTCAGTCTCAGACTTGCCAATAGCTCAGTCTTTCTAGGTGCGATGTCAAAGAGATTGGGCTTTATCTATATGTTGGATTTACATTCCTTTAAGTTCTGTGATACCCATCATTCCAAGAAAGTAAAAAAACAAAAAGTGAACGAAACACCAGGTTTATATTTAAGTTTTCATGTAAGGCAACTATCTGTTAGACACTTTGGACCTCATTACTAGTTTAGAGGTCAGTGGGCCACCACAACGGCAGTCTGACCGCTGTTCGCTTAGTGGTCAGGCCTCCGTATTATGATGCATGCAGTTCCAGAGAGGAAAGACTGTTGCGGTCCCACAGCACCACTCTTAGGGTGCTTATTTCGGTATTTTGGACATTCATTTTATCAATCATGACCCTCTGCAGCTACTTCATGTCCCGTAGTTAAGACAACACCTGGCCTATCATGCCTTGGAACGTGGCCCCCCCAGTGTCCGAAGTGTTGAGTTGCACCTCAGGATCAGGGACTAGGGGGCACAAAATGGTGGAAATTGTGCTAGGTACCCAGGTTGGGGGGCGTGCATTGTAGACTAGGATGTTGAAGCAAGAGGGCTTGGAGGTGACATTGTGGGCACAGTGAGACTCACTTTTGCCGATTGACCAGGTTGCCCATATGAGCCAGGACTTCCTCCACGTTCACAAGTCCAGGAGTGTTGTGGTCACTGAGGGCTTCATCCAGGGGGTAATGGGAGTGTCTGTTCTGTTGCCTCTGTGTGACTAGTGACAGCTCAACCTGTTGAAGAAGAATGTACATTGTTACTGAATTGTAGCATCTTCCTCCAAAGGTTTTGTATTACAGTAAGCAGAGACATTGGACATAATTAATTGTAGGGTATCCTATTATGGCAAATTACCATGGTATTGGGTTATTTGACATGACATGTGTGAATCATGCCTAATCTATTTGACTCAAGCAGCTGATGAGATGTGCAGATCAGTTGCACTTTGGCAAATGGACTGAAAATGGCATCTTACCACCACACAGTGGAGAGGCAACATATGGCTTTGACCATTTGGAGGCCCAGTTGAGTGGGATGCAGGCAAACACTGGTCTTTGTTGTAAATGTGACTAGAGTTATCATATGCACAGTGCTCTGTCAATGTGCCTGCTACCGATACCAATCTAGTGATGCAGCTTGAAGCCTTAGGGTAAGGTGTCTTTCTTAGCTACAATAGTTTCATCTGGGTTAGCACATTAAAATAGAGCTAGGTAGATAGACATTTATCTGAGTTAAGCATGATTTGTATCTTGCTCACACCCAGGTGAGTAAACTTCAATTGAGAGTTAACAGACAGGGGTATTTTGACAAGTGACCACTGGGCTGGTGTTTGGAGTTACAGACACAAGGCCTCCTGAGAGTTGCAGTCAGGTCACTCTCTCTACTACACACACTATACATGTGGCATCCTCCCAAGTGAGCACACTCCAATTGAGAGTCATCAAAAAGGCGTATGTGAATAGGTGCCCACTGGGCAGGTGGTTGAAGTTAAAGACACAAGGCCTTATGTGAGTTGCAGTCAATTAACTCCCTCTACTTCCCAACACTTGACAAATGGCATACTCCCAGGTGAGTGCACAGCTTTAGAGCGATGATAAACAAGGGTATGATGGCATGTGCCCACTAGGCTGATGATTGGAGTTACAGAAACAAGTCCTCCTGGGAATTGCCTCAGGTCCCTCTCTCTACTACACACTCTATAAAAACGGTATCCTCCCAGGTGAGTACACTTCAATTGAGAGTTACCAAACGTGGATATTTCAACAGGTGACAAGTGGTCTGGTGGTTTTAGTTATAGACACAAGGCCTCCTGGGAGTTTCAGTCAGGTCACTCCCTGCATTCCCCAACACTTAACAAACGTTGAGTATTACATACCTGTATGCAGACTGCATTTAGGTTTGAACATATATTTATATTTTGGCACATACCATGAATACTGGATTTGTTTGATGTTGTAAGACTTACAGCCACTATTTGGACATATGACATGTGATGGGCCTTGGTAGCAGTGATGTTGGGTCCAATAATGCACATTGACAGTTTTAAAACTCAGATACTGTGGGTATTGAATATGGGTGAAGTACATGAACAAGACAGTGGCAAAAGCTGTGCTGTGAGCATGCATGACACTGCAGTTTTATGACATTTTTTGTGTTGTAACTTACCAGACTCTACTCCCCAGGTATTAGTGTCAAGCCCTCAGGATGCAGGATGGCCAAGACCTTCCTCACGCAGGGAAATACTCTTATTGGGGCCCGGGAGGGCCACCACCAGTCTAGTTGGCCTCCAGATGCTGTCTGGAAACCAGGGAATGAGCATTGCCCATCAGGTCAATCCCCTCTTCCTACTGTCTTCCTTTGTGTGCAGGGTAGTGCCAACAGCATTCACTCTATCGGCGATCCTTTGCCACATTTCCTTTTTTCAAACAATTGTAGCTCTGCTCTTATGATTTCATCTACCATGATTCTCAACTCATCTTCTGAAAAATGGGAATTTTTGGAATGTGACATGGTAGACAACTAAAGTAGGTGACAGGGACTTACTTAACAGGGGGAGTGCAATGGGGAGTGAATTGACAAACGTGGTTGGTCAATGGGATGGTGAAAAAATGGGTGCCTAATCTGTGTACTATACAAAAAACTGTGGTTGAAGTTCTTTGGCTTCCTGTAGAAATGCAAAGGATTGTGATCTGTGAAGGGGTGTTTTGTAGTGATTTGCAAGTGTATTCACTGGACCAGTGTGTTTCAGCTGTGTTGTTTCTGAATTCATTCAGTGTGCACTTGCTTTTTACTTTGTTGGACACGAACCACGGTGGTTGACGAACATTGGCTAACCACCGAGAGGAGACATCCACGGTGTCTGTGTGTTTGTAATAAGCTCAGTGCTTTACCACGGCGCTGACAGCTGGCGCTGGCGGTCTGCCTTTTTTGCTTGACGGGTGGCGGTCCTGCCAGTTTGCATCGTAATACGGTGGTCTGGGACCACCGGTGCAGCTGTCTTTTTATGTCCAACAACATGGCGGTCTGGCTGTCCGCACGCCAAACTATTAATCAATTAATCAGGCCCTTTATAAGATCAGGCATCATAACTGTAAAATGCTTCCTTTGCTGTTGAACTAATCATTAAAAAAAAACATTTCGTTAGGGCTCCTATCCATGATAAGAGTTTGTGCCCATCTCCTCACCTCATTCAAAGCATGCAACACAACATAAAATAATATACATTAACACAAGAAAAAAAAACATATGATATGAATGGGCCCTTCTAAAAGTGAATGTTGTGAGAACAAACTATGGGCCTCGCTTACAAGACCTTAGCAGCACACTGTGCCATTGAAGCATCATTTTTTTTTACACTCCGGTGCCGCAGTGTGCCAGCCCAGATATACAAGGCCACGCAAAGCCACCTTGCATGTGTTTTTATGGCTTTGTAAATATGGACCCCTTCCATGCATAACACTGCATGAAAGGGGAATTCTATGGCTGTTGCTTGGGGTGTTCCCATGTGACACCCATGGACCCTGAAGGAATCTGACGCATTCCCATAATATCTGGGAATGCATGTAGGAAGGTAGCCTCTTTATAGCCTTGTTACTCCCACTTTTGGCCTGTTTGTGAGTATATGTCAGGGTGTTTTTACTGTCTCACTGGGATCTTGCTAGCCAGGACCCCAGTGCTCATAGTGGAAACCCTATGTTGTCAGTGTGTTTCATATGTGTCACTGGGATCCTGCTAGCCAGGACCCCAGTGCTCATAGGTTTGTGGCCTATATGTGTTCCCTGTGTGGTGCCTAATTGTGTCACTGAGGCTCTGATAACCAGAACCTCAGTGTTTATGCTCTCTCTGCTTTTAAAATTGTCACTGCAGGCTAGTGACTAATTTTACCAATTCTCATTGGCTCACTGGTACACCCATATAATTCCCTTGTATATGGTACTTAGGTATCCAGGGTATTGGGGTTCCAGGAGATCCCTATGGGTTGCAGCATTTCTTTTGCCACCCATAGGGAGCTCAGACAAATCTTACACAGGACTGCCACTGCAGCCTGAGTGAAATAACGTCCACGTTATTTCACAGCCATTTTACACTACACTTAAGTAACTTATAAGTCACCTATATGTCTAACCCTCACTTAATGAAGGTTAGGTGTAAAGTTACTTAGTGTGAGGGCACACTGGCACTAACCAAGGTGCCCCCACATTGTTCAGGGCAAATTCCCCGGACTTTGTGAGTGCGGTGACACCATTACACGTGTGCACTACATATAGGTCAATACCTATATGTAGCATCACCATGGAAACTCAGAACATGGCCATGTAACATGTCTAGGATCATGGAAGTGTCACCCCAATACCATTCTGGTATGGGGGGGACAGTTACATGCATCCCTGAGTCTCCAGCATAGAGCCCGGGTACTGCCAAACTAACTTCCTGGTGTTTTCTCTGCAGCTACCGCTGCTGCGAACCCTCAGACAGGTTTTTGCCCCCCTGGGGCCTGGGCAGCCTGGTCCCAGGAAGGCAGAACAAAGGATTTCCTCTGAGAGAGGGTGTAACACCCTCTCCCTTTGGAATTAGGTGTGAAGGGCCTGAGAGGAGTAGCCTCTCCTGGCCTCTGGAAATGCTGTGAAGGGCACAGATGGTGCCCTCCTTGCATAAGCCAGTCTACACCGGTTCAGGGATCCCCTCAGCCCTGCTCTGGCATGAAACTGGACAGAGGAAAGGGGAGTGACCACTCCCCTGACCAGCACCTCCCATGGGAGGTGCCCAGAGGTCCTCCAGTGTGTCCCAGACCTCTGCCATCTTGGATGCAGAGGTGTGAGGGCACAATGGACAGCTCTGGGTGGCCAGTGTCAGCAGGTGATGTCAGAGACCCTCCTGATAGGTGCTTACCTAGCCTAGCAGGATACCAGTGACACAAGGGCTAAAACAAACATACATACGGTGAAAATGGGGGTAACACGCCAGACAAGATGGTACTTTCCTACCCAACCCCCCCCCACAAACGAAGGACAATAAGACTAGCCTTGTCCAGATGAGTCTTCATTGTCTAAGTGGAATGATCTGGAGAGTCCATCTGCATTGGAGTGGGTACTCCCAGGTCTATGTTCCACTGTATAGTCCATTCCCTGTAGAGATATGGACTACCTCAACAATTTAGGGTTTTCACCTTTCATTTGCTTTAGCCAAAGTAGAGGTTTGTGGTCTGTCTGAACAATAAAGTGAGTACCAGACAGGTATGGTCTCAACATTTTCAGTGCCCAGACCACAGCAAAGGCCTCCCTCTCTATGGCAGAGCCACACTTTTCTCTAGGGGTCAACCTTCTGCTGATAAAAGCAACTGGTTGATCCTGGCCCTCAGAATTCAATTGTGATAGTACTGCCCCTACCCCTCATTCAGATGCATCAGTTTGAACAATGAATTTCTTGGAGTAACAAGGGCTTTTAAGGACAGGTGCAGAGCACATGGCCTGTTTGAGCTCCTCAAAGCTTTCTGACAGCTGGCTGTCCATAATACCTTCTTAGGCATTTTCTTGCTAGTGAGATCATTAAGAGGGGCTGCCATGGAGCCATAATTCTTTATGAATCTCCTATAGTACACTGTGAGGCCTAAAAAGGCTCTCATCTGGGTTTGAGTTGTAGGGGGAACCCAATCCATGATAGTTTGGATTTTCCCTTGTAGTGGTGCAATCTGTTCTCCACCAACCAGGTGGCCCAGATAAACCACTTTCCCCTGCCCTATCTGGCACTTTGATGCCTTGATAGAGAGGCCTGTCTTTTGCAGGGCCTCCACAACTTTCCATAGGTGGACCAGGTGATCATCCCAGGTTGAGCTAAAGACAGCAATATCATCTAGATATGCTGCACTGAAAGCTTCCAACCCTTGCAGGACTGTGTTCACCAACCTCTGAAAAGTGTCAGGTGCATTTTTCAAACCAAAGGGCATTACTGTGAATTGGTAGTGCCCTCCAATGGTAGAAAATGCAGTATTGGGTTTAGCATCTTCTGATAATCTAATCTGCCAATATCCTGCAGTTAGATCAAAGGTGCTAAGATACTTGCCGGAAGCCAGTGTATCAATGAGCTCATCTGCCCTGGGTATAGGGTGAACATCAGTTTTTGTTACCTGATTGAGCCCTCTGTAATCAACACAAAACCTCATCTCTCTCTTTCTATCTTTGGTGTGAGGTTTTGGTACAAGCACAACTGGGCTAGCCCAGGGGCTTTCAGAAGGTTCAATCACCCCTAAGTCCAACATTTTCTGCACCTCTTGTTTAATGCAGTCCCTGACATTGTCAGGCTGCTTATACATTTTACTTTTGACAGTCAGGCTGACTCCAGTGTCAATTGTATGTTCACACCAGGATGTTGTACCTGGTATATGTGAAAAGAGGTCTGAAAACTGACTTAAGAGATTGATATAGTTGTCTTTCTGTTCTGCAGTCAGACAATCTGCTAAGACTGCTCCCTCCACGAAGGCATCAGCTTTAGAAATTAGACCTTAAAACTGGTTATTGTAAAAATAACAATGCAAAGCCGAATAAAACATATCTAGATCAAAGTGCACAGCGGCCTAGTGTATTAAACTAACGTGCATGGAGCTATAACTAAAATGGCTACACAACAATAGAGCGTTAAATCAAGTTACAGTGAAGATTCGGTATCTCCTGCCCATGATTTCAGTATTGCTAGATGAGGTAAAAGACACAAAAATCTACACCAAACTAGATCCTCACTGCGCATACCATTTAATTCGAGTTGCTAAGGGAGATGAATAGAAAACAGCCTTCTGCACCCGGTTTGGTCTATACGAATACCAAGTGATGCCTTATGGGCTATGTAACGTGCTGGCCGCTTTCCAGGACTTTCTGAACAATGTTCTGAGAGAGTTTTTAGATTAATTTCTAGTAGTCTACATGGATCATATTTAAATCTTTTCCCAGAATTTGCGAGACCGTGTAGATCACGTGAGAGCAGTTCTAAATAAATTGTTGGAAAATAAGCTATATATGAAGTTGGAAAAGTGTGCCTTTGATGCGAAGGAAGTAGAATTGTTAGGATTTGTCTTATCGGAAAATGGAGTTTCCATAGATTCTGCTAAAATTCAAACAATCCTGGAGTGTCCTTCTCCTAAAACGGTGAAGGAGGTGCAAAGTTTTATTGGTTTTTCAAATTTCTACTGCTGATTTATAAAAGAGTTTTCTAAAAAGGTGGTCCCTATTACAAAACATTTGAGAAAAGGAACACCCTTCCATTGGTCAACTGATGCTGAAAAATCTTTTGAGTTCCTTGAAAGAGCCTTTACGACAGCCCCGATCCTTCTCCAGCCTAACCCTGAGGAGCCATTTTGTGTGGAAGCTGAAGCCTCTGACCAAGCGATTGGTGGTGTATTGTCTCAGAGGCACAAGGAAACAGGTAAACTTCACCCAGTGGCATTTCGATCCAAGAAATTAACTCCTCCTAAAAGAAATTATCCAATTGCTGACAAAGAGTTATTGGCAGTGAACGATGCCTTTCAGGAATGGCGGCATTATTTATTAGGGGCTCGTCATATAGTCACTGTGTTCACCAATCACAAAAATCTTCAGTTTTTAAAGTCTTCTAAGACATTAACTCCAAGGCAATTGAGATGGTCCTTATACTTTGCAGATTTTAATTCTACCATTACCTATCGACCTGGTTCTGCCAGTGGCAAGGCAGATGTGTTATCAAGAATGAATAATATACCTGGAACCAGAGAAGCTGAAAAGATTCCAATTATTTCAGCAGACAAGTTTGTTTGTACCTTACAATTTTCCGGAAAAAAAGGAAGGTTCAAGAATCCATGTCTGAGCAAGAAATTTCAGATTGGGCCAACAAAAAAGAAGGAAGAAGGGTTTTAGAAAATCTTCCTTTTGTTAAAAATGCTTTATATTTGCCAACTCGTGAGTTGCAAAAACTAGCGCTACAAGTGTGTCATGATGATCCTTTAGCTGGACGTAAAGGAATTTTGAAGACTACCTATTTAATTAAGAGGTATTTCGGATGGCCTGCCATGATCCCTCAAATAAGACAATACGTTCAAACCTGTGATAAATGCATTCGGGGAAAGACAACACAGTTAGCCCCTGAAGTTGAGCTTCAGCTTCTTCCCATTGCACCATATCCCTGGCATATTATTACTATGGATTTGATGTTAGGTTTACCTTCAAGTCAATGTTTAGACACACTCCCAGTTTTTGTAGACACCTTTTCTGAAACTAGTCATTACATCTCTCTGAAGAAGGTTCCTAGAGCCTCTGGGTTAGCACAGTTATTTTCACAGCACATAGTGAAAGCTCATGGCATTCCAATGGTTGTAATCTCAGATCGAGGTCCCCAAGATAGACCAGACAGCCATATCCCCTAAAGAAATCATCCGGATACTAAAAGAAATTGTATGCCCTCATTCTCAAACCGAACACGTAGAAGCCTCCTTCAAACACAGCAATTAGCGAGGTTCTTTTTTCCCCAACAAATCTCAAATATTTACTCAGCTCTCCCGACACAGTCAAATAGCCTCCAGGAGGTGAGTGGACAATGTATCAGGGACACAGTTAGCCTAGCAAGGATTACTCTTCTTTCTGTAGAAACAACATTAACATTATTGAGTACGCTTAAATCTGGATCCCCTTTAGATCCTGCGCCTCCGTCAATATTAGTCCAAGGAGCGCCAGCAGTAGTCCCAATCTTGACTGGTCTGTTTAATCTGTCATTGGTCAGGAGCTCCCGCCCATCACAGTTGAAGCATGCAATTATAAAGCTGTTGCCCAAGAAACCTAATCTGGATCCATAGGTACTAAACCACTAATGACCTATTTCAATGTTGCCAACTTCTGTTAGGATTCTTGAAAAACATGGCAATACTCACCTCTCCACTTTTTTGGAAGACAACCAGATTCTCCATCCTTCCCAGATATGTTTCAGACCCTTTCATAGCACAGAGTCTGCCTTGATAGGAATGACGGAAGAGATCAGGAAGCGAATACACTAGGGAATGGTCTCTGCAATCACGCTCCTTGACCTCAGTGTGGCCTTTGATACTGTAGACCACAGCACTCTACTCCCCAGAATGAGGGAAATTGGAATTACAGGACATGCCCTACACTGGTTCACGGAGTTCTTCTATGCAAGATCATTTCAGGTACACAACCACTCTTTCTACTCAAGTAGTTTTTTGAGCGATTGGGAAGTACCACAGGGCTCATCTTTAAGCCCCACACTATTTAACATTTATATGCTACCACTGGCAAGGATAGTAGAGCCATTTGGCCTCTCGCTGAAATCTTATGTAGATAACACCAAGCTGGTAGGCTCATTCTCCACCTCGCACGACTCTTTTGATTCTTGGCTTGCAGTCTCCAATTGGATGGCAGAGTATAAACTTAAGCTGAATGGAGACAAAACAGAGGTCATGATTATGAGTCATCATTAACACACATCAAGTGACACCCACCTTGCACTTGTTAGGAGATCTTACATTGCCCAAGAGTCACATTAAGAGCCTGGGTGTATGGCCAGATCCATGGCTTACCATGGACCATCAGGCAAAGAAAATATCTTCCCCCTGTTTTGGGATATTTAGACTTCTTAGGAAAGTCTTTAAAGTTCTCCTATTTATTACAGATAGACTTATTGTACATGCACTAATTATTTCACGTCTGTATTACAGGAACGCCCTGTTTTTAAGTTCCCCAAATTATGTCAAAAAGATATTGCAGGTGGTTCAGATTACGGCTGCTCACCTTCTTCTCAATGTCCCCAGACATCAATCGGCCAAACCTGCCCTCTGAGCCCTACACTGGCTCCCACTGGAACAACGATGGAAAGTGGAAGGCACTTTGTAGTATTCATAGAGCCCTCCATGCTAAGGGTCCTCCTTTCCTGCATACCTTAGCTACTTTTCATAAGTCAATCAGACATCTTAGGTCATCAGCAGCAACATTAGCAGTGAATCCGTCAACAAAAAAAGCTAAATGGGGCGGAAGATCAATGGCCTATCTTGGTACTAAATTTTGTAACTCCCTGCCAACTTCTCTTCGGCAAACTAGCCACAAATTATCTTTTCGTACTAACATCTGTCCCCCATGCATAGTTGTTGGAGATTTCTGTACAACGCTGGGAGGCCTTAAGGTAGCAAAACGCTCTATAAATTTCCATAACATAGCATTACAAATTTGTTTCCCAATTCTGGAGGGCCTTTATGAAACAACTTGGATTAGACTCACGTTATTCTAACAGTTATCATCCCAAAACGGATGGACAGACAGAAAGAGTTAACCAGGAGATAGAGCAGTACCTATTCTTATATCTCCTGGACCAAGATAATGATTGGCCAGATTTCATTTGGACAGCCAAATTCACTGGTTATCCTCTTTTCTATTTGAACTCTGGTAGGTACCCAAACATTATCTTGGGAAGGTCGGGAGGCTCGGTCCCAGATGCGAATGAATTTAGTAGGAAAATTCCAAAGACCTACCAATTCGCTGGAGAACACTTGACCAAGGTGAAGGTCTCTTATAAGAAACATGCTTACAAAAAGAGGAGAGGCAACCCTGGTTATTGGGATGGTGAGAAGGTCTGGCTATCCACTTGACATTTATATTTAAGAGGAAACAAAAAATTCCAGCCTAGATATGTAGGACCCTTTAAAATAAAGAAAATTGTAAATCCAGTAACAGTCAAACTCGCTTTGCCCCCTTAGATTAAGGTTCATCCAGTATTTCATGTCTCGCTACTTGAATGAAGCCCTCCCAATGTTAGGACAACCACCCCTCCAGATCCTATCTAAGTAGATTCACATTTACAATATGGAGTGAATAGAATTACAGATTCAAAGTTTAAAAAAGGAACATTATATTACCTCATTGATTGGAAAGGTTTTGGCCCAGAAGAAAGGTCCTGGGAAGCCTTCCAAAATGGGCATGCTCTAAGGTTAATAAAGCAATTTCACAACACTGTCCCCAAAAAACCTTCTGTAGGAGGGAGTTCTTTGGAGGGGGTACTGTCAGGAAAACTTTTGCCAGTGTTGTTAAATTTTTCCCTTAGCAAAAATTATTCTCTTTTTCCTTGTACGCACGTTGGTTCCAGCAGCGTCCTCACTCCTGGTGGCTCTTGCTGAGGTTGTTCTTAGAACTAGCTTCTTCAGTTTTAACTGCCACTCAAGATGGTGGCCGAAAATCCTTCTGAGGTCAGTGCTCTAGTGTTTCTACCTTAGTCTTGTGCTGAAGCTTCCCTCCAGCTGTTCTGTTTCTCTCTGGGGCCCCTGCACTTCAACTGTCACCCTGAGGAGAATGAGCAGTGTTTCTGAGGCGCTTCGTTTCACAGAGAATTCTTACAGTTTTGAGTAATTCATTATTTTTCTCGGAGTGCACACCAGATACTTTTTTTATTTTTGAAGAAGCTGAATTTTTTTCTTCTTCCAACAACTGGCTATCAGCTTTCCGAGGAGAATTAATTTTGGCTTAACACAACTTCAAGCAACTGCAGTAAGGAATCCTTTTGTATGATTTCCAAACATATCTATATATATAATATACATTTTTATTCAAGAAATGTACATATATATTTTGGCAAGAACACTTTGCTTTGCAGACTTGTCAATCTTAGAGACAAACCTCAGTGCTCAGACTAATTCCTATAGACTGTGATGTTTTGTTTCCTGTAAAATACATTAGTAGTTTGTATATTTGTGATCTTTTGAACTGTTTTCCAGAGAACCTTAGAAACCTCTGACTCCTGGAGAAAAGAAGATATTTAGTTAAGATTGTTCTCTTAGAGAGAGGCTAGTCTCTCAAAAGATCCAGGTTAGGAGAATGATAGAATTGGTTAAATGTGAATGGCTGAACAGTTGAATGTGAAGTAGGAATGCTCTTATCACCCGACTGCAGGTCCTTCCTTTAAATAAATCCCAATAAGAAGAAAGGTGCAGGTTTTAAGAGACACACACTGAACATCCTATCTTCAAGTGGGAGACACAGGCTGGAACTGGATCTGGAGGCGGTCTCTCTTTTTCTATTCCCATTCCCCTTTCACCCTAGCGGATGCAGAGTTCTGATAATCAGTTAACCCCTTCGCTGCCAGGCCTTTTCCCCCTCCTGTGCCAGGCCTTTTTTTGGCTATTTGGGGCAGTTTGCGCTTAGGCCCTCATAACGTTTTGTCCACATAAGCTAGCCAAGCCAAATTTGCGTCCATTTTTTCAACATCCTAGGGATTCTAGAGGTACCCAGACTTTGTGGGTTCCCCTGAAGGAGGCCAAGAAATTAGCCAAAATACAGTGAAAATTTAGTTTTTTTCAAAGAAATTGGAGAAAGTGGCTGCAGAAGAAGGCTTGTGGTTTTTTCCCTGAAAATGGCATCAACAAAGGGTTTGCAGTGCTAAAATCACCAGTTTCCCAGCTTTCAGGAAAAGGTAGACATGAATCAGAAAATCCAATTTTTCAACACAAATTTGGCATTTTACTGGGACATACCCCATTTTTACGATTTTTTGTGCTTTCAGCCTCCTTCAAGTCATTGACAGAAATGGGCATAGAACCAATGCTGGATCCCAGAAACCTAAACATTTCTAAAAAGTAGACAAAATTCTGAATACAGTAAGGGGTCATTTGTGTAGATCCTACAAGGGTTTCCTAGAGAAAATAACAACTGAAAAAGAAATATATTAAAATTGAGGTGAAAAAAACAGCAATTTTTCTCTACGTTTTACTCTGTAACTTGTACCTGCAATGTCAGAGTTTTGAAAGCAATATACTGTTACGTCAGCTGGACTTTTCTGGTTGCGGGGACATATAGGGCTTGTAGGTTCATCAAAAACTATAGGTACCCAGAGCCAATAAATGAGCTGCACTCTGCAGTGCGTTTTCATTCTATTCCGGGTATACAGCAATTAATTTGCTGAAATATAAAGAGTGAAAAATAGCTATCAAGAAAACCTTTGTATTTCCAAAATGGGCACAAGATAAGGTGTTGAGGAGCAGTGGTTATTTGCACATCTCTGAATTCCGGGGTGACCATACTAGCATGTGAATTACAGTGCATTTCTCAAATTGACGTCTTTTTTATAAACTCTCTTATATTTGGAAGGAAAAAATGTAGGGAAAGACAAGGGGAAATAACACTTGTTTTGCTATTCTATGTTCCCACAAGTCTCCCGATAAAAATGATACCTCACTTGTGTGGGTAGCCTAGCGCCCGTGACAGGAAATGCCCCTAAACACAACGTGGACACATCACTTTTTTTTTTAAAGAAAACAGAGGTGTTTTTTGCAAAGTGCCTACCTGTAGAAAATGTGCATTTTTGAAAACTAGAGACCTAGGGGAATCCAAGATGGGGTGACTTGTGGGGCTCTGACCAGGTTCTGTTTCCCAGAATCCTTTGCAAACCTCAAAATTTGGCTAAAAAACACGTTTTCCACTCATTTCAGTGACAGAAAGTTGTGGAATCTGAGAGGAGACACACATTTCCTTCCACCCAGCGTTCCCACAAGTCTCTCGATAAAAATGGTACCTCACTAGTGTGGGTAGGCCTAGCGTCCACGAAAGGAAATAGCCCAAAACAGAACGTGGACACATCAAATGTTTCCATAGAAAACAGTGCCTACCTGTGGATTTTGGCCTCTAGCTCAGCCGGCACCTGGGGAAACCTAGCAAACCAGCACATTTTTGAAAACTAGAAACCAAGGGGAATCCAAGATGGGGTGACTTGTGGGGCTCTGACCAGGTTCTGTTACCCAGAATCCTTTGCAAACATCAAAATGTGGCCAAAAAAACACATTTTCCTCTCATTTCGGTGACAGAAAGTTCTGGAATCTGAGAGAAGCCACAAATTTCCTTCCACCCAGCGTTTCCCCAAGACTCCCGATAAAAATGATACCTCACTTGTGTCGGTAGGCCTAGCACCCGCAACAGGAAATGCCCCAAAACGTAACGTGGACACATCACAATTTTGGACAGAAAACAGAGGTGTTTTTTGCAAAGTGCCTTCCTGTAGATTTTGGCCTCTAGCTCAGCCGGCACATAGGGAAACCTACCAAACCTGTGCAATTTTTAAAACTAGAGACCTAGGGGAATCCAAGATGGGGTGACTTGTGGGGCTCTGACCAGGTTCTGATACGCAGAATCCTTTGCAAACCTCAAAATTTGGCTAAAAAAACAAGTTTTCCACTCATTTCGGTGACAGAAAGTTGTGGAATCTGAGAGGAGGCACAAATTTCCTTCCCCCCAGCGTTCCCCCAAGTCTCCCGATAAAAATGGTACCTCACTTGTGTGGGTAGGCCTAGCACCCATGAAAGGAAATAGCCCAAAACACAACGTGGACACATCAAATGTTTTCATAGAAAACAGTGCCTACCTGTGGATTTTGGCATCTAGCTCAGCCGGCACCTGGGGAAACCTAGCAAACCAGCACATTTTTGAAAACTAGAAACCCAGGGGAACTTAAGATGGGGTGACTTGTGGGGCTCTGACCAGGTTCTGTTACCCAGAATCCTTTGCAAACATCAAAATTTGGCCAAAAAAACACTTTTTCCTCTCATTTGGGTGACAGAAAGTTCTGGAATCTGAGAGGAGCCACAAATTTCCTTCCACCCAGCGTTTCCCCAAGTCTCCCGATATAAATGGTACCTCACTTGTGTGGGTAGGCCTAGTGCCCACGAAAGGAAATGGCCCAAAACATAACGTGGACATATCACATTTTTGCACAGAAAACAGAGGTGTTTTTTGCAAAGTGCCTACCTGTAGATTTTGGCCTCTAGCTCAGCCTGCCCTAGGGGGGCAGAAATGGGCTAAAAAAAATTTGACCCCCCCACCTAGCAAAAGCCTCGCTGGGAGCGACCCTTGCCTACGGGGTCGCTCCCCCTGCGTGACATTGGCGCCAAAAAAAAAATCCCCGGTGCCTAGTGGTTTCTGCACCCTTGGGGGCAGATTGACCTAAAATCAGCCAATCTGCCCCGGTCTAAATACAATTTGCCCCCCCAGGGGAGCGACCCTTGGCCAATGGGTCACTCCCCATCTCTAAAAAAACAAACAAACAAAAAGAAAAACACACAAAATAAAAAATGCCCTGGTGCCTAGAGGTTTCTGCCTCCCCAACCCCCCCGGGAGCGACCCTTGCCTACGGGGTCGCTCCCCCTGCGTGACATTGGCGCAAAAACAAAATACCCGGTGCCCAGGGGTTTCTGCCCCCAAAGGGGGCAGAAATGGCCTAAATACAATTTTCCCCTCCAGGGGAGCGACCCTTGTCCAAGGGGTCGCTCCCCATCTGTAAAACAAAATAAATACATAATCCCTGGTGCCTAGTGGTTTCTGCCCCCCTTGGGGGCAGATCGGCCTAATCAAAATAGGCTGATCTGCCCCCAAGGGGGCAGAAATGGCCTAAAATAAATTTTCCCCCCAGGGTAGCGACCCTTGCCTAAAAAGGGTCCAAAAAAAAAATCCCTGGTGTCTAGTGGTTTCTGTCCCCCTTGGGGGCAGATTGGCATCGTAAAAATAGCTGGCGATGGGAGGAGGCCCTGTGACAAATCAGCGTGCGATCGTGCGCTGACATCACAGAGGGGGTGGGGGGTCGGGGTTGGAAGGGTAAGGGCTTCCCCTTCCATCCCTGCCTTGGGGGGGGTGGGTGGGAAGCACAGGGGGGGAGCTCTAGCACTCCCCCCAGTTCCCGGGTGCAGGACGAGGTGATCTCATCCAAGGCACCCGGGAACCGGTGCCCTGGACGAGATCACCTTGTCCAGGGCACAGTAGGGGTTAAAGTCTGAGCACGCATCTGTTGGAGGGAGTTGGGTAAAAGGCATCTGCTCCTGTGGAAGTTTGATTTAATGGGTAATCTTCTGACAGGTAACATTAGAGAGATGAAACGGGGAGAAATATCTTTATTTCTCCCTATTTTCCCTCCTTATATGTGTGCTGTATTCTGCAGCACTCATAGGAAGATGAAAACTCCTATTGTGATTTTTTTAGTGCCGGAATGTGCTCCTTCCCGCACAAAAACAATCATCCCCACAAGACAGGCAACCTTGCATCATGGTGCAAGGGTGTCTGCGTTGACACATGGCAGCAAGCAATGCACCAGCGAAGGGTAGGAGGAGAGAAATGTGCCATATCTTGTAGATACTGTGCATTTTTTCTCTTTTCTGGTGTTGCAGCGTGGCTCAGTAAGGCACTTGCTGTGCCACCCTGCACCACTGGCCTTTTAAATGAGGCCTATGTCTGTAGCACAGAGACACTCTCTTAATACAATGTTAGGAGCATGAGGGAATCTTATTTTGAAAGCAGTTAAAGCATGAATATCAAAGTTATTTTTTGGATGCAGCCCACAGAGCATCCAAGGCTATTTGTCTTCAAACAGATAATTGCCAGGACATTTTAATGAAACAGACACATCATTCATGCCTACAGTACCAATCATGATAACATCAAGCTTATTTCTTTGAAACTTCAGTTTAGATAACGCACTGTTGTACTAAGTTTAATATTGGAACAGAATTAAAAATAAATTATAAGTCTGAGATATTCATTAGCTATTGACTAAATTGGCTACAAAATGCAGGGATTTCTTTAGAGTGGCACATTTTACACACTTAGGCACAGGGTTATCATTATTTCACATAATGCAGCAAGCCGCCATTCTGTGCTGCAGGAAAGAGAAAAGGCATCAAAGTGCCATATTCAACATGATTTCCTTGCCCTTGATCACAAAGTGCTGCCTTGTGAAATGCAGGAATCCTTGCTCTATGGTGCAAGGGTGCCTGAATTGCAAACAGGATTGTTTTGTGAAGGGAAGCTCAACTTCTTGCACAAAAACAGTCCTCAGAGACATTTTCTCTTTTTAAGTTTATTGCAGAATGCAGCACACTTAGAATGGAAAATACTAAGGAGGAGGATATTTCTTCTCGTTGTTCCTACCCTCTGAAGGCAAGGCATTTTGATGCATTCCCAGGTTTACCAGTGTTGGTAAATCTGGGAATGCACCAAGATCCATGGGTAGATGCGTGGGAACACTCAATCTTCACCCATGGTGCACCTCTTTGTGGCAGAGTTACATAAGGAAGCAATTTGCCCTGTCTTGTGTTACTCCAAATGTATCAAGCCACTCTGGGTCATGCATGGCCCAATCAAAATTACTTTGTTGTTGCATCATCTGTGCACCCCCTTGCACTGGCAACACAACACAATGATAAATATGCCCCTCAGTTTTAGCCTTTTCTGGCAAAAATATTATCATTGATCACTTCCACAACAAGGATTCTCCAAGGTTCAAAGTACTGCTGGATCTAGGAACCAGCCTGAATTGTAGATGTCTTGCTTTCATTGCAAGGGTGGTGCTCTTATAATGTGGATTCTCTGGAGGGGGAACAAATCCTTCCGCTCTGTGCCCATGACCTCTTGATGCATATACAGTTGATCCATGCTGGAAGAGATGGATTATTAGGGGCCAAAGTACCCAAAGTGTCCTGGTGGAGATACTTTGTGCTGAGATGCTTTGTAGCACCATATTATTGAGTATTATTAAAGTAGTATAGGAGTGAGATAAGAGTGTGATATTGTAATCCATTGACTTTTGCATTGATCCAAACTGTTTTTGGTGTTAAAAATCCATATATGTGTTTTGTATTTGTAGATAACTTCTATGTCAATGTAGGTATTTTCCTACACTAATCATGGAGGTAGATGGTTGATATTTATTTGTCACATTTGTCTTTGGGAGAGATGATTTGGGATTGTTTGCTTCTTGCAACTTAGCACCTGGATTTATGCCTCTCCACTTCAACATTTCTCCATCTGCCATGGAGAAAGATGTAGTCCATGATCCCCAACATAAAATTTGACTTGTGCATAGCCACAGCTTTGCAACAAGAGAAATTTACACTTGTCGCTGCACCACTTCCTACCACTCTTTCAAAGCATTGACAACCTGCAAGGACTCTCTTTTTTTCTCTTCCAAGGTGGTAAAACTTGTGGTCAATAACACAGTAGGCTTTCTTTATGAGTTGGTAAATTACATCCTGAGGGATACCTCCAGGTAAAATACACCAGGGGCCAGATTTACTGAAAAGTGCCACAGCACGGTGCTGTGGCAACATTGGCAGCCCGTGCTGTGTCACTTTAGAAATGCAGGGATGTGCCGTATTTATTAGAAAATGGCACATCCTCACGCTTCCCCCTGCTTTGGCGCTAAATTGAGCTGCCTAGCTCTAACGTAGGCATCCTTGCACCATCGTGCAAGGCTGTCTGCGGTGAGGGGTTTGATTGTTTATGTGTGGGAAGATGTTCCTTCCTGCACATAAACAAGCACTTAGGTGATAATGCACTTCTGTGAGTGCTGCAGAATGCAGCACACACAGAAGTGCCAAAGCGTCAATTTGAAATTGTTGTTTATGTGCAGGAAGGGACACCTTCCCGAACATGAACAATAATTTCTGGCATTTTGCTCTTTCTATTCATGGTGCAGAATGCAGCACACATATAAAAAGCAAAACAACGAGGAGGAATAAAAGTATTCCTCCTGGTTTCAGCCAGCTAACACCTCCCCTGGGGTGATGTTAGATTTTTGCACTGCCTCAGGTTTATGAAAACTCATAAATCTGAGGTAGTGTCAAAATTCAGTGGGTGTTGCTGTAGCACCCCCACAGCAACACCCATTGCACGCCCCTTCCACGCAAAGGGCTGCTTGTGAAGGGGCTGTATTTCCAAGGTAGCCACAAAAAGTGGCTTAACACCACCTTGTAATTACAGCGCAGAGGCATTGCACCACCAAAGCATCACAAAAAGTGTTGCTGTGGTGGTGCTAGGGGCTCTTAAATATGCCCTCAAGTCACAATGCCAAGTGTGTCCCGGCCTGGAAATAATGGAAAACTCTGGGCCCAATAATTTCATACCCAGAGACACTCAGGGCCATGCAAGGTGGCCTTGCGTGTCTTGATAATTCACATTTAATAGTTGTGTAACGCTTGCATCCTGTGCCTGGTGTAAAAGTGACACATATACTACATAAATAAGGCCCTTAGGGCTTCAGGGGCATGCAGCAGGCAGCAAGTGTAATGCAAATACTAAATGCAATTTATCAAGCCACACAAGGTCACTCTGCGCAGCACTGAGTAGCTTGTTAAATCCAGAGTAATGTAGCACAAACTGCTGCATTACATTACTATGAGCAAAAGAGGAGTTTCATTGGTGATGTGTTTCCACGCAACACCCATGTAGTTTAACCCATTTCCAGATTTACCATAAGCGGTAGAACTGGGAATGCGCCAAAACTTCTACTCCTTCCCAGGTGAGGCATAACAAGGAGAAATATGTTTTTTTTTCCTCATTTGTTCCTCTTTCTGTGTGTGGCGCATTCTGCAGCACACATAGAAAGAGGAAAATGCCTCAGGGAATTGTTTTTGGGCAGGACAGTACCTCTTCCTGCACAAAAACAATCCTGCTTAGAACACAGGCATTTTTTAATCAAGGTGCAAGAGTGCCTGCTTTGGCACTGGGCAACACATTGTGCACCACCGCTGGGAAAAGGCAGGATGTGACATATTTTAACAAATGCATATTCCTGCCTTCTCCCTGTCACCCAGCATGGCAAGATGACTTGCTGCGCTGCACTGTGTGACAGTTTAATAAATATGCCCCGTAGGGAACTGGGGCATCGATCACAATGTGCCAATTTGCTTGCGCCATCCTACGCCCACCTAGCGACACCATGGCAGCACTGTATTTACAATACAGTACACCATGGCACTCGTTAGCATGATGCAGTTGTGGTGCTTTGCTGGACTAACATAAAAAATGTTGACACTAGTCCAGCAAAGCTCGGGGAGGCCCATTAAAACAGCTTAGCACCTCTTTAACACCTGCCCTTGAGCAGGCATTAAAAAATGACACTAGAATGTTCACTGCATGATTCCTGTGGGCTGCCTAGTGGGAGAATGCCTCCCTTGCATAGATTATACCTGGTGCAGGTGTAATGTGGTGCAAGGGCTTAAAAATTGGTGATATGGTCTGAACGCACCAGTTTTAAAAAATGGCGTGGGTTGGGGGACTGTTCTGCGCCACTGTATTGTAAAAAAAAAAATACATTACAGCGGGGTAAGGGGCTTGTAAATGAGCCCCTTAGGGCCAGATTTAAGAAGGCCCTAGCACCACCATGCACTACATAAGCGTCATTTTTACGCTAATGTGGCTCTAAGGTGGCAAAAACGCAGCGCATTGTGCCACTTTCTAAACTCTTGCACCACATTATGCCTGCGCCAGGTATAATGTATGCTAGGGGGGCATTCCGGTGATAGGAGTTCCAAAAAAATGGTGCAGTGGAATCTATAAGATTCCACTGCACCATTTCTAGGATCATTGTTAGCGCTTGCCTAAGGCAGACGTTTAAATTCGGCTCCCACTATTTTTAATGGGCCTCCTGTCACTGTGCTGGATTAGCGTCAATATTTTTGGTGCTAATCCTGGAAAGCACCAAACTACCATCAAAATTTAAGATTCTAGGGCCAGATGTAGCAAACTTTGAGATGCCCAATCCCTGTTTTGCGAGTCGGTAACCTGGGGTGTTCCCCTTCCTAATTGCGAGTCGCAGCGTGATGCTGCATTGCTTTATGACCGCGAACGCAGTCGCAAAGCAATCGCAGTTACCACCAGTGACACACTGATGGTAACCCATTCGCAAAAGGGAAGGGGTCCCCATGAGACCTCTTCCCTTTTGTGAATGGCATGGAAAACATTTTTCAGAGCAGGCAGTGGTCCTATGGACCACTGCCTGCTCTGAAAAAATGAAACGAAAACGTTTCATTTTTTCGTTTTGTAATGCATCTCGTTTTCCTTTAAGGAAAACAGGCTGCATTACATAAAAATTAAAAAAAACTGCTTTATTTAAAAGCAGTCACAGACATGGTTGTCTGCTGTCTCCAGCAGGCCACCATCCCTGTGAGTGCTGCGAGTCTCAAGGGAGTCATTATTATTAATGAGGTGGACCTTTGCGACCCCCTTGCGAGTCGCAGATGGTGTCAGGGACACCATCCTGCATACTGAATTGCGACTCGCAAATTGTGAATCTCTCTGACTCGCAATTTGCGAGTCGCAATTCAGAAATTATGTACATCTGGCCCTTAGTTCTCTAACGTGCACCATGGTAAACCGTATCATAAATACAGCACACACATGATGGGGTTGCGGGGAGAGGTGAAATGAGGCGCAAGAAACTGACATGATGCGCCACTTTTCATAAATTTGCCCTTTAGTGTGCTTTTTTTTTCCTAAATCGAGAAAACTGCCTGGCAAAGCACCAAGTAACTCTGGATCCGACCATTTTGGGGTAAAAACCTGATAATGGCTGGACTATGGCTCTGACATATCAGCTGGTAACGTACACTTCAGCATCACAAGGTTCATGAGAGCCTTAGAAGTAAACTCGTACATCTCGATATTGTTTGCCTACATCTAAAGTTACACGGTGAGCAATACCCACAGAGCTAAAAGAAGCCTTCCGTGGGTTTAAGTTAAGTAACACCGCACACGCAGGTGAAGAACAAAATACATAAAATATGTAAACCTCAACACCTGGTATTCACCTGCAAACATAAACAAATTATTTGTGCCTAATCACACTCTATACGCTATTCTTCCTTGTGTAAACTTGAAATCAAAGCACCACTCTGACAAAATAAAATCAAAAAAATCGTACTAAGTCAATAATGTGGCATAAACTTACGTAGCATAATGCAAAGACTTCGGCACTTTTGCCTCAAAGTATATTTTACATTAGAGATATTTGTTTTATACCATTTTCTAATGGATTAGAGAAGCAAACAAATATGAGTATTCTATTGATTTGTTCCTCCGATGTGTGAGGAGATACACATTTTAGATTGATGTACCACCTTTTAAGTGATAGATTTGAATTTGGATATGGGTAGGGTATCAAGAGGAGTTTCACACTGCAGCACTACCAAATAATGATTCTCTCCTAGACTCCCTCTATTTCAATTTCTGTCTCTTTCATTTATTTATTTCTCTTTTTCTTTCTATCTTTTACTCTCTTTCACTCATATGTGCATGTGTTTATTACATTATCACACCCGTCAGTTCTCCTCCTTCATTTCCCAGACATCAGTCTCCCAAAAAACACAAAGGCCCTCATTACAACATTGGCGGTAAAAGCCGCTTACCGCCGTGCAGAAGACCGCCAACACACCACCGTAGCCGCGGAATTCCGCCACAGCAATTATGACCCACAGTTCTGAATCCGCCAAAATCTAGACACCCACACAAGTCCGCCACACCAAAGGTCAGTGATAAACTGGCGAAAACAAAACCTCCACCGGCACGCCAACAGAAATACGCCCACACTATCACAACCCACAAATCCACGCGGCGGTCTTTCAACCGCGGTATTCCATTGGCGGTACACACCGCCGCGTCCAAAATACACACACATTTACAAAACACAGCCACATTGGACAAAACAAAATATACACACCTGATACACATACACACACCACTCCCACACACCCAATACAATATAAAACACCCACCCACATCACCCACAAACCCTTACAACAACAAATCACGAACGAAAGCCAGAGAGAGACATCACCAGCAAGAAAAACAGCATCCACAGGCACACAACACGATCACCCACAGAACTTTCACGCAGCTCACACAACACCCCACTACACATCAGCACACTTAACACCCCACACTCCACCCCACACATCACCTACACCACCCCATGGCACGCCAAAGACACCCCAGGTCTCGGAGGAGGAGCTCAGGGTCATGGTGGAGGAAATCATCCGGGTAGAGCCACAGCTATTCGGAGCACAGGTGCAGCACACCTCCATTGCAAGGAAGATGGAGCTATGGCGAAGAATAGTGGACAGGGTCAACGTAGTGGGACAGCACCCGAGAAATCGGGAGGACATCAGGAAGAGGTGGAACGACCTACGGGGGAAGGTGCGTTCTGTGGTCTCAAGACACCACCTGGGAGTTCAGCGGACTGACGGCGGACCCCCACCTCCTCCCCCACAACTAACAACATGGGAGGAGCAGGTCTTGGCGATTCTGCATCCTGAGGGCCTCAGAGGAGTAGGTGGAGGAATGGACTCTGGTAAGACAAATCTTAACTATTACATCCCCCACCCTACCTGCATACCAGCACATACCCCCACGCTCACCCTCACCCCCAGCACTCCAACTCCTCACATATGGCCCAACATCACAAATCACCCATCCCAACACCAAGCCCTGCATGCAACAACAAAGCATGGACACCCATTACCAAAGCATGCCCACTGCACATACCCATACACCCCCCTAAACCATCATCACACAAGGTCCCACACAGGAATGCAAGCACTGGGGTACACGGTCACCCACCCATTGCACCCCATGCCACACACAGATGTAATAAACATCCTTTTATACCCCTGCAGGACCCCTACCCAAGGTCACCGGACAGGAGGGTCCACACATGTCCACACCACCAACAGAAGAGGCCCACAGTGATGACAGCACCTCTGTCCAACTTGATCTAGAGGACCAGCCTGGCCCATCGGGGACCTCGGGACAGTCGGTTCCCCTCACACAGTCACAGGCCACTACAGAGCTTCCCCCCTCTGGAAACACCAGCACAGCACCCACCCAGCGGGCCCATACCTCCGTCCCCAAGACACGTCAATCAGCTGTGTGTCCCCCACTACAGGGAACCCAGGCTAACCCTCACCTCAACAACAACAGGGACCTGGGGGCAGTGGCAGTGGGCACACGGTCCAGGGGACGGAGGCCCAGGAACACAGGGGAACTGGGAGGGCTGCTGTGCGACAGGGGGTGGACAGGCCAAGGGAACCCACTCTCCACGAGGCCCTCTCCTCCATCATAGGAGCCTACCACCACTCCCAGGAGACGATGGCAACGGTACTGGCCAAGTTTCAGGAGACCCAGTGCCTGCAGGAGGAACAGTATATGGGCTTCAGGGAGGAACTCAGAACCATCAGCTCCACCCTGGGCACCATCGTAGGGGTGCTGAATGAAGTACTCAACACCAGGAGGGACACTGTGGCACTACAAGGGGCCCCTGACACTAGCATGGACGATGAACTGCTGACCACCTCTGCCGGCGCTAGTGGACAGGATGCCCCACCACAGGACCACCACACCAGCACCCCACCCCCTGCAGAGGGAGAACCACCCTGCAAACGGTCCCTGAAATCCAGGAACAAGACAGAGCACAATGCCAAGACCCCCGCCAAGAAATGAGACCACCCTGATTGTCATCCTACTGTCCCACTTTGTCACCCTGTCCATACTTAAACTGCCCCAGCTCCACTTCCTATGCCCCTTTGGGCAATGCACCTGTGAGACTAATAGACTGGACTCTGCCATGGACATTCCTCCGCCATCACCCCTCACCATTTTACTACCCCCTCCAATATTGAGCACTTAAATAAACACAGTTAAAGCACAAAACAATCTGGAGTCTGTCTGTGATTTCGAAATAGTGTATTAGCAATTACAGTGACAAAATGCTCTTTCAATTGTAATGTCAACGTACCTATGTCACACAGCTCTAGTCCATGAGGAATCTAAGCAGATGTCACACAGTGGGACCCACATCTGTGAAATCGTAAGGGAAAGTGACAACTCAGTGACCATACACTGGGTGAAAACGACAGACAGTAGAGAGGCAGTAGTGTTTAAGTACATGTAGTAGGCAGGTCTGTACTCTTACCTGTGTCTCACTGGAAATATTGCTGGATCACTGAGTCCCTGTTGTTCATGTCTTCTTCCTCTGCTTCCTCGTCTTCACTGTCCACAGGCTCCACAGCTGCCTCAACACCGCCATCTGGACCATCCTCCTGCAGAAAAGGCACCTGTTGTCACAAAGCCAAGATGTGAAGCATACAGCAGGCCACGATGATCTGGCACACCTTCTTTGGTGAGTAGCATAGGGATCCACCTGTCATACGGAGGCACCGGAACCTGGCCTTCAGGAGGCCGAAAGCCCGCTCGATCACCCTCCTAGTTCGCCCTTGGGCCTCATTGTAGCGTTCCTCTGCCCTTGTCCTGGGATTCCTCACTGGGGTCAATAGCCATGACAGGTTGGGGTAACCAGAGTCACCTGCAAATGGCGAAGGACAACTTTTAGACACGCACTGATCTGTAGGGATATCCCCAGACCCAGACAACCATTCCAACTGTCTTGCTTCCAGGTGCTCACCTAATAGACACACACAGTGCCTCTGGAGTTGACCCATCACATAAGGGATGCTGCTATTCCACAGGATGTAGGCGTCATGCACTGAGCCAGGGAACATGGCATTCACATGGGAGATGTACTGGTCTGCCAAACATACCATCTGTATATTCATTGAATGATAACTCTTCCGGATTCTGTACACCTATTAACTCCTGTGGGGGGGGTACCAAAGCCACATGGGTCCCATCAATGGCACCTATGATGTTGGGGATATGTCCCAGGGCATAGAAATCACCTTTCACTGTAGGTAAATCCTCCACCTGAGGGAAAACAATGTGTTTCAGAAGGGCAGACAACACTCTGGACAACACGTTGGAAAACATAGGCTGGGACATCCCTGATGCTATGGCCACTGATGTTTGAATGACCCACTTGCAAGGAAATGGAGCACTGACAGTACCTGCACTTGAGGGGGGACTCCTGTTGATGGCGGATTGCTGACATCAGGTCTGGCTCCAACTGAGTACACAGTTCCTGGATAGTGGCACGGTCAAGCCTGTATGTGATAATCACAGGTCCACCAACGGTCGGTACACCGGAGGATGCAGCCATCTCCTCACATGTCCCAGCGGACGGTGCCTATGAAGGACAACAGCGAGCACAGAGTCAAACAACTCAGAGGTACGTACACACAGTTTACACAGAACGCCATTCATACACAAAAAGTGGCCTGTATGTGTGTTGAGTCTAGGCCTAGGTATGTGTGACGCAGTTGAAAATGAAGCCATGTGGGCCCCTGAAATGGCGGCTGCCTGACCGGGAAAGCGGGACAATGGGATGTGAGGTAACTGTGTTGGCGTTGTACACCATCACAGTAGGCGGTCGAAGACGGCGGCACAATGCTGCATTGGTTAACATTGAACCCTATGGGTCCCAGGAGCCAATGACGATGTACGCCAGAAGTGACGGTACGCACCACTGCGGACGTGACAGCCATTGCCTATCTTTTGAATCACTCGATACCTGATCTTCAACAGGAGAGGACCTACACTGCAAGTGCTGCTGTGACCTCGGTCTGGAAGAGACAATGGCTCGAGTGTCTAGGGAAAGGGCCCCTTCCTTCACATCGGAGGAGTTGGAGAAACTCATGGATGGGGTCCTCCCCCAGTACACGCTACTCTACGGTCCTCCGGACAAACAGGTAAGTACACAGGGAGCATGATGTATGGCCTATGCCTCTGTGGAGAGGGCTGGATGTAAGGGGGGAGAGTACGGCGTGCATGAAACAACTGTGAATGCATGTGCCACATGGCAAGGGTAGGGATGGGGGCCAATCACTTTGACGGTGCAGTTGGTAATAACTTACTCTTCCCCCTGTACATTTCATGTAGGTCAGCCTGGGGGTCTACCACAGACAGAGCACCCACTGCTGGAAAAGATGGGAAGACATTCGCCGCTGGAGCAAGAAGACGGCGGAGGCTCAGCTGGGGATGGCCTCCCAACGTGGGAGGGGTGCCCGTAGGACCATGACACCCCTGATGTTCAGGATCCTGGCGGTGGCCTACCCGGAGTTGGATGGGCGCTTGAGGGCATCGCAGCAGCAACAAGGGGGTGAGTACACTCTCATTCTGCTGACTGCGCGCAGAGGAGGGGTCTGGGTGGGGGAGAGGGGCTGTGGGTTTCCCTAGGCCAGGGAGAGTTCCGTAGGCAAGGTCCCTTCGTAAGGCAGGCCATGTGGCACCCCACCCCACCTCTGTAGAGTGCCAAGTACACCTAGTCATGCCCCTGTGTCATCTATGTGTGCAGATGTCGTCCATAGCCTTGTAGGCCATTTCCCAGGAATTGAACAGTGGAGCCCAAGAGCGCGGCGTAGTGCAGGGTGCTTCTGTGTCTGTCGTGTACGCCAACGGTAGCGGTAATGCATGCATGCACTCAACATGTCTTTCTTCTGTCGTCGTCCCCCTTTTTGTGTTCTCCCTGTTCTTGTGTGCATTAGCATCATCAGGCGGAGGAGCTGTGGCACCGGAGCACCAGGGGGCTGCATCCCACATGGCCATGGAGGGCCACACTACGGACTCGGACTTCACCAGTGGGACGGAGTGCGAGGGGAGCTCCACGGCGGGGACAGGAGCTGAGGCCAGTGACACGGACTCGTCCTCTGATGGGAGCTCCCTTGTGGTGGCGGCAACATCTGTGCCAACCCCATCTACAGGTACAGCCGCCACCACCCCTTCCAGCACCGCCCTCCCAGCAGCCCCTCAGCCTTCGCCCCGAGCCCGCTCACCCGGGATGGTGGGCATCACCTTCGCCCCAGGCACCTCAGGCCCTGCCCCAGTCACCCCTGCTGCCCACAGTGAGGAGGCCATTGACCTCCTCAGGTCCCTCACTGTTGGGCAGTCTACCATTTTGAATGCCATCCAGGGTGTAGAAAGGCAGTTGCAACAAACAAATACATTCCTGGAGGGCATTCATTCTGGTCAGGCGTCCCTTCAGTGAGCTTTTCAGACTCTGGCCTCAGCACTGATGGCAGTCATTGTCCCTGTGTCTAGCCTCCCCACTCCAACTTCCTCCACCCCGACCCAATCCCCTGTACCTCAGCCTATCCCAAGCACACCTACCTACCAGCATGCACACACGTCAACACACAAGGGAAGCTCAGGCAAACATAAGCACCACACATCCCACAGGCACTCACGCAAGCATCACACACATGCAGACACACCAACATCCACTGCCTCCACTGTGTCCCCCTCCTCCTCGTCTCCCTCCTCCCTCCCTGTCTCGTCTACACTCACACCTGCATGCACTACCTCTACAGCCACTACGTCCCTCTCCAGCACACCCACCACCACACCCCGCTCACGTGCAGTCACCACCCCCACTACCATTCACACATCCCCTGTGTCCTCTCCCAGTGTGTCTGTGATGCCACCTCCCAAGATACACAATCGCAGACACACACCCACCCAACAGCCATCCACCTCACGGCAGCCTCCAGCACATGCACCTTCACCCAAAGTCAGCAAACGAACACCTCCTACAACCACCACCTCTTCCTCCACTCCCAAACCCCCTCCAGCTACCCGTCCCAGTGTGTCAAAAAAAAGTTTCCTGTCCAACCTTGACCTCTTTCCCACACTTCCCCCACCCACGCGTCCGTCTCATAGTTCCCGAACTAGCACCTCAGCCACAACATCTCCGGGACCAGTGGTGCCTGTAGTCACCGGAATCTGGAGTGCACCAGCCACCAGGGCAGCCAGTGTGGCACGGAGCCACAACACAGACAGTCCCCCACCTGTGAAGCATCAGAAGTTGGCCAGTGCCCGGTGGGAGAGGGAGAAGACTCCAGCCACCAAAGCCGCTCCCAGGGGTCCCAGTGGGAGTGTGGAGTCAGCTGTGACAACTTCCAAGGTGGGGAAGGGCCACAAGAAACCAGGAAAGTCTGGGAAGAGCAGCACACGGAGATGACCGCCATCATCCCCGCTGCTCAGGAGGCCACCTCCAGCACCAGCCCAGCTGCCCAGGACAGGACCGCCAGCACAAGCCCAGCTGCCCAGGACAGGACTGCCAGCACAAGCCCATCTGCCCAGGACAAGCTCGCCAGCACCAGCCCACCTGGTCAGGACAGGACCGCCAGCACCAGCCCAGCTGCCCAGGAGGCCACCGACAGCACAGGCCCAGCTGCCCAGGAGGCCACCGCCAGCACAGGCCCAGCTGCCCTGGAGGCCACCGCCAGCACAAGCCCCACTGGGCCATGAAGGACCGCTAGCAAAAGCCCCGCTGGGCCATAAAGGACCACCAGCAAAAGCCCCGCTGGGCCATGAAGGACCGCCAGCAAAAGCCCCGCTGGGCCATGAAGGACCACCAGCAGCTGAGTCCCTGCAATGGAGACCGCCGCCTCAAGCACCGCTGAACAGGGCACCGCCATCTCAAGCACCGCTGAACAGGGCACTGCTGTCTCAAGCACCGCTGAACAGGGCACCGCCATCTCAAGCACCGCTGAACAGGGCACCGCCGTCTCAAGCACCGATGGCTCATGAGCGGCCTGACGCAACTGAGTCCGTCACGGGGTGAATGATGCACTCTGGGCACAAAGCCACCTCCAGAACCAGTGGAGAAAGGCATCCACTACCTCAGTCCTTAGCAGGATGAAGCACTCTGGGCACAAAGCCCCCTCCGGAACCAGTGGAGAAAAGCATCCACTACCTCTGTCCTTAGCAGGATGAAGCACTCTGGGCACCATGCCCCCTCCAGAACCAGTGGAGAGTGTCATCCACTTGAGAGACTGTGGCTTTGCACTCCCCAGGATGGAACAGTGGGCAACCCACCCACTGTAGAGACTTGAGAGACTGTGGCTTTGCACTCCCCAGGATTGAACAGTGGGAAAACCACCCACTGTAGAGACTTGAGAGACTGTGGCTTTGCACTCCCCAGGATTGAACAGTGGGCAAACCACCCCCTGTAGAGACTTGTGAGACTGTGGCTTTGCACTCCCCAGGATATTGCAGTGGGCAACCCACCCACTGTAGAGACTTGAGAGACTGTGGCTTTGCACTCCCCAGGATTGAACAGTGGGCAACCCACCCACTGTAGAGACTTGAGAGACTGTGGCTTTGCACTCCCCAGGATGGAACAGTGGGCATGTGGCCCCCTCGTGGATTTGGCGTCGTGCACTCAAGCGACTGAGGTCCCCCCCTTTCCCTCCCCCTGAGGTGCCTGTTTAGTTGCTCTCTGATACCCCTGCAGTGTTCTCTCCGTCATGGTCGGGGATCTTGTGTGGGCCTCGCCCATACTGTGTGGTCCCAGTGTTCCACTGACTTTATTAGAGCACTACCTGGACTACAATGCTTGGTATATATTTTGTACATGGTATATATATATATTTCTGCCTACTTGCTTTTAATATATTACAATGGTTACACTCATTTTCTATTGTCTTTGCACTCTTCAGGGGTGTGTTTGGGGGTGTAACTGTGATGTATTGATATGCATTAGTGTGTGTGTTGTAGTGGGTGAGGGGTGTTGCGTGTGTATGTCCCTGTATTTTCCCTCGCCCCTCCCCTGTGTCATAGGTGCAGTACTCACTGTGGTCTTCACCGCCGGCGTTCGTGCTCCTGGTAGAGGATCAGGAAGACTATTGCAGGTAGAATTTGGAGTTGCGGATCCATGGCGTCCTTGTTCCTCGTGGGGTGTGTAGAGGTGAGCATTTTTCCTTCGGAATTCCTGTTTCTGACGTGTTTTTATCCGCGGTGAATCCGCCCAGGAAAAGGTGGCGGATTGGCCTGTCATAATAGTGTGGGCGTTACATTGTTTTCCGCCTGTCTGTTGGCGGTGACCGCCAAGCTGTTTGTTTGTACCGCCATGGCGGTCGGAGTGTTAAAGTGGCTGTCTTTGTTGGCGCATTTTTTTCCGCCAGCCTGTTGGCGGTCTTACCGCCGCTTTATCACCGTCCGCCAGGGTTGTAATGACCACCATAGTGATTTGTAGTGTTTAATTTAAGCTGAGCCTTGTCATTGATCACACTAGATATTTTTATTTATTTATTTGAATGAATATAGAGCTATTTCCAGGCTATTGCTCTAGCGAAAAAGCAACCATATGTGAGGTAGTTTGTGTCATTTGACTATTCTATTGGACATTAACTTGCCCCAACACTTTGGAATATACTTGTCATGATTCACAAAGATAAACTTACACTTTTGTGTATGTTTGCAATTGTTTGCTCTGCGCAACGTATTTTACTGGTAGTATCTTTACAGCTGTGGAGTCTCCGCACATAAAAAGATAGGACAGTCCCTGAGGTTCTGATCACAGGGCCAGCCACCTAGCCCTTGGAGTTACTCTTGAAGTAATATGACTCCTCTATTCTGTGGGCACCTGGATGGAATATACAAAGGTCACTTTTCACACATAGCTAGTCATGTGACCCAGGTACAGGCTGCAGGCACCAAATGGTTAGGACACAATAATAACAACTTTCTAAAAGTGCTGTTTTTTTAATTGCAACTTGAAATTCAAATATACCATTAAAAGGATTTAAAATACAATTCCTCAGACTCCAAACATGAATTTCCTACTTGCTCCTAATCAAAATCTAGCACTTATTAAAAGTAATAAGGTAACACAATGTTATTTTGTGGGAGAGGTAGGTCTCCCATAGGACAAAAACAAATGTGTGAGATATTTACTACGAGGACATTTAATTACAATGCACCCTGTCCGATGTCTTGGGACTAAATAAGGGGTGAATTATACATATTAAAAAGGAGGTTTAAGGCTCGGAAAAGGGGTCTTTTGTCAAGTTACAATGACAGTTTAAAACTGCTGGCAGTTTGCCATTTGAGGCCTGACACATGTTTGAAAGGGCTACTACAGTGGGTGGTACAATAAGTGCTGCAAGCCCACGATTAGCATTTAATTTACAGGCTGTGGGTGTATGGTATACCACTGTACTAGGGATATATATGTAAACTAAATGAGCCAATTCAGGGCAAACCAATTTTGCCATGCTTTAGGAAGTGAGCACATGCACTTTAGCACTGTTTAGCAGTGGTGACGTGCCCAGAGACCTAACACCAAAAAAAGCTAATTCAGAAAAATAGTAGGGTGAAAGCAAAAAGTTTGGGGAAGGACTGCGCTAAAGTTGACAGGTTTAACACCTAGTTTTAAAGCACAGTTCAAATGGATTATTGTTTTTGCTTATTGGTTGTTGGTATGCTATGGTAAGGTAGATAAAGGTTGGTATGGTAGGATATGTATAGTAAGTATATCCAAACATTGATCTCTATCATAGACGTTCTTATTGTCTCACCAGCCTAATCCCAGCCACAAAAGCCTCACTAACAAAGAAACTGAAGCACACCTTCAAATTTCCATACCACCAGACATAGGTTACAAAGCAAGTGAGTAGTACTTACTCATACCCCTATAAACAGTTTAGGTATTGATGAGGGTACATATATGCTATAAAATGCAAAACAAATTAAGGAAAAACAGGTTTGACACTGAAAAAATAAATAGTTCTTGAAACCAACCCACAATCTTGCAACCAGCCCCTCCCTAAATTCCACATGTATTCACAAGAAGACATCTACTCCAAAATAAGCCTAACCCCTATTTAAACACCTACAGTCCTAGAAACCCAATACTAGTACACACTCAGCCTTCCCAAAAGTTCAAACAATAAGAATTTACAAAACAATTGAGCCAGTCTTGGTATTAGGGGAGATGTTCAAGTCTATACTGGCCAAATGACATCCACTCCAACACATGCCTGACCCCTATCTAACTGCCTTTTAAAATCAGCCCATTTATGAGCACATTCACTCTGCTGGAAAGCTGCTGACATGGAGGCAGTCATTGAAAGTAAAATGGCTGCAGCAGCTGTCAGTTGCCACTGGCTGTGTAGCAGTGATGGAAGCCACCTTGTAAGTATGGCTGTTTCACACGCAGCACTTTGAGTGGAAGGGGCGTGCAATGGGTATTGCTGTAGGCATGCTACAGCAACACTCATTGCAGTTTGACTCTGCCTCACAGTTTTTCTAAGCCTGAGGCAGCACCAAGATCTAACACCACACCAGGAATGGTGTTAGCGTGGCACAATGAGGAAAAATTATTTCATTTCGCCTCATTTATTGTGTTTCTATGTGTGCTGCATTCATTTAATCTTGATGCAGTGGGCTACATACTTTCCTGTTCATCTTCTTAAACCACATCAGTGAAAAAATACCTGCAATTAAGAATAACATACATGAATCATTGCAAAAATAATGATTGTGGCACTAGTAGCAAAAATGTTAATCAACATTTAGGTCAAGTGGTGATCTATTTATCTTTAGGCACTGAGGTTAGTGTGCTAAGCCTCCTAATCACAGAAGAAACAACATTTTCCATCCATTTCCCTACAGCCTGAAGACTAATGGCTGGATATCAAGTTTGAGGCAATTACTGCCCACTCTGTGACACATGGCTGTCATGAGTAAATTGCTTCTGCACCATCAGAGAGCATGGCAAGCAGCAAACTTTACATCTGCCCATTCCCTGCATGCCAAATGTCTTTAAATGTAGGGGAATTGGAAGTTCTGAGATCATCTTCAGGGAAGTCCCACGAAGGTAGAAGGTGAGCTAAAGGTGATGATGGCCGGCATTTTCAAGATAGGAATACTAACACAATCAAGGATGCACCTGTGCAAAGGTGCCTGTGCTGTATGCAGGATAGTTTTTTACAGGAAGGGGCACTTTTCTGCACAAAAACAACCCCATGAGGCTTTTTTCCTCTTTCTATGTATGCAGCAGATTATTTTTGGGGCAAATTCCCAGATTTACCCATTCTTGTAAATTTTGGAATGCGTCAAAATCCATGGATGTTGCATGTGATTGCCCAATCTACGCCCATGGAAACGCCTCCATTGGGAAGATTAATGCAATGAACCAATTTTCAGCGTGTTACATTACTCAAGATTTATGAATCCATGCACGGCCATACAAGGTGGCCTTGAATGGCTTCAGAAGTCTGATTTTTTATTTGTGCCACTCTTGTATCCTGTTGTGTGATGCAAGAGCAATTCAAAGGGCATCATAAGTATGCTCTATATCTTTTAGAATTTGGGTTATTGGCTCCTAAGAGCTAGTACTTGCCTCTCTTACTTAGTGCAATACCTTCCTTACTTCTATTTCTTTCACATGTAGGGGGTGGTTGAGTTCCCCTACATTAATAACAACATCATCCCATAGCTTGAATTAGAATACAATTTGTCCATTTCTAATTGAAATTTTATGTCAATTGACTTTCTTGGTTGTAGCTGTAGCCCTTATGAGTTACGGTCTGATTACAAGTTTGGCAGTCAGACCACCATACTGTCAAGGAGATGGTCCCAAAAAGACTGCTGAGTCGACAGTCTCTCGCATGCAGCATTAGAATGCTGAAGCTGGCCCAGTGGCGGTATTCCTGATGACAGTGGACTGGCGGGGGACGCGGTCAGCATTACAAGTTATATTTTCCCATTTGTATCAATGTTGATGTGTACATTTTGACCAATATGTACACATGTATATATGACACATGTGTAGAAATATATTTTACATGTACTATTCCATTGCTTGCGACTGGGCCATATATGCCCAGTCCAGTCAACGGCAAAAAAATGCAAAAGTTACTACCTGTATCTTTTGAGGGGTTTTTGGGGTGAAGTTGCTGCTGTAAAGGGTGGGTCCTGGACAAAGGGGTCCACGTCAGATACTGAAGGAAAAAGAAGGAAATGGGGGAGTTACTACCCCTTTTTCCTTAGATTCTGCCATCTCGAAGCCGGTGGTCTACTCCCCACAGTCGGCTCAGTGGGAAAAGATATCTGAAGGTGTATGGCATTACCGTTGTCTTTACAGCCATCTGACAACCACTTTTCCCCAGCTGCCTTCAAGGCAGTTAGGGAATGGCTGGCAGTGTTGGCAGAACTCCGGTTGTCTCTAATTCAGCAACCTGCCAACACCACACTTCATCTGGCGGGCTGCCTAGTCAATGGTCAGGGTTTCTGACACTTCCATGACGGCGGTGACAAGACTGCCAAACTCGTAATCAGGCCCTTAGTAACTACTTTCCTTTCTGGGATGTTATATGTTTAGCCGTTGCATCTGAAAGTAATAATATGAATTAATACAATTTTTTTAAAAGTTTATCTGTTTGCTTTTCTGTTAGGGTGTTGTAATGTGGAGCATGTGATTTATTTTCTGTTGGAAGAAAGAAACATGTTATTAGATTGTACAGGTTAAGGTTGTTTTTTTTTTTCACTTTTGGGGTGAGTTTATATTTTTTACTATTTTTTGAACAATTACTTTGCTGAATCTTTTTGATGGTTTGTGATAAGTGTTGTCTTCTGGTTGGTTATCACTTGTTGAAGTCTTAGGACCTGTTTACAACTCATGTTGGCAGTCCCAAAAAAATTGCTGTGCCAGCCGTCCCCAGACTGCCTTATTATGATGTACACAGACAGAACCACTACCCGTTAAGCAAAAGTGGTGACCGCCAGCGGTGCAGCAGTCTGCTGTCTCAGTGGTCCATACTCTGACACTATCAGGGCAGAGGCCAACCATTAAGCCTATTACTAACATACAGTAAATGTGGTGGTCCCCATGCAGTGGTTAGCCAATGGCAGGAGATCCACCACGGTATGCATTCAGCAAAAGCCCATTTTGATGAATTTAAAAACAACACAGCTGACAATCATGGACGCAATTAACACATGCAAATCACACTATAAAATACACCCCTTCACTGACCATGATTGTTTGAATCTCCACTTCAATCGAGAGTTGATTTCTGACCAGAAATATAAGGCATCCGTTTTTTTCACTATCCTCAAAAACTCTTTCACACACTTTTCTCCATTTACACCCCATATCACTTTCCTTCTGTAAATAACTCTGTGTCACCCACTTTAGTTCCCTACCATCTCACGTCACAAAACTCCCCGTATTTCAGAGGATGAATTGAGAGTCATGGTGGATGAAATCATAGGAGTGAAGCACAAATGTTTTGAGCACAGGTCCAGCACACTCTTCTCAGTAGGAAAATGGAACTGGGGCAAAACATTGTCTACAGAGTAAATGCTGTATGTACCAACCTGCACACAAAGGAGGACTTTAGAAAGAGATGGAATGACCGGAGGGGAATGGTGCCTTCCCTGGACTCCAGGCATCAGAAGGAGGCCAACAATACCAGTGGTGACCCTCCCAGTGCCCCATTACAACTTTTTCCCTGGGAGGAGAAGGTATTGTCCATCCTTCGTCCTGAGGGCTTGGGAATTAGAGGGAGTGACCTGACTGAAAAGCCCAATACACCCTGTTTCTCTAACTCTGAACACCAGTGCAGTTTCCACTTGCCCAAATGCACCTGTTTGTGAACTCTCAAATGAAGTTTGATCACCTGGAGGTATACCATTTGTCAATTGTTGGGAAGTAGATGGAGTGCCGTGACTGCAAAGCCCTATATGACCTGTTTTTCAAACTCCAGAACCCCAGCCCAGTGTCCACTTGCCCAAATTCATTTGTTAGTGAACTCTCAAATGAGGTTTACTTACCTGGGAGTATAACATTTGCCAAGTCTTGGGAAGTAGAGGGAGTGACCTGGCTGCAAAGCCCAATAGGACCTGTTTCTATAACTCCAAATACCAGCCCAGTGTACACTTGCCGAAAGATATCTCTACGTGAACTCTCAAACGAAGTTTGCTCTCCTGGAAGTATTCCATTTTTCAAGTGTTAGGAAGTAGAGGAAGTGACCTGGCTGTAACTCCCAGGAGGTCGTGTTTCTGAAACTCCAAACACCAGTGCAGTGCCTACTTGCCCAAATATATCTGTTAGTGAACTTGCAAATGAGGGTTACTCACCTGGAAGTATACCATTTGTCAAGTCTTGGGAAGTAGAGGGAGTGGCCTGACTGCAACTCCCAGGTAGCCTAGTTTCAGCAACTCCAACCACCAGCCCAATGTGTACTTGCCCAAATACATCTAGAGGTGACATTTCTTATGAAGTTGCTCACTTGTGAGTGAGCAATATATAGACAATGCTCAACTTAGAGACATGTCTTTCCACCTAGCTCCATTTTGACCTGGTATCCCAAGATGAAACCATCAAGGACAGGAATGACAACTTACCAGGTGTGTAAATCAAGGATTCCTAAGGCCATAGGCTGCATCAGCGGATTGGTAACCGCAACAATCACATTGACAAAGCATTGCACACAAGATAACTGCATATACCGGTACACCAAGGTTGTGCGTTTGCCTGTATCACACTCACCTAGGCATCCAAATGGTCACATGCACCTGTTATTTCTTCACTATGTTGTCTTGATTGTTTGTAAAATGTAATTTTCATTCACTCACCCAAAGTGCAACTGATCGGTAGTTTAAGCAAGCTTCAATAATGTAATGTCAAATACTCCTAAACAATGGTGACGTGACATAATGGGCTAACCTACCACTTAAGAATGTCCCTAATTTCTGTAACACAAAACTTTTGGAGGTAGATTCACACTTCAACAAATAGCAATGCACTCTCTCACTAAACAGATCGAGCTGGCACAGCCCCTGGGCAGACCTCATTCACCGACCAGACTCACACTCCACCCCCGATGAAACCCTCAGTGATGAGAACACTTCTGGACTTGTGGACATGGAGGACAATCCTGGCACATCTGGACACCCTGGTCAGATGGCAACAGTGAGTCTCACTATGCCCACCACAACACCTTTGAGCCCAGTTGCATCGCCATCACAGGCAACAACGCACCCTCCCAACCTGTGTACCTAACACCCTTTCAACCATCTCCTGACACTGAGGGTCCAGGGCCCAGTTGGAGCAGGCACCCTGTTCCAAGGGCAGAGACTCATGATGGTAAGGTACATGAGACTGATGCCGTGGCCCAGCAGAGTGAGGCCACTGGGGCTGCTGTTGATCAGGATACCATCAGCCACGTTTTGTGGGTCTATCAGGAGTCCCACGGAGTTATGGTCCAGGTGTTAACTGAACTCTGGGAAATGAAGCAGCTGCAGAGTGACATGATCCAAACAATCGATGACTACAATTCAAACATAGGCATCCTAACAGGAGTGAGGAGGGGCATCCACACAATACTGAGCAGTGCTTTTCAACCACCATCCATCCCTTCCTGTGGGCCAAATAACTCAAGGCCAAGAACATCTGCAGCTATCACAGGAAGAGAGGACCTGCCAGAAGCGCAAACACCCATGGACACCCATGCCTTCACAGAAGCTGATTCTCTACCTCGCAAACAGTGACGTTCATGGAAGAATCCAAGAGTTGCAGATGGCAAGGCATCCACCACTGCCAGCAAGAAACCTCTTCCTTAATGTCCTCCTTTGTGTGTCACACATAAACTCAGTGGACTGATCCTGAACCACATTCCAGTTCCAATTGGAGGAGTGGCATCTACTCCAATGATGAAGAAAAATAAAACCCATCCAGCCTGCTTAAATTAAAAAACACTGCATCATGTAATCATACAAGGCTCAGTGGAATGCAAAAAATATTCAATCATTGTTAGAGATCGGGTTTTTGGTTGTCAGTCAGGTTACCCCCTGTCCTAGCAAGGCCCCTCACTCTAGTCAGGGTAATAGAGAAACACACTTAGGTAGCCCCTGCTTACCCCATTGGTAGCTTGGCGTGGTACAAGCAGTCAGGCTTATCTCAGAAGCAATGTGTAAAATATTTATACCAACACACACAATAATACAGTAAATGGACACAACACCAGTTTAGAGAAATAGGTAATATTTATCTAAATCAAACAAGACCAAAACAACAAAATTCCATCAAACACAAATTAAAATATGCATTTTCAAAACAATAAGAATCTTACTCCATAGAAAACAAAGGAAATATTGATTTAGGAAAAGTACCTGGTTAGGTTCTGTTAAACCTGACAGCCTTAGGGGGGTCATTCCCCCCAATTTTTGACTGCCTCCCTCCACTTTTCTGACACTGTTTTTGCTGGTTTTAGTACTTCGCGCACTTTACCGCTGCTAAACAGTGTTAAAGTGCATATGCTCTCTACCTAAAACATGGTAACATTGGTTCACACCCAATTGGCATAATTGATCTACTTGTAAGTCCCTAGTAAATTGCACTACATGTGCCCAGGGCCGTTAGAGTGAATGCTGCTAGTGGGCCTGGAGCACTGGTTGTGCCACCCACATAAGTAGCCCCTTAACCATGTCTCAGGCCTGCCATTGCAAGGCCTCTTTGTGAAGTTTCACTGCCACTTTGACTTGGCATTTAGATGTACTTGCCAAGCCTTGAACTCCCCCTTTTCTACATATAAGTCACCCCTAAGGTAGGCCCTAGGTAACACATAGGGCAGGGTGTTGTGTAGGTAAAAGGCAGGACTTATACAGGTGAGTTTTATATGTCCTGGTAGTGGAAAACTCCTATGTTAATTTTCCACTGCTGTGAGGCATGCTCCTTTCACAGCCTAACATTATTGCTACCCTCCTATATTGTTTGAGTGGTAGATTCTGATGAGAAAGGAGTAGACAGGTCATATTTAGTATGGCCATAATGGTAATACAAAATCCTGATGAATTGTGAGGTTGGATTTTATATTACTATTTTAGAAATGCCACTTTAAGAAAGTGAGCATTTCCCTGCACTTAAAATCCTTCTGTGCCTTACAGCCTGTCTCCAATGCAAGTCTGAGCTGGGCTGGGCTGGTTGACAGCTCCCTTATGCATTTCACCCTGACAACCACAAACACAGGATGCTCAGTTACACTTGCACACATCTGCATCCTAAATGGGTCTTCCTGGGCTGGAAGGGTGGAGGGCCTGACACTTACATTTCAAAGGACAGTGGCCTGTCCTCACACAAAGGACTGCCAAACCCCCTACTGGGACCCTGACAGACAGGGTTGTACTGAAAGGGGTCCTTGTGCACTTCACAATCACTTCAAAGGCACTTTTGGATATATAAACTGGGTCCCTGACCCTACCAATTCAGACACTTCTGGACCTGAACTTGCAACCTGTCAAGAGGAACTGCCTGGCTGGCCAAAGGACTCATCTGGACTGCTTTGCTGTGAAGTACTGCTGCCCTACTGTTGCCCTGCTGCCCTCTGACTCTGCTGAGAAGTGGCATAGGCTTGCCTCGTGTTTTCTGAAGTCTCAGGACTAAAAAGACTTAGGTCCCCATTACAATCCTGGCTGTCAGTGTCAAAGCGGCGGTAATACCGCCAACAGGCCGGCGGTAAAAAAAAAGGGAATCATGACCATGGCGGAAACCACCAACACAGACAGCCACTTTAACACTCTGACCTCCACGGCAGTAGAAAGAAACACCGCAGCGGTCACCACCAACAGACAGGCGGAAGACAATGTACCGCCCTCTGTATTACAAGGCACCAATCCCACAGCTTTTCTGTGGCGGTACCAACGCCATCAAAAGCACAGCGGAAACAGTACACAGAAGGGAAAGCACTCACCTCTCGACACCCAACGAGGAACCAGGATGCCATGGAGCCCGAGTTACAGGTGCTACCAATGTTGGTTTACCTCCTCTTCTACCACGATCATCAAAGACGGCGGCAATGACCACGGTGAGTACTGCACCTAGTACACAGGGGAGGGGGAGAAAAAATAGTGTGACACACACACGCAACACCCCTACCCTCCCTGCCAACACCATACACACAAATACATGCAGCAACATTATATATACACCCCGTAACCCTCTGGAAGCATGCAAGGACAAAATGAAATGAGTTTAACAAGTGTAATCATCGAAAATACAGATAGGGAAACAGGCCTGTAACAGATCATTATCTACAAATCTGTGCAGCAACTACACAAGTCCGGATAGTGTTCCATTCATTGTTCGTGGACCAGTGGTCCCAAAATGCATGGGCGAAGCCCACACGTGATACCTGCCTCAAAACGGAGAGAACACCGCAGGGGCATCAGGTCGGAAAAAACACAGGCACCTCAGGGGGAAGGGGAGGGGGGGCACCTCTGCCAGATGATGGGATGACGCCACTGCTCCACGAGGGGGCTCCATGACCACTATTTGCTCCGGGGGAGTGCAAAGTTACAGTCTCCCAGGTCTCTCAAGTGGGTGGGTTGCCCACTGATTGGTCCTGGGGAGTGCAAAGCCACAGTCTCACAAGAATCTCAAGTAGGTGGTTTGTCCATTGCTCTATCCTGGGGAGTGCACAGCCACAGTCTCACAAGTCTCTCAAGTGGGTGGTTTGCCCACTGCTTGGTCCTGGGGAGTGCAAGGCCACAGTCTCTGAAGTGGATGTATCTCTCCACTGGTTCTGGAGGGGGGTTTGTGCCCAGGGTGCTTCATCCTGCCAAAGACTGGGGTAGTGGATAGTGTTCTCCACTGGTTCCGGAGGGGGCTTTCTGCCCAGAGTGCTTCATCCTGCCAAGGACTGGGGTAGTGGATGTATCTCTTCAGTGGTTCTGGAAGGGGCTTGGTGCTCGGAGTGTTGCACATGGTGTGTGGCAGTTCCCATTCCAGCACCTGGGTGTCAGAGCCACGAGATATCCTGGGAACAGGTAGCATGATACTCCTTGGAGGCAGAGACACACTCCACCCTGCGGCAACATAGCCTGCCAACTGCTCGTACTGCCAGTGCTGATTGTGGTGCCTCATGTACTCTGTGCAGGGTCCAGGAAATCTCCTGAAGCCTCGGACGACTGCCCACTGGGGATGATGGTCATGTCGGCTGTGGAGGCACTGTCTGAGCACGTCGCGGGGCAGGTGGCGGTGGTTGCAGCGGTGTCAGTGGCGGAGATGCTGGCGGTGGTACATGTGTCAGCACTTGTGGAGGGAGACAGCCGGATGTCTCCTGCAGCCTCCGACGGCTGCCCACTGGGAATGATGCTGGGGACTGTAGCAGAGGCAGCAGACGTGCAGGTTTCCACACACGAGTCACGGCAGCGCCATCATTACTGCGCGCCCGCCCGTGTTTCCACACACGAGTAGCAGCAGCGCCTCAAACATTTGTCCTACGCCGGTAACCTCTGACGCACTTTTCACGGGGTGCCTGATTGACTCCAAACCATTCTTAAACACCCAGCGCTCACTCGTCCTGGCACTCGAGTGGCTCCGGCTAGTAGGTACACCCACTGGTAATCCCTTTGGAGTGGTAAGTCGTGCAGAAGCTGTAGGAAAGTACCATCTTGACTGGCATGTTACCCCCATATTTCACTGTATATATGTTGTTTTAGTTGTATGTGTCACTGGGACCCTGCCAGCCAGGGCCCCAGTGCTCATAAGTGTGCCCTGTATGTGTTACCTGTGTTATGACTAACTGTCTCACTGAGGCTCTGCTAATCAGAACCTCAGTGGTTATGCTCTCTCATTTCTTTCCAAATTGTGACTAACAGGCTAGTGACCAATTTTACCAATTTACATTGGAATATTGGAACACCCTTATAATTCCCTAGTATATGGTACTGAGGTACCCAGGGTATTGGGGTTCCAGGAGATCCCTATGGGCTGCAGCATTTCTTTTGCCACCCATAGGGATCTCTAACAATTCTTACACAGGCCTGCCACTGCAGCCTGAGTGAAATGACGTCCACATTATTTCACAGCCATTTTACACTGCACTTAAGTAACTTATAAGTCACCTATATGTCTAACCTTTACCTGGTAAAGGTTGGGTGCTAAGTTACTTAGTGTGTGGGCACCCTGGCACTAGCCAAGGTGCCCCCACATTGTTCAGGGCCAATTCCCCGGACTTTGTGAGTGCGGGGACACCATTACACGCATGCACTACATATAGGTCACTACCTATGTGTAGCTTCACAATGGTAACTCAGAATATGGCCATGTAACATGTCTAAGATCATGGAATTGCCCCACCAATGCCATCCTGGTATTGGGGAGACAATCCCATGATTCCCCGGGTCTCTAGTACAGACCCGGGTACTGCCAAACTGCCTTTCCCGGGGTTTCACTGCAGCTGTTGCTGCTGCCAACCCCTCAGACAGGTTTCTGCCCTCCTGGGGTCCAGCCAGGCTTGGCCCAGGAAGGCATAACAAAGGACTTCCTCAGAGAGAGGGTGTTACACCCTCTCCCTTTGGAAAAAGGTGTCAGGGCTGGGGAGGAGTAACCTCCCCCAGCCTCTGGAAATGCTTTGATGGGCACAGATGGTGCCCATCTCTGCATAAGCCAGTCTACACCGGTTCAGGGATCCCCCAGCCCTGCTCTGGCGTGAAACTGGACAAAGGAAAGGGGAGTGACCACTCCCCTGACCTGCACCTCCCCTGGGAGGTGCCCAGAGCTCCTCCAGTGTGCTCCAGACCTCTGCCATCTTGGAAACAGAGGTGCTGCTGGCACACTGGACTGCTCTGAGTGGCCAGGGCCAGCAGGTGACGTCAGAGACTCCTTCTGATAGGCTCCTTCAGGTGTTGCTAGCCTATCCTCTCTCCTAAGTAGCCAACCCCTCTTTTCTGGCTATTTAGGGTCTCTGCTTTGGGGAATTCTTTAGATAACGAATGCAAGAGCTCATCAGAGTTCCTCTGCATCTCTCTCTTCACCTTCTGCCAAGGAATCGACTGCTGACCGCGCTGGAAGCCTGCAACACTGCAACAAAGTAGCAAAGACGACAACTGCGACCTTGTAATGCTGATCCTGCCGCCTTCTCAACTCTTTTCCTGGTGGTGCATGCTGTGGGGGTAGTCTGCCTCCTCTCTGCACTAGAAGCTCCGAAGAAATCTCCTGTGGGTCAACGGAATCTTCCCCCTGCAACCGCAGGCACCAAAGAACTGCATCACCGGTCCTCTGGGTCTCCTCTCAGTACGACGAGCGAGGTCCCTTGAACTCAGCAACTCTGTCCAAGTGACTCCCACAGTCCAGTGACTCTTCAGTCCAAGTTTGGTGGAGGTAAGTCCTTGCCTCCCCATGCCAGACTGCATTGCTGGGAACCGCGTGTTTTGCAGCTACTCCGGCTCTTGTGCACTCACCGAGGATTTCCTTCGTGCACAGCCAAGCCTGGGTCCCCGGCACTCTAACCTGCATTGCACAACCTCCTGAGTTGTCCTCCGGCGGCGTGGGACTCTCTTGTGCAACTTCGGGTGAGCACCTTTTCACTCCACTTCGTAGTGCCTGTTCCGGCACTCTTGCGGGTGCTGCCTGTTTCTGAGAGGGCTTCTTGTCTTGCTGGGTGCCCCCTCTGTCCCCTGACGCAATTGGTGACATCCTGGTCCCTCCTGAGCCACAGCAGCATCCAAAAACCCTAACCGCGAACCTTGCAGCTAGCAAGGCTTGTTTGCAGTCTTTCTGCGGGAAAACACATCTGCACAACTCTTCACGACGTGGGACATCCATCCTCCAAAGGGGAAGTTTCTAGCCCTTGTCGTTCATGCAGAATCCTCAGCTTCTACCATCCAGTGGCAGCTTCTTTGCACCCACAGCTGGCATTTCCTTGGCATCTGCCCACTCCAGACTTGATCGTGACTTTTGGACTTGGTCCCCTTGTTCCACAGGTACCCTCGTCTGGAAATCCATCGTTGTTGCATTGCTGGTGTTGGTCTTTCCTGCAGAATTCCCCTATCACGACTTCTGTGCTCTTTGGGGAACTTAGGTGCACTTTGCACCCACTTTTCAGCGTCTTGGGGTGGGCTATTTTTCTAACCCTCACTGTTTTCTTACTGTCCCAGCGACCCTCTACAAGGTCACATAGGTTTGGGGTCCATTTGTGGTTCGCATTCCACTTCTAGAGTATATGGTTTGTGTTGCCCCTATCCCTATGTGCTCCCATTGCATTCTATTGTGACTATACATTGTTTGCACTGTTTTCTATTGCTATTACTGCATATTTTGGTATTGTGTACATATATCTTGTGTATATTTGCTATCCTCATACTGAGGGTACTCACTGAGATACTTTTGGCATATTGTCATAAAAATAAAGTACCTTTATTTTTAGTATATCTGTGTATTGTGTTTTCTTATGATATTGTGCATATGACACTAGTGGTACTGTAGGAGCTTCACTCGTCTCCTAGTTCAGCCTAAGCTGCTCTGCTAAGCTACCTTTTCTATCAGCCTAAGCTGCTAGACACCCCTATACACTAATAAGGGATACCTGGGCCTGGTGCAAGGTGTAAATACCCCTTGGTACTCACTACAAGCCAGTCCAGCCTCCTACATTGGTTGTGCAGCGGTGGGATAAGTACTTTACAACTACTTACCACTTTTGTCATTGTACTTTTCATAAGAGAAAAATATACAAAACAAGTTCAGTGTATGTACACCTAACCAAAAAGTTTTGCTTTTCTTCTCTCACTTCTTTTCTAAGTGCTGAAAAGTACCTCTAAACTTTCTAAAAAGTTCTTAAAAAGTTGTAAAAGTTTTTTCCTGTCTTTCAAAAAGTTCTGAAAAACTTTTTTCTAACTTTTTCTATCCCTTAAACACTGTCTAAAATGTCTGGTGCAGGCCAAACTCTTGATCTGTCCAACATAGCTTATGACAACCTTAGCTGGAAGGAAGCAAGGAGTCTCTGTGTAGATAGAGGTTTAGGGGTAGGGAAGAATCCCTCAAGACAACTGTTGGTTAATATGCTCTTTGAACAAGATAAGACCTTAGGTGGCACTTCTGGTGAGAAATTAGCTGATGGTTCCCACTCTGATTCTGGGGCACCCCTAGAAAAAGATGTGGGAGGGAAGCCCCCTAGCAAGCCACCTAGCATAGCTGGTACTGATGTGAATTCAAATCACAGTAAGAGTGCTGTCTCACATCACAGTAATAGTGTTGTTTCTCATCACAGTAGAAGTATCACTTCTGTAGGCCAGAATGTTAGTGTGACATCTGTTAGGGCCAGGTCTCCTTCTGTTCATTCTCACCATTCTTCTGTTTCACGACATGCCCTACCCACCCACCCTGATGACAGAGTGTTAGAAAGAGAGCTCAATAGATTGAGAGTGGAACAATCCAGGCTGAAGCTCATGAAGCAACAGCTGGATTTAGATAGGCAGTCTTTAGAAATAGAAAGAGATAGACAGAAATTGGGTTTAGAAACCCATGGTGGCAGCAGCAGTATTCCAAATAGTCATCCTGCAAAAGAGCATGATTCTAGGAATCTGCATAAGATAGTTCCCCCTTACAAGGAGGGGGATGACATTAACAAGTGGTTTGCTGCACTTGAGAGGGCCTGTGTTGTACAGGATGTCCCTCAAAGGCAGTGGGCTGCTATCCTATGGCTATCTTTCAGTGGAAAGGGTAGGGATAGGCTCCTTAATGTAAAAGAAAGTGAGGCCAATGATTTCAAAGTTCTTAAGAATGCACTCCTGGATGGTTATGGCTTAACCACTGAACAGTACAGGATGAAGTTCAGAGAAACCAAAAAGGAGACTTCACAAGACTGGGTAGACTTTGTTGACAATTCAATGAAGGCCTTGGAGGGGTGGTTACATGGCAGTAAAGTTACTGATTATGAAAGCCTCTATAACTTAATCCTGAGAGAGCATATTCTTAATAATTGTGTGTCTGATTTGTTACACCAGTACCTGGTGGACTCTGATCTGACCTCTCCCCAAGAATTGGGAAAGAAGGCAGACAAATGGGTCAGAACAAGGGTGAACAGAAAAGTTCATAGAGGGGGTGACAAAGATGGCAAGAAGAAGGATGATAAGTCTTCTGACAAGGGTGGGGACAAATCTAAAAATGAGTCTTCATCAGGCCCACAAAAACACTCTGGTGGGGGTGGTGGGTCCAAATCCTCTTCAAATCAAAACAAAGAAAATAAACCATGGTGCTATTTATGTAAAATAAAAGGCCATTGGACAACAGATCCCAGTTGTCCAAAGAAAAGCACCAAGCCTCCTACCACTACAACCCCTGCTGCTACACCTAGTGCCCCTAGTAATAGCAGTGGTGGTGGGAGCAAACCTACTAATAGCCAATCCAAGGGAGTAGCTGGGCTCACTTTTGGTAACTTAGTTGGGGTTGGTCTTGTTAGGGAGACCACAGAGGCTGTGTTAGTCTCTGAGGGGGCTATTGATTTAGCCACCTTGGTTGCTTGCCCCCTTAACATGGATAAGTACAAGCAACTACCCCTAATAAATGGTGTTGAGGTTCAGGCCTACAGGGACACAGGTGCTAGTGTTACAATGGTAATAGAGAAACTGGTCCACCCTGAACAACACCTACTTGGTCACCAGTACCAGTACCATGACTGATGCTCATAACAACACACTTAGCCACCCCATGGCTGTTGTAAATCTCAACTGGGGGGGGGGTTACTGGTCCAAAGAAAGTTGTGGTTGCCTCAGATTTACCTGTAGACTGTCTATTAGGAAATGATTTAGAGACATCAGCTTGGTCAGATGTGGAGTTGGAGGCCCATGCAGCAATGCTGGGCATTCCAGGGCATATTTTTGCTTTAACCAGGGCTCAGGCCAAAAAGCAAAAAGGACAGGGTGACTTGGATCCTGGAAGAATGGACCAAGTGCTCCCTAAAGCTAGGGTTAGTAGAAGTAAATCACTACCTACTATCCCTCCCTCTACAGTGGATTCTACTTCTGAGGAAGAAGAATTTCCACCCTGTGCAGAACCTACACCAGAGGAGCTGGAAGCAGACACTGCTGAGCTTTTGGGTGAAGGGGGGCCTGCCAGGGAGGAGCTGAGTGTGGCACAGCATACCTGTCCCACACTAGAGGGTCTAAGGCAGCAAGCTGTCAAACAAGCAAATGGGGATGTCAGTGACTCTCACAGAGTTTACTGGGAGGACAACCTCTTGTACACTGAAGCAAGGGATCCAAAACCTGGAGCTGCCAGGAGATTGGTGATTCCTCAGGAGTACAGAAAGTTCCTCCTAACTCTAGCCCACGACATTCCCTTAGCTGGACATTTGGGGCAAATGAAAACTTGGGACAGGCTTGTTCCCTTGTTTCATTGGCCTAGAATGTCAGAGGACACAAAGGAATTTTGTAAGTCCTGTGAAACCTGTCAAGCCAGTGGCCAGACAGTTGGCACTCCAAAGGCACCCCTTATCCCACTGCCTATGGTTGGGGTTCCCTTTGAAAGGGTAGGGGTTGACATAGTTTGCCCCCTTGACCCTCCTACTGCTTCAGGCAATAGGTTTATCTTGGTGGTAGTGGACCATGCCACCAGATATCCTGAAGCAATTCTTCTAAGGACCACTACAGCTCCTGCAGTGGCAAAGGCCCTCCTGGGAATCTTTTCTAGGGTGGGCTTCCCAAAAGAGGTGGTATCAGACAGGGGAAGCAATTTCATGTCTGCTTACTTAAAGGCCATGTGGAAGGAGTGTGGTGTTACATACAAGTTCACCACACCCTATCATCCACAAACAAATGGACTGGTGGAGAGATTTAACAAAACTCTCAAAGGCATGATTATGGGACTCCCTGAAAAACTCCGCAGGAGATGGGATATCCTGTTACCTTGCCTCCTTTTTGCTTACAGGGAGGTACCCCAAAAAGGAGTGGGCTTCAGCCCCTTTGAACTCCTATTTGGACACCCTGTGAGAGGTCCTCTAACACTTGTTAAAGAGGGTTGGGAACAACCTTTAAAAGCTCCAAAGCAAGACATAGTGGACTATGTACTTGGCCTCAGATCTAGGATGGCTGAGTACATGAAAAAGGCCAGTAAAAACCTTCAGGCCAGCCAAGAGCTCCAAAAGCAATGGCATGACCAGAAGGCTGTTTTGGTTCAGTACCAACCAGGGCAGAAAGTGTGGGTCTTGGAGCCTGTGGCCCCAAGAGCACTCCAAGACAAATGGAGTGGACCCCACATAATTGTTGAAAAGAAGGGTGAAGTCACCTACTTAGTTGACTTAGGCACTGCCAGGAGTCCCCTTAGGGTGCTGCATGTCAATCGCCTGAAACCCTACTATGACAGGGCTGATCTCACCCTGCTCATGGCAACAGATGAGGGACAGGAAGAAGAGAGTGACCCTCTCCCTGATCTCTTCTCTTCCACAGAACAAGATGCTCTAGTGGAAGGTGTAGTTTTGGCAGATTGTCTTACTGCTGAGCAGAAAGACCACTGCATAAATCTCCTGGGTCAGTTTTCTGAACTCTTCTCTACTGTGCCAGGCACCACTTCTTGGTGTGAGCACACTATAGATACTGGAGACAGCTTGCCTGTCAAAAGTAAGATCTATAGGCAGCCTGACCATGTCAGAGACTGCATAAAGCAAGAAGTGCAGAAAATGCTTGAACTGGGAGTGGTTGAGCACTCTGAAAGTCCATGGGCCTCTCCTGTGATACTTGTACCAAAACCTCATTCCAAGGATGGAAAGAAGGAAATGCGGTTTTGTGTAGACTATAGAGGTCTCAACCAGGTAACCAAAACTGATGCTCACTCTATACCCAGGGCAGATGAGCTAATAGATACACTGGCATCTGCCAAGTATCTAAGCACTTTTGATTTGACTGCAGGGTATTGGCAGATCAAGTTATCAGAAGATGCAAAAGCAAAAACTGCATTTTCAACCATTGGAGGCCATTACCAATTCACAGTAATGCTTTTTGGATTGAAAAATGCACCTGCCACTTTTCAGAGGTTGGTGAATACAGTCCTGCAAGGGCTGGAAGCTTTTAGTGCAGCATATCTAGATGATATAGCTGTCTTTAGCTCCAGCTGGGATGATCACCTGGTCCACCTATGGAAAGTTTTGGAGGCCCTGCAAAAGGCAGGCCTCACTATCAAGGCTTCAAAGTGCCAGATAGGGCAGGGAAAAGTGGTTTATCTGGGACACCTGGTAGGTGGAGAACAGATTGCACCACTTCAGGGGATAATCCAAACTATTATAGATTGGGTTCCCCCTACAACTCAGACCCAGGTGAGAGCCTTCTTAGGCCTCACTGGGTACTACAGGAGGTTCATAAAGAACTATGGCTCCATTGCAGCCCCTCTTAATGACCTCACATCTAAGAAAATGCCTAAAAAGGTATTGTGGACAGCTAGCTGTCAGAAAGCTTTTGAGGAGCTGAAGCAGGTCATGTGCTCTGCACCTGTCCTGAAAAGCCCCTGTTACTCCAAAAAATTCATAGTCCAAACTGATGCATCTGAATTAGGGGTAGTGGCAGTCTTATCACAACTTAATTCTGAGGGCCAGGATCAACCTGTTGCTTTTATCAGCATGAGGTTGACCCCTAGAGAAAAGCGTTGGTCTGCCATAGAGAGGGAGGCCTTTGCTGTGGTCTGGGCACTGAAGAAGTTGAGGTCATACCTGTTTGGCACTCACTTCATTGTTCAGACAGACCACAAACCTCTACTTTGGCTAAAACAAATGAAAGGTGAAAACCCTAAATTATTGAGGTGGTCCATATCCCTACAGGGAATGGATTATACAGTGGAACATAGACCTGGGAGTACCCACTCCAATGCAAATGGACTCTCCAGATATTTCCACTTAGACAATGAAGACTCATCAGGTCATGGCTAGTCTTATTGTCCTTCGTTTGGGGGGGGTTGTGTAGGACAGGACCATCTTACCTGGCATGTTACCCCCATATTTCTCTTTATATATGTTGTTTTAGTTGTATGTGTCACTGGGACCCTGCCAGCCAGGGCCCCAGTGCTCATAAGTGTGCCCTGTATGTGTTACCTGGGTTATGACTAACTGTCTCACTGAGGCTCTGCTAATCAGAACCTCAGTGGTTATGCTCTCTCATTTCTTTCCAAATTGTCACTAACAGGCTAGTGACCAATTTTACCAATTTACATTGGCATACTGGAACACCCTTATAATTCCCTAGTACATGGTACTGAGGTACCCAGGGTATTGGGGTTCCAGGAGATCCCTATGGGGTGCAGCAATTATTTTGCCAACCATAGGGAGCTCTAACAATTCTTACACAGGCCTGCCACTGCAGCCTGAGTGAAATAACGTCCACGTTATTTCACAGCCATTTTACACTGCACTTAAGTAACTTATAAGTCACCTATATGTCTAACCTTTACCTGGTAAAGGTTGGCTGCTAAGTTACTTAGTGTGTGGGCACCGTGGCACTAGCCAAGGTGCCCCCACATTGTTCAGGGCCAATTCCCCGGACTTTGTGAGTGCGGGGACACCATTACACGCGTGCACTACATATAGGTCACTACCTATGTGTAGCTTCACAATGGTAACTCCGAATATGGCCATGTAACATGTCTAAGATCATGGAATTGCCCCACCAATGCCATCCTGGTATTGGGGAGACAATCCCATGATTCCCCGGGTCTCTAGTACAGACCCGGGTACTGCCAAACTGCCTTTCCCGGGGTTTCACTGCAGCTGCTGCTGCTGCCAACCCCTCAGACAGGTTTCTGCCCTCCTGGGGTCCAGCCAGGCTCTGCCCAGGAAGGCATAACAAAGGACTTCCTCAGAGAGAGGGTGTTACACCCTCTCCCTTTGGAATAAGGTGTCAGGGCTGGGGAGGAGTAGCCTCCCCCAGCCTCTGGAAATGCTTTGATGGGCACAGATGGTGCCCATCTCTGCATAAGCCAGTCTACACCGGTTCAGGGATCCCCCAGCCCTGCTCTGGCGCGAAACTGGACAAAGGAAAGGGGAGTGACCACTCCCCTGACCTGCACCTCCCCTGGGAGCCCTGGGAGGTGCCCAGAGCTCCTCCAGTGTGCTCCAGACCTCTGCCATCTTGGAAACAGAGGTGCTGCTGGCACACTGGACTGCTCTGAGTGGCCAGGGCCAGCAGGTGACGTCAGAGACTCCTTCTGATAGGCTCCTTCAGGTGTTGCTAGCCTATCCTCTCTCCTAAGTAGCCAACCCCTCTTTTCTGGCTATTTAGGGTCTCTGCTTTGGGGAATTCTTTAGATAACGAATGCAAGAGCTCTTCAGAGTTCCTCTGCATCTCTCTCTTCACCTTCTGCCAAGGAATCGACTGCTGACCGCGCTGGAAGCCTGTAACACTGCAACAAAGTAGCAAAGACGACAACTGCGACCTTGTAACGCTGGTCCTGCCGCCTTCTCGACTGTTTTCCTGGTGGTGCATGCTGTGGGGGTAGTCTGCCTCCTCTCTGCACTAGAAGCTCTGAAGAAATCTCCCGTGGGTCGACCGAATCTTCCCCCTGCAACCGCAGGCACCAAAGAACTGCATCACCGGTCCTCTGGGTCTCCTCTCAGCACGACGAGCGAGGTCCCTTGAACTCAGCAACTCTGTCTAAGTGACTCCCACAGTCCAGTGACTCTTCAGTCCAAGTTTGGTGGAGGTAAGCCCTTGCCTCCCCACGCCAGACTGCATTGCTGGGAACCATGTGTTTTGCAGCTACTCCGGCTCCTGTGCACTCACCGAGGATTTCCTTCGTGCACAGCCAAGCCTGGGTCCCCGGCACTCTAACCTGCATTGCACAACCTCCTGCATGGGACTCTCTTGTGCAACTTCGGGTGAGCACCTTTTCACTCCACTTCGTAGTGCCTGTTCCGGCACTTCTGCGGGTGCTGCCTGCTTCTGAGAGGGCTCCTTGTCTTGCTGGGTGCCCCCTCTGTCCCCTGACGCAATTGGTGACATTCTGGTGCCTCCTGGGCCACAGCAGCATCCAAAAACTCTAACCGCAACCCTTGCAGCTAGCAAGGCTTGTTTGCAGTCTTTCTGCGGGAAAACACTTTTGCCCGACTCTTCGCGACGTGGGACATCTATCCTCCAAAGGGGAAGTTGTGTACATATATCTTGTGTATATTTGCTATCCTCATACTGAGGGTACTCACTGAGATACTTTTGGCATATTGTCATAAAAATAAAGTACCTTTATTTTTAGTATATCTGTGTATTGTGTTTTCTTATGATATTGTGCATATGACACTAGTGGTACTGTAGGAGCTTCACTCGTCTCCTAGTTCAGCCTAAGCTGCTCTGCTCTGCTAAGCTACCTTTTCTATCAGCCTAAGCTGCTAGACACCTCTATACACTAATAAGGGATACCTGGGCCTCGTGCAAGGTGTAAGTACCCCTTGGTACTCACTACAAGCCAGTCCAGCCTCCTACAGAATCTCTGTCATCATCTTGCCTTTTCTCTTTATAGCATCACTTAAAACTGAGGCTATTCCTCTTTCCCTACAATTCTTTCCTACCAGGCATTTCCTACCCAGTCTACTAGTTTGGCCATTGAGCTACCACCTGGGGCACTTCCCTATGCCTACCACCACTATTGCAATTTGTAGATTTAGCATCTTCTTTTTTTTTTGTCACTCTTCAATCTCCTAATAGAGTGTGACTACAAGGGATACCCTCCCTCCGGTATCTCCCAGACCAGAGGCAAATCGCTTTATTCCTCGGGGTATGTCCCCCAATGCATGTTTGCGTGTGTGTTTATGTTTCGACACTGCATTTTATCACCCTGTGTGCTGTGTTTTGTGCTGTGTTTTATGACACTCATTCACCATCCTTATTATAACTACCATTTTATTCTTTCTACAGACCTACCTAAATGTGAACAATCAGTTCAGGTAGGCTTACTATTCTACCTTTTACCACCCACTGAGCATGCTACAAAGCATCCACCCCTAGGGGATCTATGACCCTGAGGAATGCCCCTGACCTTCCAGCACGTAGAGGGCAGAAACATGTTGGTCCCTGATTTTTAGACTCCGTGAGTCATTTTAACTCAACTGAGTCCCAATCATAATTTTAACCTTACCTACATGCACCTCTATTAAAGTACCCAACTAACCATGATAGGTGATGTGTATGGTAATTTTATTCTCACCCCATCTGGATCCCTGTGAAATATCCAGTTAGATTTATTTCAGCACTCCCTCTGTCGTTCCTTTAACAACGAGGTTGAGTCCGCCCAGGTAGTATTATCTTACCTGGGTGGGGCTAGGTGGTCAAATGATGAAGCATGACACTTTTATGTGTGTGAGACCACCTAGTCCGTAAAAGGAACTCCCTCTTGTAGACACAGCCACTACCATAGACACTCTCTACACACAGCACCTTATATAGCAATTACTGCTGAGTCAGCACCACTATTCAAGGGTCCACTAATCCAGTTTTACCCTTATTTGACCACCCCACACTTCCAGTGGTATATATAACAATGGATCTACCCTGGCAAGTTTGCCCTGGCCTAGGGGAACCCTCAGCCTACTTCCTCCACCCAGAAACCTCTTAAAGTGCACAGACTCAGCTGCATGAGACTGTACTCACCCCCTTGTTGCTGCTGTGATGCCCTCAAGCGCCCATCAAACTCAGAATATGCCACTGCCAGCATCCAGTACATCAGGGGGGTCATGGTGCGACAGGCACACCTCCCACGTCGGGAGGCCATCCCCAGCTGGGCCTCCGCCATCTTCTTGCTCCAGTGGCACAGGTCCTCCCATCTTTTACGGCAGTGGGTGCTCCGTCTATGGTAGACCCTCAGGGTCTGCACTTCTTTGGCGATGGCACACCTAATACCCTTCTTCTGGTGGGCGCTGACCTAGAGGAAAAGTGAAGTAAGAATGGATTTAACTCCCCCGTCCAGTTCTTCTTACTCATTGGCCTCAATCTCCCACCCTGGCCCACAAAAACATACACTGACCATCCTCACATGCTGACCTCTGCCCACCCCCCACCTCTATCTTCCATCGACACCACTCCATACATTCATGTCCCATCCATCATGCTCACAGTGTACTCACCTGTTTGTCTGGTGAACCGTAGAGTTGTGTGTACTGGGTGAGGACCCCATCCACCAGTTTCTCCAACTCCTCCGCAGTGAAGGCATGGGCCCTTTCCCCAGACACTGTAGCCATTGTCGCTTCCAGACTCAGGTCACAGTAGCACTTGCAGTGTAGGTCCTCCCCTGTTGAAGATCAGGTATCAAGTGAGTGAACAGATAGAAAATGGCGGTCACGTCCGCGGCGGTGCGTACCGTTACAGCCGGCGTACATTATCATTGGTTCTTGGAACCTATAGTGCCCAATGATAACCAATGCTGCATTGTGCCACGGTCTTCGTCCGCCTACCGCGATGCTGCACAACACCAGCGCAGTTACCTCATTTCCCCTTGTCCCTCCTTACAGTTCAGGCAGCCGCCATTTCAGGGGGCCACATGTCAGGGCAACTAATTGCGTCACAGCACTTTTGAGCAGGAATACAGATATACAGTGCAAAACACTGATTACATCACATTTGTTCCAAACACCCTTGTGCAAGCTATGTGGTGTATGACCCTCTGCTCACCCTTCTCCTCCATAGGACATGTCCGCTGGGGCAGATGATGAGATGGCGTTATCCTCCGGTATACAGACCCCTGGTGGACCTGTCGACAATGGAAGACAGACACATCATTATCACATACAGACTTGATTGTGCCACAATACATGAACTGTGTGCCCAATTGGAGCCAGACCTGATGTCAGCTATCCGCCATCCCACAGGAATCCCCCTCTAGTGTAGGTCCTCTCAGTACTCCATTTCCTGGCATGTGGGTCTTTTCAAACAACAGTGGCCATGGCATCAGGGATGTCACAACCAATGTTCTCCAACGTGTTGTCCAGAGTGTTGACTGCCCTGCTGAAATACATGCGCAGCTCCATCGTTTTCCCCCAGGTGGAGGATTTGCCCACAGTGAAAGGTGACTTCTATGCCCTGGGACATATCCCCAACATCATTGGGGCAATTGATGGTGCACATGTGGCATTTGCCCCCCCCGCAGGAATGAACAGGTGTACAGAAACCACAAAAGCTACCATTCTATGAATGTACAGATGGTGTGTTTGGCAGACCAGTACATCTCCCATGTGAATGCCAAGTATCCTGGCTCTGTGCATGATGCATACATTTTGAGGAATAGCAGCATCCCTTATGTGATGGGGCAACTCCAGAGGCACAGCGTGTGGCTAATAGGTGAGTCCAAGGCCCCAACACAGTTTACATAGGTGTCTGGGTATGGTAGAGTCCCTATGGGTTGGTGTATGCCTCACAGTTGTCCTTTGATATTTGCAAGTGACTCTGGTTACCCCAACCTGTCATGACTACTAACTCCACTGAGGAATCCAGGACAAGGGCAGAGGAACGCTACAAAGAGACAAATGGCTGAACTAGGAGGATAATTGAGCGTACTTTTGACCTCCTGAAGGCCAGATTCCAGTGCCTCCATCTGACAGGTGGCTCCCTGTACTACTCACGAAGAAGGTGTGCCAAATAATCGTGGCATGCTGTATGTTGCACAACCTGGCTTTGCTGCAGGAGGATGGGCCTGATGTTGGTCTTGTGGCAGCTGTGAAGCCTGTGGACAGTGAAGAAGAAGAGGCAGAAGAAGAAGATATAGACAACCGAAACTACATCATCATGCAATACTTCCAGTGAGACACAGGTAAGAGACTGGCACTGCTCCTCTCATATCATACTACTGTAGGACTTTGCATGATTCTGGCTTTTTACCTCTGTGTATGGACCCTGACAGTTCACTTTGGCTTAACATTTTACAGATCTGTGTACCACTTTCTGCCTTCTGCTATGTCTACTGCTGCCCAACAACTGTCTAACATTGGTATGTGAAATCGAACATTGACATTGCTATTTTATAGATAGTTTGCAATTACACATTTGTGAAAGTACAGACTGACACCAGATTGAGTTGTGATTCAAGGGTGTTTATTTCTGTGCGAATAAGAGGAGGGGGCTGTGCAATGGGCTGGGGTGATGGAGGAGGAATGTCCATGGTGGAGTCCAGTCTCTTGACATCACAGGTGCATTGTCCAAGGGGGCATAGGAAGTGGAGCAATGGCAGTTCAAGGAGGACAGGGTAACAGAGTGGGACAGTAAGGTGACTATCAGGAGAGTCCTATTTCCTGGCGGGGGTCTTGGCAATGTCCTCTGTCTTGTTCCTGGATCGCAGGGACCATTTGCGGGGTAGTTCTCCTTCTGCAGGGGGTGGGGTGCTGGTGGCCTGTTGGTCCTGTGGAGGGACCTCTTGTCCACTAGCCCCGGCGAAGGTGGAGGGCTATTCATCATTCAGGCTAGTGTCAGGAGCCCATTGGTGTGCCACTGTGACCCTCTTGGTGTTGACCATGTCTGCCAGCACCCCTGCAATGGTGACCAGGGTGTTGTTAATGGACTTCAAGTCCTCCCTGATCCCCAGGTAGTGTTCCTCCTGCAGCCGCTGGGTTTACTGAAACTTGGCCAGTACCGTGCCTATGGTCTCCTGGGAATGATGGTATGCTCCCATGATGTTGGAGAGTGCCTTGTGGCGAGTGGGTTCCCTGGGCCTGTCCTCCCCCTGTCGCACAGCAGTCCTCCCAGCTTCCCTGTTATCCTGTGCCTCTGTCCCCTGAACTGTGTTCCAATTGCCACTGACCCCAGGTCCCTGATTGTCTTGGGTTGGTGGGTTTGCCTGGGGTCCCTGTAGTGGTGGACACACTGCTGATTGACGTGTCCTGGGGAGAGAGGGATGGGCCCGCTGGGTGGGTGTTGTGGTGGTGTTTCCTGAGGGGGGAGGTTCATTGGTTATTTGTGACAGTGGCAGGGGAACAGACTGTCCTGAGGTCCCTGATGGGCTGGCTGGTCATCCTGATCCAGGCGTGCAGAGCTGCTGTCGTCACTGTGGGCCTCTTCTGTGGGGAGACTGGATATGTCTGGTACCCCCTGTCTGGTGACGTTGGGTAGGGGCCCTGTGGGGGGGTAAATGCATAGTTATTGTATCTGTGTGTGCCATCTTGTCCATTGTGTGAGTTACCCTCTACTCCTGTGCTTGGCTTATTGTCTTTGGCCTTGTATGATTGTTCATTTTGGGGCCTGGGTGAGTATCTGTACTGGACATGCTTTGGTGATGGGGGTCCATGCATTGGTGTAACATGCAGAGGTTGGTATTGTGATGTGTGGATTATGATAGTGGGGTACCTGTGGGGTGTTGGGGTGATGGGTGTGAGGGTAGGGGTAGGAGTTTGTGATAGCATGCAGGTAGGGTGGGGGGGATATAGTCGTAAAGATTTGCCTTACCAGAGTCCAGTACTCCTGCTACTCCTGCGAGGCCCTCAGGATGCATGATTGCCAAGACTTGCTCCTCCCATGTTGTTAGTTGTGGGGGAGGAGGTAGAGGTCCACCACCAGTCCTCTGTACAGCTACCTGGTGTATGGATACCACGGAACGCACCTTCCCCCATAGGTCATTCCACCTCTTCCTGTTGTCATTCCGTGTTCTTGGATACTGTCCCACTGCGTTGACCCTGTCGACAATTCTCCGCCATAGCTCCATCTTCCTTGCAATGGATGTCTGCTGCACCTGTGATCCGAATAGCTGTGGCTCTACCTGGATGATTTCCTCCACCATGACCCTGAGCTCCTCCTCAGAAAACCTAGGGTGTCTTTGAGGTGCCATGATGTGGTGTGGGTGATGTGCGAGGTGCTGTTTGTTGTGCTGTGTGATGTGTTGGGTTGGTGTGTGTTGAATGAGGTGCGTGGATGTTGTATAAGTGATGGTGTTGTGTGCCTGTGGATGCTGGGGTTGTATTTGCTAGTCTCTCTCTCTCTCTGCTTCTTCCAAGAAAATCGTTATGAGGGGTTGTGGGTAATGTGGGTGTGTGCTTTATAGTGTTGTGGGTATGTGGGTGTGGTGGGTGTATTTTGAATTGTCCAATGTGGTTGTGTATTGTAAATGTGTGTGCATTTTGAGCGCGGCGGTTTGCAATGTTCCCTGTAAGGCGCGCGCGCGAGTGCGCGCGCACCTTTCCTTCCGCCATTGCGCAGGCCCCTTTGGCTAGCGCGCACGTTGTGCTGTTATCAAATGTTCCACCATTCCTATACTTTGTGGTAGTTTATATGCGTTATCACTTTCTAAGCCTAAATAAGCCTTTTAGAGCGATATACGTGCTCCCCTAAGGCAGATAATGCTCATATTTGAATCTGGATTGAAGACAATGAAAACAGCGTTTAAATGCCGCGGGGAGTGTTTTAAACATCATTTGGCGTACTTTAGCATACAAGCGAGCAAGTGATATTTGTCTTGGAAATTAATGGTTAATGAGCTAGGAAATGCTTCAGAACAGTAGAAAATGTGCTGTTATCAAATGTTCCACCATTCCTATACTTTGTGGTAGTTTATATGCGTTATCACTTTCTAAGCCTAAATAAGCCTTTTAGAGCGATATACGTGCTCCCCTAAGGCAGATAATGCTCATATTTTAATCTGGATTGAAGTAAATGAAAACAGCGTTTAAATGCCGCGGGAGTGTTTTAAACATCATTTGGCGTACTTTAGCATACAAGCGAGAAAGTGATATTTGTCTTGGAAATTAATGGTTAATGAGCTAGGACATGCTTCAGAACAGTAGAAAATGTGCTGTTATCAAATGTTCCACCATTCCTATACTTTGTGGTAGTTTATATGCTTTATCACTTTCTAAGCTTAAATAAGCCTTTTTGAGCGATATACGTGCTCCCCTAAGGGGAGCACGTATACTTTGTGGTAGTTTATATGCGTTATCACTTTCTAAGCCTAAATAAGCCTTTTAGAGCGATATACGTGCTCCCCTAAGGCAGATAATGCTCATATTTGAATCTGGATTGAAGTCAATGAAAACAGCTTTTAAATACCGCGGGGAGTGTTTAAAACATCATTTGGCGTGCTTTAGCATACAAGCGGGCAAGTGATATTTGTCTTGAAAATCAATGGTTCATGAGCTAGGAAATGCTTCAGAACAGTAGAAAATGTGCTGTTATCAAATGTTCCACCATTCCTATACTTTGTGGTAGTTTATATGCGTTATCACTTTCTAAGCCTAAATAAGCCTTTTATAGCAATATACATGCTCCCCTAACAGGTCATGTCCTTGGGGTGTGCAACCAGGTCACAAAACTGCCTTGATGCCCTATTGCATGGAGCAATGATATCCCTTTTTTGCTTTAGTGGTAAGGAGAGGCTAATGTCAAAGATCTTGGCTAGTTATGCGCTGCACGCACGTGAATGGTCAATTTCTTGGCGCACGTATCCTTGGCTGCAGCGCACAGAGATCGCACACTGCTGCACACAGTGGAAAAAAATTAGAGGGAACATTGGCAGTTTGTACCGCCAATGGTTTATCGCGGTTGAATGGCCGCTGCGTTGATTGGTGGGTCGTGATAGTGTGGGGGTAGTTCTGTTGGTGTGACGGTGTAGGTTTTGCTATCACCAGTTTATCACTAACCTTTGGTGTGGCGGACTTGTGTGGGTGTCTGTATTGTGCCGGATTACTAGATGTGGGTCATAATACCTGTAGTGGATTTCCGCCGCGGCCACGGTATCTTGTACCACCAGGATTGTAATGAGGGCCTTAATCTCTTCAAGGAACTCCTTGTGCGCTGAAATTTGCCGCACAGCCTGCCGGAAACCTTGCACATCCTTGCCTGTGATGAGAAAATCACTGCACCGCAAGACAGAAATGGCGCAGCCCAACTTTTGAATGAAGAAATGATGCAGCGCCTGCCTTGTGGGTAGATATTCAATGCACAGCCCTGCCAGATCAGTGCACAGCCTAACCGGAACGACGCAGCCCGACTTCCCAAGTGAAGGATCAATGCAGTGCCTGCTGTGCAACAGAAAATTTGATGCATCGCCTACCGGATCGACGCAACGCCTGTGACTTGGGCCCTCATGCCCAGAATTTCCCTGCATAGTCCCTGGGCGTAAAAGAGAAACCTGCATCACAGTGTGGAACCAAGCCTTCGAGCCGGAAACCGACGCAAGCCCTTTGTAGCGTGGAAAGAAACAACGTATCGTCTGTGTCGCACCGGAGAATCCATTATGCACCTTATTTTCCCACGCATCTCCTCCTCTGCGGTCTGCCTGCATGTCATTTTTTGACACAAACCAGGTACTTTGTGCTAACAAGAGACATTAATTTAACCAGATAAGTATTTTATATTTTTCTACACACTGTGTGGTATATTTTTCTGGTGTTTTCACTGGGTTACTGTATGATTTATTGCACAAATACTTTACACAATGTCTTCTAAGTTAAGCCTGACTGCTCAGTGCCAAGCTGCCAGAAGGTGGCCACAGGATAATTTGGATTGTGTGTGACTTACCCTGACTAGAGTGAGGGTCCTTGCTAGGACAGGGGGTAACCTGACTGCCAACCAAAGACCCCATTTCTAGCAGCATCAAAAATAAAGCTGCACGGTCGACCGTGAGTCAGAAAAGGCATAGATGAGTCGAATCCTTCCATATAAAGGAGGCCGTGCGTCATTTCTTCTCCAGTCGGGCCAGCGATGCATTGTTTTTCTCCCACGTAAGAGAGCGATATATCAATTTCTGGACAGAGCACCTCGAATCCTTGCAGAGTTGGGTTGGCTTTGATGTCCAGGGATGATGCGTGGAAAATCCTGTCACACAGTGTTATAAAACCACGCTGCAAGCAGGTGTTGCATGTTGTTTCACCAGCCACGATGCGTTGATTTTAGCCACAAGCCAGCGGTGCATCATTTATCAGCCTTGTTGCAGATGGTGCATCGAAAATTTCCCCTCACGACATTCTGTGCATTAATTTTCTGCTATTGTCTGCCAACTTTACCTTTCATGGGCCCAGGTACTGGATGTGGCACCACTAAGCAGGGCAGGAGCCTCAGCAGAGTGTCCAGGTGCTGGCTGAGGAAGTCTTTGATGGCCCTGAGACATCAAAACAGGAGGCAAGCTCAACTCAAGCCATTGGAGATTCTTCACAAGCAGTATTATATCACAAAGTCCAGTCTTTGTCCCCTTTCATAGGCAGAAGCAGCAACTGCAGGATAGCCCAGCAAACCACAATGTCATGCAGGGGTAGCACTCCTCCCCAGCTCTTCAGCTCTTCTCCTTGGCAGAGGTTCCTCTTGGTTCCAGAAGTGATCTAATTTTCAGAGGTTTTGGGTCCAATACTTATACCCCTTTCTGCCTTTGAAGTTGGGAAACTTCAAAGGAAAGTCTCTGTTGTTCACAAGATCAGACCTTGCCCAGGCCAGGCCCTAGTCCCATAACAGGGGTCTGGATACTGCATTGTGTGAGGGCCTGCACAGCCCATTCAGGTGTAAGTGACCACTCCTCCCACCACTCTAGCTCAGATGGCTCATCAGAATATCAGGCTATGCTCCAGCTCCCTTTGTGTCACTGTCTAGAGGAGATTCACAAACAGTCCAACTGTCAAACTGACCCAGACAGAGAATCCACAAACAGGCAGAGCCACAGAATGGTTAAAGCAAGAAAATGACTACTTTCTAAAAGTGGCATTTGCAAACTAACAATCTGTAAACTAACTTTATTAAAATTTGCATTTTTAAATTGTGAGTTCAGAGCCACCAAATTCCATATTTCTATCTGTTTCCAAAGGGAATCTGTAATTTAAAGTTATTTAAAGTCAGCTCCCATGTTAACCTATGAGAGAGATAGCCTTGCACCAGTGACGACTGAATTTAGCAATATTTCACTGTGAGGACATGTAACACACATAAGTACTTGTCGTACCTTTAACATATACTGCACCCTGCCCATGGGCTACCTAGGGCCTACCTTAGGGGTGCCTTACATGTATAAAAAAGGAAGGTTTATGCCTGGCAAGTGGGTACACTTGCCAAGTTGTATTTACAGTGTGAAACTGCACACACAGACACTGCAGTGGCAGGTCTGAGCCATGTTTACAGGACTACTAATGTGGGTGCCATAACCAGTGCTGCAGGTCCACCAGTAGCATTTGAGTTACAGACCCTGGGCACTTCTAGTGCACTTTACTAGGGACTTGTAAGTAAATCAAATATGCCAATCATTGATAAACCAATCAACCCTGCAAAAAGGGCCAGGCCCTTCAATCATATGTGTTTAATATTGAAATTTACAAAAACCCATTTTCATTCAAAAAAATTGATGTACTATACCAACATATTACCACCAGACATTCACTACTTCCAAACAATCCTTGTACACACACCTTACAGACTCATACCATATCACTACTCACTTAAGTACTGCTCTCTTTCGAAGTCATACACCCAACACCTTACAAGATAACTGCCAAAGGTATAAAATACCGTCATGATTCACAAAAAGACTTACATCAAACTAATAAGTCAAGGCTAAATATCTCATCATTTCATACATCATTTCAATTTATATTTCTCAAGGTGAATTTAGGTTTAATTTCAGCAACATGTCCACATAAACTTCTATTTGATATGGAGTTCTATTCTCCAGCAACAGAAAATAGACAACTAGAGGTAGTTCATTTGTGTCCATATGTCTCATCAATGTTCATTAATTTGTGCTTGTTGTCTTCCATTGTTTTAATTAACTGGCCGTGGCTAATTCATTCTGTGTCTATGCACTTTTTGGCAAAACGCCTTTATCAGGATTGCCACACCAATCATCTTTTCATAAGGGACCGACACCATGATGTTTGATCTACTGTGGCATGTAACCTGCTTCCATAACCTTTCAACAGAATATATCTCCTGCCCAGGATCCTTGCCGGTCCTGAATCATTAAAAATACCTTGTCTGCATAGCCATCCTTACTCACAGATGGGTGATCGCTATGTCACTGAAGTGAATCTACTCCAAAGATTTCATTCACCATGACTGACAGAAACTCCATAGGATCCAAAACGCAGCAGCACGCCTCATCCTGAACCTCCCACGCCATGAAAACATCTCCGCCCACCTCAGATCCCTCCACTGGCTTCCTATCGACAAAAGGGTCATCTTTGAAGTCCTCATCCACGCACATAAATCCCTCCACAACACTGGACTAGCCTACCTCAATTAAAGAGTGAACTTCCACATTCCCACCTGCCACATCCACTCTGCCGACCTCGCCCTCGCCACAGTTCCCTGCATCCAACGCACCACCTCAGGAGGCAGGTCCTTCTCCTACCTCACCCCCAAAACCTGGAACTCCCTCCCCACCAACCTCCACAAGACCCAGGACCTCCTGCCTTTCCGAAAACACCTCAAGACATGACTCTTCAAACAGTAAAACGACAGCCCACCCGCCCCTTTTTTCTCCCCCACCCCCCAGCGCCTTGAGCGTGAGTAGCGCGCTTTATAAAAAAAAGTTTATTAGATTTTTTTATTTGACTGACCTCTTCACTGTACATATTTGTTTCTTTCTGTCAACAATTAATTTTCTGTATTAGCATTTTAATAAATTCACCAGGCACAAACTCATTGTCTGCTGTCTTAAAATTCACATTTATCTATGTAGATATGTAGGACCATGTGAACCATATGATGAAGATACCTGCTTCTTGTGCAAGCAGGGATATGTTGTACGTACAATGTGTCTAGCTCAGGATTACAACCATTACACACCGACACATGCATACAAATGTATTTTTTCAGAAGAGGTTTTATTACATTGTTCAAGATTTCAGACACATACAAATACAGACATTACCATATCATACTGTGTAGGCCACCAAATATACTGGTTCAGACACCCAGAACATTGTAGAAATGGATATATCAGACATTGCCCTGTTAAATAGGCAAAAATGGATATGGTGGATGTCATCAACTGGAGCCCTATCCCATAACTCTCAAAAGGAATCCCACCTCATATAATGCAACACCCAGACAGATGGTAGTACAACTGTCCCTGATCACAGGGTCATTAGAATAAAGTGCTGCTGCATCTGGTGGCATGACACAAACAAATGTCAGTGATGTGCCGCAGGCACTGTGGCCTACAATGATAAAACACATTAACAGCAACAAACAGTGTTTAGCCAATGTGAAGGGGAACTGACATGATTTTGGCCAACATCAACATTATTAATGATCACATGATGACACACATGAAGCATCATGGCCACCACTACAGCGATCAAGTCCAACGGAGTCTTCTGCATGTCCATCCTATCACTGAGCAAGCTGTCTTGACACAGGTCTTCTACATACAAAGTCTGTGAAATACATTCTCAGGAACAATCCATGTCCACATTGTCAAGCAGCACGATATACGTGCAGTGTCACAACTCTGAAACATCTCATGGTGAAGGTACCTGAAAAAAAGAACACAACAAGGAGTAGAGTTATGAAACCATACATATGACATAAGTCACATAGCAAATGTCTGGAGAACAAAGTCCATTAAAAAAATCTGACACAAACAAACCAATATCATCAAAATGTGAATGTGACAGAAGCTTCCTCATAAAACACCCCTTAGCAGATTTTGCCTGAGCATCAGCTCCCTAACTATTTCTAAATATATACTCTACACATTGTCATAACTACAGTCTCTTGAATAGTCAGAATAATGACATATCATTACATACTTACACTCATGAAAAGAAGCTGTTGAAAAGATCTTGTCACAAGTCATCTTCCTTCTCTTCACCATTATCATCGCCATTCGGCATTTCAGGATTCTCACCCAATGACACTGCACTACCTCCTCTGGTATATAAGGGATATTGCTCCGCAGGACAATGTTTTGAAGAATGTAGCCTGTGACGGTGATCTGACACACTTTCCCAGATGAGTAGAGGAGGGCTACCCCAGACAGTGACATCTGGCCTTCAGGAGCCCAAAAGCCCGCTCCACTGCCTGCTGTGTTCTTCCATAGGCCTCATTGAAGCAGACTTTCCATGACATAGTTGGATTCCTCAGCAGTGTCAACAACCAGGGACAGTTGGTATATGCTGAGTCTCCTGCTTTGGAATGAGACATAGGTGCCACAATGAGTCACCCCCCTTATGAATGTAGCACCTCACAATGCACACAGTGGAATTATGGGCTGAACCAGGAAATAGGGCACAGACATTTGAAGTATAGAAATCTGAGAAGCAGGCAACGTGCACATTGACAGAATGGAAATGCTTTCTGTTGTGATAGACTTGTTCACTGGTCTGCGATGGCACCCAGTAAATATGAGTGGCATCAATGGCTCTCACCACATGTGGGAGTCGACCAAAATCATAGAGGTCAGCCTTCACATTGGCTAAATCCTCACATCTGGGGAACATGATATAGCTGTCAATATGTTTCATAATTACTTATAATACCTCTCTTAATACACCACTGAACATGGGCTGGAAGATGCTACCAGATATGGCCACTGTATAGTGGAAGGAACCTGTGGCCAGGAAGTGTAATACTGCCATGACTTTAACATGGTGTTTTCAGGCATCAGATCTAGCTCCACCTGATGACTTAAATCCACAATAGCTTTCCTAAGGAGAGAGAACTGTTTAATAATGTGGCATTCTTCCATTGGTTGAAGGTCTGGCAATGGACAGTATACTGAAGCTTTTTGCCTTCTCCCTCTCCCAGGGTGGAATTAAATGAATTGGACCATTGATAACTGTGTCCACACCAACATACAAGATGAATAGGACCACAATCATGAGATAAATCATTACTTACTGGAAAAACATTACATCAATTATATATCAAAGCTGTGTACTACTCAAGGGCAAAATTGAGTCCCATGGCTGTGCACACACGTGTCACCTACATGGATTTAGGCAGCACCCAAATACCTGCTTCTCATGTCCCCTCGAAATGTAAGTCTCTTCTAACCACCAAACATACTGTTACCACTGGTGGACGCTGCACCACCATAATATGCCATCTGTGACCAGCAATAAACTACACTGGTGATTGTGTAGAATAACCTACACAGCAAAGCTGCCTTAGATTGTTTGTAATCATCAGACACGTACACATATTGATGTTGTGACACATTTAACAGGGCCCAATACTGTAAAAAATGGCAGATGCCTGTCCTAGTTCACTGGACATTAGGAACCACCTGCAACCGCTGGCAGAAGTTTACCATGTAGTGGTTATCTCAACTGCAGCAGACACAGCCATATGCTAGTGTTGGTGACTGTGATGGTCCTGACCCAATGGGTGTGGTTGTCGACAGTGATGACCATGTACGTGGCGTACATGTATGCTGCATTTTGCTAAATCACTCACTTGACTCCTGACACCTCCACTACTTCAGCTGCTGTATACCATCTCTGGGAGCAATCATGCCATGTCAAGCAGGTGAAACGGCCCATGCCTTCTCTTCTGAGAAGCTGGTGAGGCTTGTTGAGGATGTCTTTCCTCAGCATGGTCAGCTCTTTGGCTCACCAGAGGAGCAGGTACAAACCTAATATGCACATTTGACTCTGTTCAACACCATCCTTTCCTTCCTCATAGGCTACAATGTGTCTCTGAATGCCAGTGAGACTTTTCGGGTGCCAGTTTTCACATTTTGTATTCCATAAATGGGATGTACATGGTGTTGGTACTGGAGACAAGTACTCTATGTATTTCGCATTGCCATTGTGTTCTGTTATAAGCCCTAGACCCTCCTTCTGTTGCATTCATAAATCTAGGCAAGGAGACTTTACAGCCATATAATGCATAACTTTGGATATGTGGTTTGTATATGTAAAACAACAAGCAAATGCATTGCAGCATGAGATGTGTATGTATACTGTTTTAATCATTTGTGTATAGTCTCACAGATCACACAGCCCACTTCTGGCTTTGCTAAACTGATGTCTGAGAGCCATATAAGAATCACAGTGTCCTTCAGAGTGCCACAGACACAACCCTGAACCCACATAGAGGATGGGCACAGGATTTACTGTCATACAGGGAAGTGATGAAAATGTGAGTGTCATGTTTGTTCTGTATGCTCAGCCTGAAGTAACTAAAGCCTGTCAAATGTTTCTTACAGTATGGGACATGGACCACAGTTACTGTGGCTATGCAGCTGTGGCACTAGGGCCACCCTCTGTAGACCTGTGGATCCTTCGATGCGGCCCAAATCAGTCTTCCATGGCAAAACTTGGTCTTAAGGCCTTTGTACATTTACTACATCAGGAATGGGTCCTGACAGAACTCCCTGACCGAGAACATATTTACGTTTAGCCTCATTGTCAATGTGTGCCATTGACTTCTTGTAGAAGACTGGCTCTCTACATAGTGTACAAAAATGTCATGCACAGGCACAGTGCAGAGAGTCCAAGCAACCCCACTTTGGTATCCAGAGGTAAAATGCAGACCACTTAATGCTCTGTTTTTTGTCATAGTGTGGGTGAGCAGTTCAGCTAATCCAGGAGATGTGGTATGCATTTGTTGTACTCGCTGCATAAATAAATGTGGACACACACTAAGAAGAATAACTCAAGACCATTTTACTAAAATACTTCAGACTTTTATAACATTTTAAGATCAGGATCATGCATATATGGTAAATTCTTTAGTTATGATTTTCCAAAGTTTAGAAAATGTTCTGTTTTTGTGTGTAATTACGCACCAGAGGAATCAATAGGAAAAACTTTCAAAATGCATATAAAATCAGGCAATGCTCTCACAAGTATCACCTAATGTTTTTAGGTCGAGATCATCGAGAGGTCCAATGGTTCAGCCTGAGACATTTGGGCAGTTACCGGTTTGAGCAGGAGCAGTGGCTGAAAGTCTTGTAGCTGGTGCACAAAAGAGAAGGGGGCTACCTGGAAACACACTGCACAGAGGGACTTAAAGGTAAGTCTTCTGGGTTCCATTGAAGCAGGGAGGTTGCCAGAGCTTCAGGACCATGAGGGCACAGCTGGTGTGTTGGTGCAGGGGCAAGGGGGACAGGTACAGCACAAAGAGGTCAGCCAGGCTTTGTGTGTCCTGGAGTCCTCACGGTCAGGGGTAGGCGTATTTGGGTGCAGATTGCATGTCAGCTGGGCCGAGGGTGGCCACTCCTTCTATTCTTCCTATGCTTCCTGTGGTTTTCCCACTTAAAACCATTGGGCTGCCTTCTGCTGCTAGCAGCAGAAGTGGGCTCAGATTTCAAAGAGGGCAAAGCCGTTGAATTTGAAGCTGACTGCTGCTGCAGGGGGAGGTGTGACGCCTCCGCCCTGGAAAGGATTTGTGTTCTGGCCCCTGAGAGCAAAGGCTCTCACCCCTAGTGTCCAGAATCATATCTGGTGGTGTTGGGCTGGTTAAGACCAGTCAGCAACCATACCATGTCTGTTAGGTTTTGCAGGGGGTACCTCTAAGGTGCCCCACTGGATACATTTTATAATAAATCCTGCACTGCCATTAATGTGGGTTTATTATTCTGAGTTGTTTGATACCAAATAGCCCAGGGTTCAGAGAAGCCATCATTTAGATGGGAAACTTGTAATGACCAGTGTCCAGACCATGCATTTGCTACAGGTCTCCTGTACACAATAGGGGCATATTAGTTTGTGCACACATATCCCCTCACATGCATTGTAGTGCAAACTGCCTTAGGGCTGCAAGGCTTGCTAGAGGTGTGACTTACCTATATGGCATGCAGTATTAGTAGACATGGCACTCATGGTGAGTGCCATGTTGAGTTTGCATGTTTGGGTACACCTTGTCATGTATTTGCAATGGCAGTCTGCATGAGGCTAGTGTGGGGCCTCTCAGAGTGGCTCAACTGGTGCTGCAGCTCTGAAGGAACACGTGCAGTACCCATGCTCTAGGTTCCAGTGACAGCATTTAATAGGGGCTTACAAGGGTGGCTGAAGTACCACACTTAGTACAGTTTTGGGGAAAGAGATCTGGCCATGGCCACTTACTGTTCAAAACCACATCAATACGGCTGAAAGTGTTTGATATGAATGATCCTCTTGGGGTTCTTTCAAATGCCAAGGTCAAAAAAGTAGGTGGCCTCCCCTTTTGTTTTAAGGATAGGGTAGGGCCCACACCATTATCCTGGAGAGCCCTAGAATACCTCCCCCCCTTGGCTGGAGTTCCACCATAGCAGCTTTCTTTTCATACCAGTGCTTCTGAAGCTCCTGGCTGGCCTGAAGGGTTTTGCGTTTTTTCTCCATGTACTCAGCCATCCTGGAACAAAGCCCAAGCACATAATCCACAATGTTTTGTTTGCGATCTTTGAAAGGCTTCACCCAGCCTTCCCTTTTAAGTCTTATTGGACCCCAAATGGGATGCCCAAAAAGAAGTTTAAAGGGGGCAAACCCTACTCCCATTTGTGACACTTCCATGTAGGCAAAACTACGACATGGAGGTAAGACATCCCATTTTCTTCTGAGTTTTTCAGGGAGTCCTCCAATCATGCCATTCAATCAATCCATTGGAATGCGGATAGTATGTGGTAGTGAACTTATAATTCATACCACATTCTTACCACACATGATTTCAGAATGCAGACATAGGCCCTCATTAAAACCCTGGTGGTCGGTGATAAAGTGGCGGTAATACCACCAACAGGCTGGTGGTAAATACCGCCAAATAATTATCAAAAGCCTGGCAGAAACACTACCCAGAAGGGAAATGACTCACCTTTGGAGACACAGGGAACAACCACGCCACCATGGAGCCTGAGTTGCAGATTATTCCAGTGATCTTCTACGTCCTGCTCGAACACGAACACCAAAGATGGCGAAGACAACCACGGTGAGTACAGCCACCTAGCACACAGGGAAGAGGGGGGAGGAAAAAGAGAGTGACACACACACATGCAGCACACACTCCCCAGCCCCAACACCATACACACAATCAGATACAGTAAGAAAACATAGTTACCCCGTACCCCTCAGGAATAATGCAAGGACAACAGGAATAGATGAAAGTGAGTGTAATAATATAAATACAGTAGAAATACGTATATCCAATCTAAAAGTATATACATATGTACAAATCAAGGGACACTTCCCAGTCCTCAATGTGCGTGAGCCACAGGGCCACATGAAAAAGTCGAAGGCCCCACTTGTCTTCTGCAACATCACAGAGAGAACACTGTAGGGGCCTCAGTTCGAAAATAGGCAGGCACCTCAGGGGGACGGGGAATGGGGGACACCTCAGCCGGCAGATGGAACAGCCCTGTGCTTGGTCCTGGGGAGTGCAAGGCCACAGTCTCTCAAGTGGGTGACTTGCTCACATGCTCTGGAGGGAACAACATGCCCTGTGCTTGATCCTGGGGAGTGCAAGGCCACAGTCTCTCAAGTGGGTGACTTGCCCACATGTCCTGGAAGGGGCAACATCCCCTGTGCTTGGTCCTGGGGAGTGCAAGGCCACAGTCTCTCAAGTGGGTGACTTGCCCACATGCTCTGGAGGGACAACATGCCCTGTGCTTGGTCCTGGGGAGTGCAAGGCCACAGTCTCTCAAGTGGGTGATTTGTCCACTGCTTGGTCCTGGAGAGTGCAAGGCCGCAGTCTCTCGGGTGGGTGCCATACCGACTGGTCTGGAGGGGCCATCTTGCCTTGTGATCTTCATCCTGGGGAGGATGGGGTGAGTGGGTGCCATACCCACTGGTTTTGGAGGGGGCATCGTGCCCTGTGAACTTCATCCTGGGGAGGATGGGGTGAGTGGGTGCCATACCCACTGGTTCTGCAGGGGGCATCGAGCCCTGAGATGCAGATCTTGGGGAGTACAAGGTCACAGTCTCTCAGGTGGGTGTCATACCCACAGGATTTGCAGGGGGCAGGCCGCACAACAGGCCATGGACACAGGACTACAGACTGTCCACCGGCAGTGACGGCTGCTCAGTGGTGGCAGTGGTGGTGCTGCTGATGCTGGTGGTGGTGGGAAGCTCCAGCCCATCCCCTGCAGCCTCGGATGGCTGCCCACTGGGGCTGCTGCTGGTGGTGGTGGAGGGAAGCTCCAGCCCATCCCCTGCAGCCTTGGATGGCTGCCCACTGGTGGTGGTGTTAGTGCTGCTCCTGCTGGTAGTGATAGGGGGAGGCTCCAGCCCATCCCCTGCAGCCTCGGACAGCTGCCCACTGGTGCTGCTGCTGGTGGTGGTGGTGGGAAGCTCCTGCCCATCCCCTGCAGCCTTGGATGGCTGCCCACTGGTGGTGGTGGTGGTGCTGCTGCTGCTGGTAGTGGTGGTGGGGATACTCCAGCCCATCCCCTGCAGCCTCGGATGGCTGCCCACTGGGGCTGCTGCTGCTGGTGGAGGGAAGCTCCAGCCCATCCCCTGCAGCCTCGGACAGCTACCCACTGGTGGTGGTGGTGGTGCTGCTGTTGCTGGTAGTGGTGGGGGAGGCTCCAGCCCATCCCCTGCAGCCTCGGACGGCTGCCCACTGGTGGTGGTGGTGGTGCTGCTGCTGCTGGTAGTGGTGGTGGGAGGCTGCAGCCCATCCCCTGCAGCCTTGTACGGCTGCCCACTGGTGCTGCTGATGCTGCTGGTGGTGGTAGGGGAAAGCTCCTACCCATCCCCTGCAGCCTCGGTTGGTTGGTGGGGGCTCTGACTCAGTCCCTGCACCAGGCACCTTGCCTTTCCTGGCAGCAACTGGGGATGGCTCCTTGCCCTTCCGAGCAGCAGCTGGGGATGGTTACTTGCCCTTCATGGCAACAGCTGGGGATGGCTCCTTGCCCTTCATGGCAGCAGCTGGGGCTGGCTCCTTGCCCTTCCTGGCAGCAGCTGGGGCTGGCTCCTTGCCCTTTCTGGCTGCAGCTAGGGATGGCTCCTTGCCCTTCCTGGCAGCAGCTGGGGATGGCTCCTTGCCCTTCATGGCAGCAGCTGGGAATGGCTCCTCGCCCTTCCTGCCAGCACTTGGAGCAGGCACCCTTTCCGTGAGACTGCCTGGTGCCCAGGATCCTTTCCCACCACAATTTGCTGTGGACACTACTGGGCCCATGGACTGGGTGGGTGAGGTGCTTGCCTGGGTTTTACCCACCCTGGCAAGACGTGAAGGACGGGGAGGAGGGGTAGGGAAGAGATCAATGGTGGAGAGGTAAAACTTCTTAAGGAAATTCGGGCGGGAAGTGGGAGAAGGTTTGGGAGTGGTGGAAAAGGGAGTGGTTGTAGGAGGTGTCTGCTGTGTTTGGGTGCAGGTGCATGGGCTGGATGCTGTTGTGAGGTGGATGTCTGTTGGGTGTCGGAGTGCTTGTGTTGTGTACCTTAGGATGGGGTGGCACAGACACAGTGGGAGAGGACACAGGGGACGTGTGCATGGCTGTTGGGGTGGTGTATGCCAGTGAGGTGTGTGTTTTGATAGGTGCGCTGGTGATGGCGGTAGTGGATGAGGATGTAGTTCATGCAGATGTGAGTGCAGGCACAACTGGAAGGGAGGTGGATGAGGAGGAGGAGGGGGACACAGTGGAGGCACTTGATGTGTGTTGGTCTGCATCTGGATGGTGTTTGTGTGAGTGCCTGTAGGATGAAGTGTGGTGCTTGTGTTTGCCTGTTCCACTCTTGTGTGTTGTCAGGTGTGCATGCTCATCTGCCTGTGTGCTTGGGATAGGTTGGGGTTGAGGGGAAAGGGATTGGGTAGAAGAGGTTGGAAGGGGGAGGGTGAAAACAGGGACAATGGCTGCCATCAGAGAGGAGGCCAGAGCCTGGATTGAACTCTGTTGGGCTGCCAAGCCAGTGTCAATAACCCCCAGAAATGCATTGGTTTGTTGCATTTGGGCTGCCAGCCTGTAGGAGGCTGGCCTGGCTCATAGTGGGTACCTTGTGGTACTTACACCTTGTGCCAGGTCCAGTTATCCTGTTATTAGTAGATTAGTAGTGTTCTAGCAGCTTAGGCTGATAGAGGTAGCTATAGCAGAGCAGCTTAGGCCGAACTAGGAGACATGCAAAGCTCCTACTATATCACTAATATCATATAGCACTATATCACAAGAAACACAATACTCAGAGTTACTAAAAATAAAGGTACTTTATTTTAGTGACAACATGCCAAAAGTATCTCAGAGGATATACTCCCTTAGGAGGTAGGTAAAATACACAAAATATACACACAAACCAAAATCAGGTAAGTAAAGAAGTTAGAAAAGTAGTGCAAACACTGTAGAACACAATATAATGCAATAGGAGACAATAGGCCTAGGGGCAACACAAACCATATACCCCAAAAGTGGAATGCGAACCACGAAAGGACCCCAGGCCTAGTGTAGTGTGTAGAGGGTCGCTGGGAGTGTAAGAAAACACTAAGAGTGTCCAAGATACCCCACCCCAAAACCCTGAAAAGTAGGAGTAAAGCTACCCACCTACCCTAGAAAGACAATAAAGTCGAGATAGGGGATTCTGCAAAGACAACAACTGACTGCAAAGCACTGAAGATGGATTGCTGGACCTGAGGACCTGCAAAGGAAGGGGACCAAGTCCAAGAGTCACGCAAGTGGCCAGGGGGTGCAGGAGCCCACTAAACGCTGGATGAAGGTGCAAAAGGGCTGCCTCTGGGTGGAAGAAGCTGAAGAATCTGCAACAACGGAAGGTGCCAGGAACTTCGCCTTTGGTCTGAGGATGTCTCATAGCATGGTGGAGGATGCAGAATTGTTTCCATGCAGAAAGACTGCAAACAAGCCTTGCTAGCTCCAAGAGTCACGGTTGACGATTATGGGTGCTGCCAGGGCCCAGGAAGGACCAGGAGGTCGCCCCCTAGAGGAGAAGTCAGAAGGGGCACTCAGCAACATAGAGAGCTCACACACAAGCATGCAGCACCCGCAGAAGCACTTGAACAGGTGTTCAAGAAATCTGAGCATAGCAGTTGCCTAAACACAACAAAAGAGGGTCCCACGAAGCCGGAGGTCAACTCAGCGAGTTGGGCAATGCAGGACAGAGTGCTGGGGACCTGGGCTGTGCTGTGCACGAAGGAAGTCTTGCAAAAGTGCACAGAAGCCCTAGCAGCTGCAGATCATGCAGTACATAGGATTACTGCTTGGCATGGGGAGGCAAGAACTAACATCCACCAAATTTGGACAGAAGGACCACTGGACTGTCGGGGTGACTTGGATATAGCTCCTGTGTTCCAGGGACCATGCTCGTCAAGATGAGAGGGGACCCAGGGGACCAGTGATGCAGAAGTTTGGTGCCTGCGTTAGCAGGGGGATGATTCAGTCGACCAACAGGAGATTTCTTCTTGGCTTCTGGTGCAGGGGAAAGGCCCTCAGAGCATGCACCACCAGGAAACAGTCGAGAAATCTGGCAGGATTAGGCGCTACAATGTTGCTGGTAGTCATCTTGCTCCTTTGTTGTGGTTTTGCCGGCGTCCTGTAGCAGTCAGCGGTCTATCCTTGGCAGAAGTTGAAGAGAGAAGTGCAGAGGAACTCTGGTGAGCTCTTGCATTTGTTATCTGAAGAGAAACCCACAGGAGAGACCCTAAATAGCCCTCAGAGGAGGAATGGCTACCGAACCAGGTAAGAGCCTATCAGGAGGGGTCTCTGAAGTCATCTGCTGGCACTGGCCACTCAGAGGTCTCCATTGTACCCTCACACCTCTGCATTCAAGATGGCAGAGGTGTGGGCAGAGGTGTGGGACACACTGGAGGAGCTCTGGGCACCACCCCTAGGGAGGTGATGGACAGGGGAGTGGTCACTCCCATTTCCTTTGTCCAGTTTCACACCAGAGCAGGGGCTGAGGGCTCCCTGAACCGGTGTAGATTGGCTTATGCAAGGAGGGCACCATGTGTGCCCTTCAAAGTATTTCCAGAGGCTGGGGGAGGCTACTACTCCCCAGCCCTTAACACCTATTTCCAAAGGGAGAAGGTGTAACACCCTGTCTCAGAGAAAATCTTTTGTTCTGCCTTCCTGGGACTGGGCTGCCCAGACCCCAGGAGGGCAGAAACCTGTCTGAGGGTTGGCAGGAGCGGTATCTGCAGAGAAAACCCGAGATCTAGTTTGGCAGTACACAGGGTCAATGCTGGAGCCCCGGGGATGCATGGGATTGGCACCTCCATACCAGATTTGGCTTGGGGAGACAATTCCATGATCTTAGACATGTTACATGGCCATGTTCGGAGTTACCATTGTGAAGCTACACATAAGTATTGACCTATATGTTGTTCACACGTGTAATGTTGTCCCCGCACTCACAAAGTCCGGGGAAATTGCCCTGAACAATGTGGGGGCACCTTGGCTGGCTATTTGTAGTAGACTTCCCACCACCACTGCTATTACTAGGGGCACTAGAGGTTTCAGTTGGGGTTGTGGTAGTGGGAGCCTTGGTGTTTTTCTTTGGACAAGTGGCATCACTTGCCCAATGGCCTTTTATTTTACATAAATAACACCATTACTTTGTCTGATTGTGAGATGAGGATTTGGACCCACCACCCCAGAGGATTTTTGTGGGCCTGATGAAGACTCAGAATGTTTTTTATCTTTGTCCCCACCCTAGTCAGAAGACTTACCAACCTTCTTCTTGCCATCCTTGTCACCCTCTGTATATACTTTTCTATTCACTCTTGTTCTGACCCATTTGTCTGCCTTCTTTCCCAATTCTTGGGGAGAGGTCAGATCTGAGTTTACCAAGTACTGGTGCAACAAATCAGACACACAATTGTTCAAAATATGCTCTCCCAGGATTAGATTATACAGGCTTTGATAGTCAGTCACTTTACTGCCATCTAACCAACCCTCCAAGGCCTTCACTGAACAGTCTACAAAGTCTGCCCAGTCTTGAGTGGACTCTTTTCTGGTGTCTCTGAACTTAATCCTGTATTGTCAAGTGGTTAAGCCAAATCCAGCCAAGAGTGCATCCTTCATAACTTTGTAATTGTTAGCATCACTTTCTCTGACAGTAAGGAGCCTATCCCTACCCTTACCAGTGAAAGATAGCCACAAGATAGCAGCCCACTGCCTTTGAGGGACCAACTGTACCATACAGGCCCTCTCAAGTGCAGCAAACCACTTGTTAATGTCATCCCCCTCCTTGTAAGGGGGGACTATCTGGTTTCTGGAATCTTGCTCTCTAACAGGATTACTATCAAAAACACTGCTGCTGCCACCACGGGGAACTAACCCCAACCTCTGCCTTTCCCTTTCCACATCCAGGGATTCCCTGCTGCTGTTTAAGCTTCAGCCTGGCCTCTTCCAACCTCAGCTTTCTGAGTTCCCTTTCCATTAAGTTATCCTCAGTGCGGGAGGCTTTGGAATTGTGAGACACAGACGAAATGTGGGAATTGGCAGAGAGAGACCTGTTCCTAACTGGTTGGACTCTAATAACCTGGCCTTTAGGAGCGAAAGGTGCCCTACTAATGCGTGACCCCCTCCCACTACCAGTGTCATTAGGTGGCCTGTTAGCTGGCAGGTCTTTGGAAGAACCCTCCCCAGAATCCTCAGGGGACTCCTCTGAGTCTGGCTGGGTACCCACTCCTCTACCTCCTGATCCCAGGATGGGCCAGACTGGTTCTGGTCACTTTCTAGGAAAAGGCTAAGGAGAAGATCTTTTGTAGGATTCTTACCTTAAACTTTTAAAGTTTAGATTCCCATATGTTGCCTAGACAACTGTCGGAGTAAGCTCTACTGCAGACATGACAGAAAAGGTTTAGGACAGAGAGAGAAAAAAGTTTTTAGAACTTTTTAAAGAACTGAGAAAAACGTTTTCAAACTTTTTGAAAACTTTTGAAAGTTTTCAGAAACTTTTCAGAAACATTATAGAAAGTTTTAGAGAAGGAAAGTTGAACTGTTTAGGTTACTGAGTATATTCTGAAGTATTTGGTGTATGTTTTTCTTATGAAACGCACCAATGACAAAGTGGTAAAGCAGTTCCGAGTACTTATCCCTCCGCTGCACCACCAATGTAGGAGGCTGGCCTAGCTTATAGTGGGTACCTTGTGGTACTCACACCTTGTGCCAGGTCCAGTTATCCCTTATTAGTAGATTAGTAGTGTTCTAGCAGTTTAGGCTGATAGAGCTAGCTATAGGAGAGCAGCTTAGGCTGAACTAGGAGACATGCAAAGCTCCTACTATACGCCTTATATCATCTAGCACTATATCACAAGAAACACAATACTCAGAGTTACTAAAAATAAAAGTACTTTATTTTAGTGACAATATGCCAAAAGTATCTCAGAGGATATACTCCCTTAGGAGGTAAGTAAAATACACAAAATATATATGCAAACCAAAATCAGGTAAGTAAAGAAGTTAGAAAAGTAGTGCAAACACTGTAGAACACAATAGAATGCAATAGGAGACAATAGGCCTAAGTGCAACACAAACCATATACTCCAAAAGTGGAATGAGAAGCACAAATGTACCCCAGGCCTAGTGTAGTGTGTAGAGGGTCACTGGGAGTGTAAGAAAACACTAAGGGTGTCCAAGATACCCCACCCCAAGACTCTGAAAAGTAGGAGTAAAGTTACCCTACTACCCCAGAAAGACAGTAAAGTCGAGATAGGGGATTCTGCAAAGACAACAACTGACTGCAAAGCACTGAAAATGGATTCCTGGACCTGAGGACCTGCAAAGGAAGGGGACCAAGCCAAGAGTCACACAAGTGTCCAGGGGGAACAGGAGCCCACTAAACCCCGGATGAAGGTGCAAAAGGGCTGCCTCTGGGTGGAAGAAACCAAAGATTCTGCAACAACAGAAGGTGCCAGGAACTTCTCCTTTGTGCAGAAGATGTCCCATGGTGTGCTGGAGGACGCAAAGTTATTTCCACGCAGAAAGACTGCAAACAAGCCTTGCTACCTGCAAAAGTCTCAATTGAAGAATATGGGTGCTGCCAGGGCCCAGGAAGGACCAGGGGGTCGCCCCTTGGAGGAGGAGACAGAGGGGTCACTTAGCAATACAGAGAGCCCATGCAGAAGCAGGCAGCACCTGCAGAAGCACTTGAACAGGCATTCCAGATGTCTGAGCATGGCCGTCATCTCAACACAACAAAAGAGAGTCCCACAAAGCCGGAGGTCAACTCAGCGAGTTGGGCAATGCAGGACAGAGTGCTGGGGACCTGGGCTGTACTGTGCATGAAGGAAGTCTTGCAAAGTGCACAGAAGCCCTAGCAGCTGCAGTACACAGGATTACTGTCAGGCGTGGGGACGCAAGGACTTACTTCCACCAAATTTGGACAGAGGGACCACTGGACTGTCGGGGACACTTGGATCCAGCTCCTGTGTTCCAGGGACCACGCTCGTCAAGATGAGAGGGGACCCAGAGGACCGGTGATGCAGAAGTTTGGTGCCTGCGTTAGCAGGGGGAAGATTCCGTCGACCCTCCTAGCATAAACCAGTCTACACCGGTTCAGGGATCCCCCAGCCCCTGCTCTGGCACGAAACTGGACAAACGAAAGGGGAGTGACCACCCCAGTGGTGGTGCCCAGAGCTCCTTGAGATAACGAATGCAAGAGCTTGTAACGCCGGACTCATCGCGGTGTCTCTTTTTCCAACTGGAGTCGGATCGCGCTGCTGATTGTCGGAGCGCCGTTCCCCACATTTTCTTGAAGTTTTGGCAACGCGTGCTGGGAAGCATGTTTTGCGGTCCCGGTCGCGTTGCCCTTACCATCTTTAGTGCATTGTCTTCTCTCCTGTCGGTGGTGGTCTTTTTTCTGGTCTTTTTCTTGTCTTTTTCTTTTCTTCTTCTTGCTTTCTGTGTACTGCATTCCTTAGTGTTCCTGCTGGTGTCCATGTTGCCTTCTTCCTGTTTTCTTTTCCCAGCATGCTCTTTTTCTTATATACTACATCCTTTTTTCCGATTTTTTTCTATGGGTTTTTCCCAATTCAAGATGGTGTTGTTTTCATTTCCGGTGATGTCACTTCCTCTTTTCCAGTATATAAGCCACTCAGTCTTGCTCTGCCTTGCGTTGCAAAGACTTCCCTTTGGTAGTGCTCTTTGCTCCTGTTCGTCGCTCCTGTTTTCGCTTTTGGAGAATTTTTGCCTTGTTTTTCCTGTTTTCAAGTCCTGTTTTTTCTTCTTTTTCAGGAGTTCCTGTTTGAGGCTGTTTCCCCATTTCCTGGGGTTTTTCCTCTGGGACTCCTTCTGGAGGGTACGTTCTGCTTAGGCTTTCTCTGTCAAGCGGTACCGTGGCTCCAAGAAAGGGTCGCCCCTACCTGGGATTATCCAGAACCTGCAAAAGACCGGGTGTTTTCTCCAATCCTGCTTCCAGAGGAGAGAAGTCGAGTGCAGTTCATGACAGAGCTCACCAAAGATCCTCTGCATCTCCCTCTTTGACTTCTGCCAAGGATCGTCTGCTGAGTGCTCCAGGACGCCTGCAAAACTGCAACAAAGTAGCAAGAAGACTACCAGCGACATTGTAGCACCTAATCCTGCCGGCCTTCTCGACTGTTTCCTGGTGGTGCATGCTCTGGGGGCTGTCTGCCTTCACCCTGCACTGGAAGCCAAGAAGAAATCTCACGTAATCTTCCCCCTGCTAAAGCAGGCACCAAATTTCTGCTTCACTGGTCCTCTGGGTCCCCTCTCATCGTGATGAGCATGGTCCCTGGAACACAGGAGCTGGATCCAAGTGACCTCGACAGTCCAGTAGTCTATCTGTCCAAATTTGGTAGAGGTAAGTCCTTGCCTCCCCATGGCAGACAGTAATCCTGTGTACGGCGTGAACTGCAGCTGCTAGTGCTTCTGTGCACTTTTGCAAGGAATCCTTCGTGCACAGCCCAGGTCCCTAGCACTTAGTCCTGCATTGCTCAGCTCGCTGGGTGGACCACCAGCTTCGTGGGACCCTCCTTTGTAGTGTTGAGATGACCACCATGCTCAGTTTTCTTGAACCCATGTTCAAGTACTTCTGCGGTGCTGCCTGCTTCTGCATGGGCTTTCTGTATTGCTGAGCACCCCCTATGTCTCCTCCTCCAAGGGGTGACCTCCTGGTCCTTCCTGGGCCCAGGCAGCACCCATTTTCTTTAACTGTAACCTTTGTAGATAGCACAGCTTGTTTGCGGTCTTTTTGCGTGGCAACAACTCTGCATCCTCCAGCACGCTGTGGGACATTTTCTGTGCAAGGAGAAGTTCCTAGCATCTTCTGTTGTTGCAGAATCTTCAGCTTCTTCCACCCGTAGGCAGCGATTTTGCACCTCATCCTGGGTTTAGTGGGCTCCTGCGCCCCCGGACACTTTCATGACTCTTGGACTTGGTCATCTTCCTTTGCAGGTCCTCAGGTCCAGGAATCCATCTTCAGTGCTTTGCAGTCTGTTGTGGTCTTTTCAGAATCTCCTATCACAACTTTAGAGTGTTTCTGGGGAAGTGGGGTAACTTTACTCCTACTTTTCAGGGTTTTGAGGTGAGGTATCTTGGACACCCTTAGTGTTTTCTAACACCCCCAGCGACCCTCCACACACTGCACTAGGCCTGGGGTCCCTAAGTGGTTTGCATTCCACTTTCTTAGTATATGGTTTTTGTTGCCCCTATGTGTATTGTATCCTATTGTATTCTACAGTATTTGCACTACTTTTCTAATTGTTTACTTACCTGATTTTGGTTTGTGTGTATATTTTGTGTATGTTACTTACCTCCTAAGGGGGCATATCCTCTGAGATATTTTTGCCACATTGTCACTAAAATAAAGTTCCTTTATTTTTAGTAACTCTGAGTATTGTGATTCTTATAGTATAGTGCTATATGATATAAGTGGTATAGTAGGAACTTTGCATGTCTCCTTGTTCAGCCTAAGCTGCTGTGCTGTAGCTACCACTATCAGCCTAAGCTGCTACACTACTACTAATCTACTAATAAGGGATAACTGGACCTGGCACAAGGTGTACGTACCATTAGGTACCCACTATAAGCCAGGCCAGCCTCCTACATTGGTGGTGAAGCGGTGGGATAAGTATTTGTAACTGCTTTACCACTTTGTCATTGGTGCTTTTCATAAGAAAAACATATTCCAAATACTTCAAATTATACACAGTTAACCTAAACAGTTTATCTTTCTTTCTAAAAACTTTCTACAAAGTTTCTAAAAGTTTTCAAACGTTTTGAAAATTTTGAAAAGATTTTCTCTGTTCTCTAAAAGTTTCTAAAAACAGTTGTCCATACAACCTATGGTAGTTTAAAATTTAAAGGTTTGAGCGGTCTCTGCATAGAAATAGGTTTAAACATTGGTAAGAACCCTACCAAAGATCTTCTCCTTATCCTTCTCCTTGAAAGTGACTAGAACCAGTCAGTCTGGCCCATCCCAGGATCAGGAGGTAGAAGAGGGGAGTACCCAGCAAGAATCAGGGGAGGGCCCTGAGGACTCTGGGGAGGGTTCATCCAAAGACCTGCTAGCTAACAGGCCACCTAGTGACACTGGTAGTGGGAGGGGGTCACACACTAGTAGGGCACCTTTCACTCCAAAAGGCCAGGTAACTAGAGTCCAGCAAGTTAGAGACAGGTGCACTTCTGCCAATTCCCACATTTCCTCTGTGTCTCAGAACTCCCAAGCCTCCCACCCTGAGGATGACACCCTAGACAGGGAACTCAGAAAGCTGAGGTTTGGAGAGGCCAGACTGAAGCTGAGACAGCAGCAGTTGGCCATAGGCAGGGAAACCCTAGATGTAGTCGCGCCGCTGCGTGCGTCTCGAGCCGAACATTCGGCTCGGGGCGCAGAACGCGGCCAAAAGGCGCGTCGCGCCCCCAGGCTACTCTGCATTTTCCGAGGCCCCAGAATTGGCATGCGGCCTCGTTTTCCTTTTTTGCACTACGCGCACAGGCAGGTCTGAAACCCCCCCACTCACCTGTTCTGTTCTTTTCTTTTCTTCTCTGCTTTTCCCTGGCTATCTGGCTGTGCCTTCCTTTATGTTTTTTCTTCCTTCCCATATCTCCCTTCTTTTCCCAACATTCCTTGTTCCCTGCTCTCTATGGTTCCTAGTTCATTCTATTCTATGTCTCTTTTCCCTATCTAAGATGGTGTCTTTGTACTTCCTGTCGGTCGCTTCCTGTTTGTTGGTATTTAAGGACTGTGATTCTTTCTCTCCTTGTGCTGCAACACTTTCTGTTTGGATAGTGTCTTCGCTCCTGTTTCTTTGCCTTTCTGAGCTGGTTTTCATCAACTCAGTGTACTTCCTGTATTTTGTCTCAGTTGATTCCTGTTCTTTTGTTCCTGTTTCAGGAATCCATCTGTTTGGAGGTTTTTTCCCCTTTTTAGGGTTTTTTCCCTCTGGTGCTATTTCTGAAAGGCACGGTCTGTTCTTGGCGTTTCCATTGCCTACAGCACTGTGGCTACCAGAAAGAGTCGCTCCTATCTGGGCCAAAGCCGAACATTCAAGACCCACGCCACTCGATCTGCGGATTCCAGGCGTAAGCAGCACGTGAGTCGTGACAGATTGCAGCGCCAAATTCTCCCGACGTCATCTAACACCATGGATGATACAGTGGCGGCTGCTGCAGATCCTGACCAATCTCTTCTGGCAACTATTCAGCAACAGGCTCAGGAACTGCAACAACTTCTCAATGAGAATGCTGCATTACGACAGGCTTTGGCAGTGGCGATGTTCCAACTGTCTCCGCCTCTACTCCTCGTTTCTCTGGTGAACCAACTAAACTGCTGGAATTCCTTGATGCATTAACTGTGTATTTCGCCTTCCGACCTACCCAATTCTCCCATGACAGGACAAAGGTGGGATATCTTATCAGTGCGTTATCCGGTCCTGCCTTGGCCTGGGCAACCCCGATGGTATCATCCAACGACCTGGTATTGTCGGACTATTCCGCCTTCGTGAGTCGGTTTAAACAAATGTTTAGTCGTCCAGGATTGGAGGCCTCTGCGGAAGAAGCCTTCTGTGACATCCAACAAGGCTCACAAGATGTCCTTCAATATATTACGCGCTTTCGACAGCTAGTGGCGAAAACTACTTGGGTGGAAAGAACTCTGGTGACTTTGTTTCGCAGAGGACTTAAAGAAGAAATAAAAGATGAATTAGTTCACTCCACCCGAGTCGAAGATCTTCGTGGTCTGATGGATCAAGCACTTTCCATCGAATACCGCCTCCAAGAACGACGATTGGAGAAGAGAAAGAGTAAAGGATCTTCCCAGCCAAGCACTTCACAGGTTTATCTGAATTGTTCCGAGGAACCTCGCCCTCCTGCTAGAGACATAGAGGGAGAACCTATGCAAGTGGATACCACTCGAGGCCCACTTTCCGTTAGCGAGCGGGAAGACAGACGTAGGAAAGGATTGTGCATGTACAGTGGTGCAGCTGGCCACATGCTTTGTACCTGCCCCGTGCGTCCCCAAAGTCCATCGGGAAACGCCACTTCCCATCCTGTGTAAGAAGGGAGGGGACGGGATCATCGGCTATACCTTCCATCAGCTCATTTAAGGACAATGCCACGACCTTGTTCATGTTACCAGTCATGTTACAGTTACCTGACGGCCGTCAAGAAAGAACAATGGCCTTACTAGATTGTGGTGCTAGCGGTATATACATGGATAAGACTTGGGCCACTACTCAACAAATTCCAACACGGCCCAAAGAAATTCCAGAACAAGTGCACACAGTGGATGGATCCTTAATATCCTCCGATCCAGTCGATACTACCACCCTGACATTAAGTTTACAATTTGGTAACCATCAAGAACACATCTCCTTTGATCTCATATCATCCCCCAACCATACCATCATATTAGGAATCCCGTGGTTCATCAGACATAATCCGTATGTGAATTGGGAAACCCTGACTATTTCCTTGTCTTCACAGTTTTGTCATGAGAACTGTTTAGCTTCTGACACATATTGGTCATCTAAGAAATTGACACCTACTGAAAGTACTACAGGATGTTCCATCAATACTGTCCAAGGAGTCCCTGAACACTATCTAGAATTTCAAGATGTGTTCCAAAAACCATCCAGACCTGTGTTACCTCCACATCGAGATTACAATTGTGCTATTCCCTTGGAACCTGGAACGGTCGTTCCCTTTGGGAGGATGTATTAACTCACGGAACCCGAAAGGGAAGTCCTAAAGGAGTATCTGGAAAAAAACTTACAGAGCGGTCTTATTGTACCATCATCCTCTCCGGCAGGGGCTCCTATCTTTTTTATACCCAAGAAGACGAAGGTTCTTCGTCCTTGTCTGGATTTTCGAGGCCTGAATAAGATAACTATAAAGGAACGTTATCCTTTGCCCCTCATCAAGGATATACTAGAGGCAGTCAGAGGGGCTCAACGCTTTACCAAACTGGATCTATGGGGAGCTTACCACCTTTTACGTATTAAAGAAGGAGACGAGTGGAAAAAAGCTTTTAGGACCCCATTTGGTCACTATGAGTACAGGGTTATGCCTTTTGGTCTCACTAATGCCCCCTCAATTTTCCAAAGATTTATGGACTCTGTGTTTTCTGATCTTTTGAACCAAACGGTGGTCATCTACTTAGACGATATTCTTATTTATTCTAGACGTCCTGAATTGCATTCCTCTCACGTGAAACAAGTCCTTCAAAGACTCCGGGAACATCAACTATCTTGTAAACCAGAAAAGTGTGAGTTTGACAAGATGGAAGTCAAATATATGGGTTATCATTTAAGTCCCACTGGCATAGCTATGGACCAAGAAAAGGTACAAGCCATCCTAGATTGGCCTTCTCCTTCTTCTATTAAGGAAACACAATGTTTTCTAGGATTAGCAAATTTTTATCTGCAGTTTATCTTAGACTTTGCAAAACAAACCAGCCACATAACTCACACTTTAAAGAAGGAAAATTTAACGAAAGGTTTTGTCTGGACTAAGGCGGCTGAAACAGCTTTTCAAGGTCTAAAGAAGGCTTTCACTCAAGCTCCCATCTTGAGACACCCAGATACCAACAAACAATTTATTGTTGTTACCGATGCTTCCGAAAGAGCCATCGGAGCTGTCTTACTCCAACAACAAGAAGATGATGGTCTTGAACATGCTGTTTTCTATTTGTCCCATGTACTCTCTACATCGGAACAACATTACTCAGTACTAGAAAGGGAGTTATTAGCTCTGAAAACAGCCTGCCTAGAGTGGAGACAGTTTCTTATGGGTTCCAAGGAGCCTTTCGAGGTGAGAACAGACCATCGTAACCTACAATGTTTACGTAATTTTGTATGCCAGAATAGTCGCCAGGCTCGTTGGGCCTTTTTCTTCAGTCACTATGATTTTTACATCACCTATATTCCTGGCTCCCAAAACATTCTGGCTGATGCTCTGTCTCGCCGTTATCCAGATTGTACTTCTACCCCATCACAGTATCTACTTGAGCCTAGTAAAATCATTGGAGTAGCTCAGTCTTTCCTGGATGAGGTACAACTGGAATACTCCAGCCTGTCTGACCACAAAGTAGAGAATTTAAACCCCCTTATATGTAAACGGCAAGGATATTATTATTATCAGAACCTGTTGTTCCTCCCTACTAATAGAGTAAGAGAAAAAGCACTACAAATATGCCATGATTCGCCGGTTGCTGGTCATAGAGGCATCAAGGCCACACAAGAACTTCTCTCGCGATCTTTATGGTGGCCTACCTGGAAGTCGGATGTTGAAAGATACGTTCAGGCTTGTCCCATATGTGCTCAAGTAAAGATTCCCCGTACCAGACCTGCAGGATTACTACAACCATTGCCTGTTCCACCAGCTCCCTGGCACACCATTTCTACTGATTTCATGTGTTCGCTCCCTCCATCAGCAGGAAACCGGGTTATCATGGTTACAATTGATTCCTTTACTAAGATGGCTCACTTCACTGCCCTGAAAAAGTTACCCACGTTCCAAGAACTAAGTCAGATATTTATCCATCATATTTTCCGTCTCCATAGACTTCCACATACCATTGTATCTGACAGAGAACCTCAATACATTTCCCAGTTTTGGAAATATGTTTGTAGGACACTTAATATCAATATAGCACTATTATCGGGTTTCCATCCTCAAACCAACGGACAGACTGAGCGTCTTAACCAAGGATTAGAGCAATACCTTCGCTGTTTTTGTAATTCTACCCAGAGCAACTGGAACACTTACCTCCCTATTGCTGAATTTTCCTACAATAATACTGTCCATAGTGCCTCCAAGGTCACTCCTTTTTTCTGTTCTTATGGCTATCATCCTACCTCTTTTCCTACTTCTCCTCAGACTACCTCTCCTCTGCCTGCTGTTACTTCCCTTTCCAGACGACTTCTACAGATCCATAGATTAATTTGATCCAACTTGTTGAACACCAAGAGATAAATGAAGAAAATAGCAGACAAGAAACGTAGGGACATTCCAGACTATCACCTTCAGTTTAAAGTCTGGCTTTCATCAAGATTCTTGCCTTTACGCCTTTCTCAGAATAAGTACACACACCGCTACTACGGTCCTTTCCGTATCCTTCAACTGATTAATCCTGTCACTGTCCGTCTTCACTTGCCTCGTACATGGAAAATTCATCCGGTCTTCCATGTTTCCCAGCTCAAACCTTACATACCTGATTCTTACTCTCGTCAGTTTCCTTGTCCTCCTCCTGTGTTAGTGGACTATGTACCTGAATTTGAGGTACAGGAAATTTGTGACTCTCGTATCTTTCACAAGCGTCTTCAGTATCTGATTCATTGGAAGGGTTATCCTCTCAGTGAATGCTCTTGGGAAGATGCATCTTCTGTTCACGCACCTCTTCTGATTCGCCATTCTCACCGCTTGTTTCCACACAAACCTGGATCTTCGGGGGGGGGGTCTACTGTTGCACCGCCGCGTGCGCCTCGAGCCGAACATTCGGCTCGGGACGCGGAACGCGGCCACAAGGCGCGTCGCGCCCCCAGGCTACTCTGCATTTTCCAAGGCCCCAGAATTGGCATGGGGCCTCGTTTTCCTTTTTTGCACTACGCGCACAGGCAGGTCTGAAACCCCCCCACTCACCTGTTCTGTTCTTTTCTTTTCTTCTCTGCTTTTCCCTGGCTATCTGGTTGTGCCTTCCTTTATGTTTTTTCTCCCTTCCCATATCTCCCTTCTTTTCCCAACATTCCTTGTTCCCTGCTCTCTATGGTTCCTAGTTCATTCTATTCTATGTCTCTTTTCCCTATCTAAGATGGTGTCTTTGTACTTCCTGTCAGTCGCTTCCTGTTGGTATTTAAGGACTGTGATTCTTTCTCTCCTTGCGCTGCAACACTTTCTGTTTGGATAGTGTCTTCGCTCCTGTTTCTTTGCCTTTCTGTGCTGGTTTTCGTCAACTCAGTGTACTTCCTGTATTTTGTCTCAGTTGATTCCTGTTCTTTTGTTCCTGTTTCAGGAATCCATCTGTTTGGAGGTTTTTTCCCCTTTTTAGGTTTTTTTTCCCTCTGGCGCTATTTCTGAAGGTCACCCCTTGTGCCCCATTCGCCACTCCCTCCGGCCTCCCAGCTGTTCCTCGCTCCCCCCTCCCTTCTTAATGGCGGTCGCTGCGCGTTGAGAGTGAGCAACCTCTGACCTGATTTTGGTCAGGAGATCGCTCCCCCACGTCTGCAGCACCACCAAGCTGTCCCCTTGTCTTTGACCCCGCAGACGCTGCCGATCGCGTGTTTGAGGCCCTCCTCCACCCGCAGGCATCCGCCTGTGCCTCATCCCTGGTGTAAAGTGGGCTCTGGTAAGCGTCACTAGACTTGTGCTTTGTGCCTTTTTAACTTTTTGTGACTCGTTTTCTGTGCCTTTGTGCTGTTCATGTTATTGTGACTTGTTTTCTGTGCCTTTATGCCGTTCATGTGATTGTGACTCGTTTTCTGTGCATTTGAGCCGTTCATGTTATTGTGACTCGTTTTCTGTGCCTTTGTGCAGTTCATGTTATTGTGACTCGTTTTCCGTGCCTTTGTGCCGTTCATGTAACTGTGACTCGCTTTCTGTGCCTTGAATTATTGTGCCGTTCATGTTATTGTGACTCGTTTTCTGTGCCTTGAATTACTGTGCTTTTCTTTCCTCAGTTTCATTCTGTGCATTTTTCTGCCGCTTTTGCCCCTTGTGCGCTCCCCTTGCCGGCTCTCTCTGAGCCGCTTTCCCCGCCACTGCCTGACTGCGGCCCGCCCCCCTCGCGCCCCATTCGCCGCTCCCTCCGGCCTCCCAGCTGCTCCTCCCTCCCTCCCGCCTCCCTTCTTAATGGCGGTCGTTGCGCGTCGAGAGTGAGTGACCTCTGACCTGATTTTGGTCAGGAGATCGCTCCCCCACGTCTGCAGCACCACCAAGCTGTCCCCTTGTCCTTGACCCCACAGACGCTGCTGATCGCGTGTTCGAGGTCCTCCTCCACCCGCAGGCATCTGCCTGCGCCTCATCCCTGGTGTCTAGTGGGCTCTGGTAAGCGTCACTAGACTTGTGCTTTGTGCCTTTTTAACTTTTTGTGACTTGTTTTCTGTGCCTTTGTGTCTTTCATGTTATTGTGACTCGTTTTCTGTGCCTTTATGCCGTTCATGTTATTGTGACTCGTTTTCTGTGCCTTTGTGCCGTTCATATTATTGTGACTCGTTTTCTGTGCCTTTGTGCCGTTCATGTTACTGTGACTAGCTTTCTGTGCCTTGAATTATTGTGCTGTTCATGTTATTGTGACTCGTTTTCAGTGCCTTGAATTACTGTGCCGTTCTTTCCTCAGTTTAATTCTGTGCCTTTTTCTGCTGCTTTTGCCCCTTGTGCACTCCCCTTGCCGGCTCTCTCTGAGCCGCTTTCCCCGCCGCTGCCTCCCTGCGTCCCCGCCCCCCTCGTGCCCCCATTTGCCGCTCCCTCCCACCTTCCAGCTGCTCCTCCCTCCCCCCTCCCTTCTTAATGGCGGTCGCTGCGCATCCGCGCGCAGGTGGTGCGCTGCTGGCGCGCCAGAGGCAGGTCCGTCTGCGCCCGTCCGCACCTGGACCACGCCCAGCGCCACACCCTCTGGTCCGCGAGACCCCTGCACCTCCAGACGCCGCTACACGCCCGACCAACTCAATGCCCTCAATCCCGGTTGCATCACAGCATGCTTCCAGTCCTCATCAAGGAACACCAACGGACCCTTCTCATGCCGCACCTGTAGATTCACCTGCGACAGAAAAATGAAACAAACGAAGACCGAAACAAACCACCTCCACTGCATACTACTCCATACCCGCTCCGCACGCAGGCACGCCATCGAGCTCTGTACCTGCTAGACTCCACCACCCCAGATGTAGCCTTCCTGACCAAAACCTGGTGGAACGACTCCTCGGCGCCCGACATCGCAATAGCCATCCCGGACGGCTACAAGATCATCCGTAGGGACTGCACCAATGGAATCGGAGGAGGAATAGCCATCGCCCACAAATCCACCCTCAAGGTCGACACCCACACTGACGACTCCCTCAAGACCGCCGAACACCTACATTCCTACATTTCCGCATCCACACCGACCCAAACACCACTCTCAGAGGAACGCTCATCTACAGATCCCCCGGACCATGAGCACCCTTCAGCGAATCCCTCGCCGACCTGACTAGCACCCACGGACTCACCTCAACGGATTACATCCTCCTTGGGGACCTAAATTTCCACCTGGAGAACAACAACGACACAAACTCCACCACCCTGATCGACTACCTCACCAACCATGGCCTTAGACAACTCGTCAACACACCAACCCACATCGCTGGCCACACGCTTGACCCCATCTTCTCCTCAAGCGATCACGTCACCTTCAACCATACCACCGTACTCCACTGGACCGACCACCACTGCATCCATTTGACTTACAAGAAACATACTGAGCACCATCGCACCCAACAGCCACCCCGCCGATGCTGGAGCAAAGTTACAGAAGACCAGCTTACCAACACCCTCGCCCAGAACCCACCCCCGGACCCATCGACCCAAACACCGCCGCCCACAACCTCACTCTGTGGATCATCGATTGCTCCAACACCCTCGCACCACTCAAGAAACCCACCGACAACCAAACCAGAAAAAAAGCCACCTGGTTCACCGACGAGCTCCTAAACTCCAAAGGCGACTGCCGGAAGCTAAAAAAGGAATGGCTCCTCAAACGCACATCCAACAGCCTCACAGCCCACAAGGACGCCACCCGCAATCACCACCAACTCATCAGACAAGCCAAACGATCCCACTTCAAATACCGTCTGGACAACAACGCACACGACAGTAAAGAGCTCTTCAGCATTGTGAAAGAACTCTCCAACCCCAGCGCCAACATCAACGACATCCCTCCATCCCAAGAACTCTGCAACGCACTGTCCACCTTTTTCCACCGGGAGATCACCGACATCCACGACAGCTTCAACGCCACTCCCATGCCAGACCCCACTCCCGAACACCCCACCTACACAAACCACATGACGTCCTGGACCAACGTCAACGACACAGAGACACGCAAGATCATGAACTCCATCCACTCAGGATCTCCGTCAGACCCCTGCCCCCACCACGTATACAACTAAGCTGGCTCCACCATCGCCCCCCAACTACGGAAGGTCATCAAGATCTCCTTTGAAACAGGGACATTCCCGGAAAGATGGAAACACGCCGAAATCCAAGCCCTCCTCAAGAAGCACAAAGCAGAACCCAACGGCCTCAAGAACTTCTTACCCATCTCCCTACTCCCTTTCCCAGCAAAGGTGATTGAAAAAATCATCAACACACAACTAACCAGCCACCTCGAAGACAACAACATCCTGGACCCCTCCCAGTCCGGCTTCAGACGAAACCACAGCACTGAGACCGCCCTTCTCGCCGCCACAGATGACATCAGACGCCAAATGGACAACGGTGAAACATCAGCCCTCATCCTCCTGGACCTATCTGCCGCCTTCGACACAGCCTGCCACCGCACCCTGAAATCATGCCTCCAAGGAATCGGAATTCAAGGAAAAGCCCTAGACTGGATCATCTCATTCCTCTCTGGCAGAACCCAGAGAGTCTGCCTCCCCTCCTTCCACTCCGAAGCCACCGACATCATCTGCAGCGTCCCCCAAGGCTCAGCCCGACGCTGTTCAACATCTACATGGCCCCCCTCGCACAAGTGGCCCAACAACACAACCTCAACATTCTCACCTACGCCGACGACACCCAGCTCATCCTTTCACTCACCAAAGACCCGCGCACCACCAAAACCAACCTCCACGGGGGAATGAAATCCATCGCCGAATGGATGAGAAGCAGCCGTCTGAAATTAAACTCGGACAAGACGGAGGTCTCATCCTCGGACCCACCCCCTCCGCCTGGGACGACTCCTGGTGGCCTACCGCACTAGGAACCCCACCAACACCGACTGACCATGCTCGCAACCTGGGCTTCATCCTCGACTCCTCCCTCACCTTGTCTAAACAGATCAACGCAGTTTCCTCCTCCTGCTACAACACACTCCGCATTCTCCGTAGTATCTACAAGTGGATCCCGTCAGAATCCAGAAGAACTGTGACACAGGCGCTCGTCAGCAGCAGACTGGACTACGGCAACGCACTCTACACAGGCATCCCAGCAAAAGACCTACTACGCCTCCAACGCATCCAAAACGCCTCTGCCCGGCTGATCCTCGATGTACCCCGCCACAGCCACATCTCCCACCACCTGAGAAACCTTCACTGGCTCCCCGTGGACAAGAGGATCACTTTCAAGCTTTTACCCACGCACACAAAGCACTGCACAACACTGGACCAGCCTACCTGTATAACAGGCTCAGCTTCTACGCCCCCACCCTTCATCTCCGCTCCACTAACCTCACCCTCGCTGTTGTTCCCCGCATCCGAAGAAAGACCTCCGGCAGCAGATCCTTCTCATACCTCGCCGCCAAAACTTGGAACACCCTCCCCACCAACCTACGACAGACCCAAGACCTACTCACCTTCAGAAGACTCCTCAAGACCTGGCTCTTCGATCGGTAACAGTACCCCTCTCCCCCCCCCAGCGCCTTGAAACCCTCACGGGTACGTAGAACGCTTTATAAATCCAGTGATTGATTGAGAGAAAGTGGTGCTAACAACTACAAAGTTTTGAAGGATACACTCTTAGATGGATTTGGCTTAACCACTGAACAATACAGCATAAAGTTCAGAGATACCAGAAAAGAGTCCTCTCAAGACTGGACAGACTTTGTAGACTGTTCAGTGAAGGCCTTGGAGGGATGGTTACATGGCAGTAAGGTGACTGACTATGAAAGCCTGTATAATCTAATCCTGAGAGAGCATATTTTGAATAACTGTGTGACTGACTTGTTGCATCAGTACTTGGAAGACTCAGATGTGACCTCTCCCCAAGAATTGGAAAAGAAGGCAGGCAAATGGGTCAGAACAAGACTGAGCAGAGAAGCTCATGCAGGGGATGACAGCTGCTAGGGCTTCTGTGCACTTTTGCACTTTTGCAACAAATCCTTCATACACAGCACAGCCCAGGTTCCTAGCACTCTGTCCTGCATTGCTCAACTCACTGAGTTGAACACCGGCTTTGTGGGACCCTCTTTTGTAGTGTTGAGATGACTGCTGTGCTCAGTTTTCTTGAACCCATGTTCAAGTGCTTCTGTGGGTGCTGCCTGTTCTGCGTGGGCTCTCTGTTTTGCTGACTGCACCCTCTGTCTTCTCCTCCAAGGGGCGACCTCCTGGTCCTTCCTGGGCCCAGGTAGCCCCCATTTTCTTCAACCGCAACCTTTGCAGCTAGCAAGGCTTGTTTGCGGTCTTTCTGCAAGGAAACAACTCTGCGTCCTCCAGCACTCCATGGGACATCTTCTGTGCAAAGGAGAAGTTCCTGGCATCTTCCATTGTTGCAGAATCCTCAGCTTCTTCCACCCAGAGGCAGCCATTTTGCACTTTCATCAGTGGTTTAGTGTGCTCCTTCCCCCCCAGACACTTTTGTGACTCTTGGACTTGGTCCCCTTCCTTTACAGGTCCTCAGATCCAGGAATCCATCTTCAGTGCTTAGCAGTCAGTTGTGGTCTTTGCAGAATCTCCTATCACAACTTTAGTGTGTTTCTGGTTAAGTAGGGTAACTTTACTCCTACTTTTCAGGGTCTTGGGGTGGGGTATCTTGGACACCCTTAGTGTTTTCTAACACTCCCAGTGACGCTCTACACACTACACTAGGCCTGGGGTCCCTAACTGGTTCGCATTCCACTTTCTTAGTGTATGGTTTGTGTTGCCCCTGGCCCATTGTATCCTATTGTATTCTACAGTGTTTGCACTACTTTTCTAACTGTTTACTTACCTAATTTTGGTTTGTGTGTATATTTTGTGTATTTTACTTACCTCCTAAGGGAGTATATCCTCTGAGATATTTTTGCCACATTGTCACTAAAATAAAGTACCTTTATTTTTTAGTAACTCTCAGTATTGTCATTCTTATGATATAGTGTTATATGATATAAGTGGTATAGTCAGAGCTTTGCATGTCTCCTAGTTCAGCCTAAGCTGCACTGCTATAGCTACCTCTATCAGCCTAAGCTGCTAGAACACTGCTAATCTACTAATAAGGGATAACTGGACCTGACACAAGGTGTAAGTACAATCCGGTACCCACTATAAGCCAGGCCAGCCTCCTACACCATGTCAGAAATTGCATAGAACAAGAGGTACATAAAATGCTTGACTTAGGAGTGATTGAGCCTTCAGAAAGCCCATGGGCTAGCCCAGTGGTGCTTGTCCCTAAACCTCACACTAAAGATGGTAAAAGAGAAATAAGGTTCTGTGTTGACTACAGAGGACTCAATCAAGTAACCAAAACTGATGCTAACTGTACACCCAGGGCAGATGAGCTAATAGATACACTGGCCCCTGCCAAGTATCTAAGCACTTTTGATTTAACTGCAGGGTATTGGCAGTTTAATTTATCAGAAGATGCTAAACCTAAAACTGCATTTTCTACCATTGGAGGGCACTATCAGTTCACTGTGATGCCCTTTGGTTTGAAGAAGGCACCTGCCACTTTTCAGAGGTTGGTGAACACAGTCCTGCAAAGTTTGGAAGCTTTTAGTGCAGCATATCTAGATGATATAGCTGTCTTTAGCTCCACCTGGGATGAGCACCTGGTCCACCTATGGAACGTTTTGGAGGCCCTGCAAAAGGCAGGCCTCACTATCAAGGGTTCAAAGTGCCAGATAGGGCAGTGGAAAGTGGTTTATCTGGGCCACCAGGTAGGTGGGGAACAGATTGTACCACTGCAGGGGAAGATCCAGACCAATATGGAATGGGCTCCCCCTACAACTCAAACCCAAGTGAGAGCCTTCTTAGGCCTCACAGGGTACTATAGGAGGTTCATTAAGAAGTATGGCTCCATTGCAGCTCCTCTTAATGATCTCACTAGTAAGAAGATGCCTAAAAAGGTATTGTGGACAGCTAGCTGTCAAAAGGCTTTTGATGAGCTAAAACAGGCCATGTGCTGTGCACCTGTCCTGAAAAGCCCTTGCTACTCCAAGAAATTCATAGCCCAGAATGATGCATCTGAATTAGGGGTAGGGGCAGTACTATCACAGCTTAACACTGAGGGCCATGATCAACCTGTTGCTTTTATCAGCAGGAGGTTGAGCCCTAGAGAAAAGTGTTGGTCTGCCATAGAGAGGGAGGCCTTTGCTGTGGTCTGGGCACTGAAAAAGTTGAGACCATACCTGTTTGGTACTCACTTTATTGTTCAGACAGACCACAAACCTCTATTATGGCTTAAACAAATGGAAGGTGAAAACTCTAAAATGGTGTGGTGGTCCATCTCCCTACAGGGAATGGACTATACAGTGGAACATAGACCTGGGAGTACCCACTCCAATGCAGATGGACTCTGCAGATATTTCCACTTAGACAATGAAGACTCATTTGGGCAAGGTTGGCCTTATTGTCCCTGTTTGATGGGGGGGGGGGGCTGTGTAGGAAAGGACCATCTTGCCTGGCATGTTACCCCCATTTTTATTTGTGTATCAGTTTGTTTTTGCCTGGCTCACTGGGATCCTGCTAGCCAGGACCCCAGTGCTCATAGTTGTGGCGTGAATTTGTTCCCTGTGTGGTGCCTAACTGTGTCACTGAGGCTCTGCTAACCAGAACCTCAGTGCTTATGGTCTCTCTGCTTTTACAATTGTCACTGCAGGATAGTGACCTTTTTTACCAATTCTGATTGGCATACTGGAACACCCTTACAATTCCCTAGTATATGGTATCTAGGTACCCAGGGTATTGGGGTTCCAGGAGCTCCCTGTGGGCTGCAGCAATTATTTTGCCACTCATAGGGAGCTCAGACAATTCTTACACAGGACTGCCACTGCAGCCTGAGTGAAATAACGTCCACGTTATTTCACAGCCATTTTACACTGCACTTAAGTAACTTATAAGTCAACTATATGTCTATTCCTCACTTAGTGAAGGTTAGGTGCAAAGTTACTAAGTGTTAGGGCACCCTAGCACTAGCCAAGGTGCCCCCATATAGTTCAGGGCAATTTCCCCAAACTTTGTGAGTGCGGGGACACCATTACACGTGTGCACTTCATATAGGTCAATACGTATATGTACTTCACAATGGTAACTCCGAATATGGTCATGTAACATGTCTAAGATCATGGAATTGTCCCCCCATGCCAAATTTGGTATTGGGGTGCCAATCCCATGCATGCCCGGGGCTCCAGCATGGACCCCGGGTACTGTCAAGCCAGCTCTCTGGGGTTTTCACTGCAGCTACCGCTGCTGCAAACCCACAGACAGGCTTCTTCCCTCCTGGGGTCTGGGCAGCCCAGTCCCAGGAAGGCAGAACAAAGGATTTCCTCTGAGAGAGGGTGTTACACCCTCTCCCTTTGGAAATAGGTGTTAAGGGCTGGGGAGGAGTAGCCTCCCCCAGCCTCTGGAATTGCTTTGAAGGGCATAAGCCAGTATATACCAGTTCAGGGATCCCCCAGCCCCTGCTCTGGTGTGAAACTGGACAAAGGAAAGGGGAGTGATCACTCCCCTGTCCATCACCACCCCAGGGTTGGTGCCCAGAGCTCCTCTAGTGTGTCCCAGACCTCTGCATTCTTGAATGCAGAAGTGTGAGGGCACAATGGAGGCCTCTGAGTGGCCAGTGCCAGAAGGTGACATCAGAGACCCCTCCTGATAGGTGCTTACCTGACTAGGTGGCCAATCCTCCTCTGAGGGATATTTAGTGTCTCTCCTGTGGGCTTCTCTTCAGATAATGAATGCAAAAGGTCACCAGAGATCTTCTGCATCTCCCTCTTCGACTTCTGCCAAGGATCGACTGCTGACTGCTCCAGGACACCTGCAAAACCGCAACAAAGTAGCAAGAAGACTACCAGCGACATTGTAGCGCCTAATCCTGTCGGCTTTCTCGACTGTTTCCTGTTGGTGCATGCTCTGGGGGCTGTCTGCCTTCATCCTGCACTGGAAGCCAAGAAGAAATCTCCCATTGGTCGATGGAATCTTCCCCCTGCTAACACTGGCACTAAATTTCTGCTTCACCGGTCCTCTGGGTTCCCTCTCATCATGATGAGCATGGTCCCTGGAACACAGGAGCAATATACAAGTCACCCCGACAGTCCAGTGGTCCTTCTGTCCAAATTTGGTGGATGTAAGTCCTTGCCTCCCCACGCCAGACAGTAATCCTGTGTACTGCGTGAACTGCAGCTGCTAGTGCTTCTGTGCACTTTTGCAAGGAATCCTTCATGCACAGCACAGCCCACGTCCCCAGGCACTCTGTCCTGCATTGCTCAACTCGCTGAGCTGACCACCGGCTTTGTGGGACCCTCCTTTGTTGTGTTGAGATGATGGCCATGCTCAGTTTTCTGAAACCATGTTCAAGTACTTCTGCGGGTGCTGCCTGCTTCTGCATGGGCTCTCTGTGTTGCTGAGTGGCCCCTCTGTCTCCTACTCCAAGAGGCGACCTCCTGGTCCTTCCTGGGCCCGGGCAGTACCCATTTTCTTCAACTCCAACCTTTGCACCTAGCAAGGCTTTTTTGTGGTCTTTCTGGGTGGAACAAATCTGTTTCCTCCAGCACGCCATGGGACATCTTCTGTGCAAAGGAGAAGCTCCTGGCACATTCCGTTGTTGCATAATCTTCAGCTTCTTCCACCCGGAGGCAGCCATTTTGCACCTTCATCCAGGGTTTAGTGGGCTCCTGACCCCCCTGGACACTTTTGGGACTCTTGGACTTGATCACATTCCTTTACAGGTCCTCAGGTCCAGGAATCCATCTTCAGTGCTTTGCAGTCAGTTGTGGTCTTTGCAAAATCTCTTATCATGACTTTAGTGTGTTTCTGGGGAAGTAGAGTCACTTTACTCTTACTTTTCAGGGTCTTGGGGTGGGGTATCTTGGACACCCTTAGTGTTTTCTGACACTACCAGCGACCCTCTACACACTACTCTCGGTCCTGTTTCCCTAAGTGGTTCTCATTCCACTTTCTTAGTATATGGTTTTTGTTTCCCCTAGGCCTATTGCATCCTATTGTATTCTACAGTGTTTTCACTACTTTTCTATCTGTTTACTTACCTGATTTTGGTTTGTGTGTATATTTTGTGTATTTTACTTACCTCCTAAGGGAGAATATCCTCTGAGATATTTTTGGCACATTGGCACTAAAATAAAGTACCTTTATTTTTAGTAACTCTGAGTATTGTGATTCTTATGATCTAGTGCTATATGATGTAAGTGGTATAGTAGGAGCTTTGCATGTCTCCTAATTTGGCCTAGACTGCTCTGCTATAGCTACCTCTATCAGCCTAAGCTGCTAGAACACTACTAATCTACTAGTAAGGGAAAACTGGACCTGGCACAAGGTGTAAGTACCATCAGGTACCCACTATAAGCCAGGCCAGCCTCCTACAGACACTGCTTCTGAAGTCAAGAATTACAAGCCAAGACTTGCCTAGATGTGTACGACCAGACCTGCTCGTTGTGTTAAATACGCGAGGGTCACGTTCCACAATCATCAGCAGGAACGCGGCCCGGGTAGATTTCTGGCTGATAACAGGTACACAGAATGTGAGTACCTTGTAATTTACGCTTTTATTCCCTTTTGATGAGCTGCATTAATACAGTTACAGTGTATCTTTTCTTCCCGCATGCACCACTTCAAATGAGCTTATTAGCTCGCTTGACATTCCTAATGGTGTTTTCACTCTATGACTTGTTAGGGTTAGCATAAGACTCAAATCATAACCTTCCTTGACTGTGCGGGTTGATAACTTGAGTATTCTTTGTGATTTTGATTGGGCCATATTGAATTGAAGTTTTTACACATAAACCATGCGGTTCAATATGTCTATTCTGGCAAATATGAGTGAGTTATGGCTCACATTATGTTATAAATCCTCTGTTTGAGATATCTAAGCTCCGCAACTTTATATTTTTTGTATACTATTTTTGCCCAACAGTGCATACCTGTTTCAGGGACGTGTACTCCTATGAAGCCCATGCTCTAATTGGGGATGGTAAGCATTTGTTTTCCTTGACTGTTTGCACTTTTCACGAGCACAGTGGTTACTTACCTTATCCATATGTTATTTTTTATTACCTCTTCATGACACAACTTGTTTATCAGCATGTGTATTACTGATTTTTTTATTCTACAGTGCGACTTGCTGACCGTGACTTACTTTGACGAGCAGTTGGCATGAGTGAGTGATCAGCTAATTGTTTACTCTACTGTATCCTAAATTAGGTTTAAGCACTACTATTAGGAGAAGTCATTCATTTTTGTTTGGTCCTGAGGAAGTGTCACTGGATAATTTTTGGCCATTTAAACACAAAACATGTCGACCTAGTTCTATAGGAATTTGGAGATTGTTAATTTTCCTGACACTTATCGTGTGTGAGTGCGGTTGAGCATTACCTCTACATGCACTCCCTCCATTTTTAATTTTGGCCTGGACCATCTTCTGAACTACTAAAGTATGATGGTCATGGTTTAGAGCCAATTTTATGTTTCACTTTTTTCCCTCTCCTATATACACCTTCAGCCTGTGTCTACTATGGGCATATTCACCATGAGGAGTAAAATCTCCGGCTAAGAGCCACCTCCTTCTTTGAAAGGGGTGGCCCATCAGACATTGCAGTGCCGGTCTGATGAGGAGCTTGCCCAGTGATGAAGCTTGACATCCTATTGGATGTGTGAGGCCTGTTCTGCTCCTGACTATTCTTGCCTTCTTGTAGAGTAGTTGTGTCCCTTTGGAACAGTCTACTTTATTAGTTATTACTGATTACATTAGGGAGAGTGTACACTGGACCATAATCTCCCTGTTCCCTCTCTTTTTTATTTATTGCCCAGATGTGCTTCAACTGATGGAAGTTTTTGTTCTGTGAGGAAACACACACAAGCTGAAGAGACGCAGTAGCGTCTCCAAAGGATCAGCTGAAGTGCGCCGCCTACCAAGGTGAACACCCTATCACAAGCTGAATCCAGCTCATGCTCAAAACACTAGACAGATGACTTTCTTGACGTGTCTGCCATCTTAGAATTTCCAAAGTTGCAGAGTGTCACAAACACGGGAACAATGGCAGTAAACAGAATTTTTGCGGATGGTATTCCGCAACTCCAGTGGGGATGTTGTGTTTGCTCTTGTCAGCCTCTAGTGTACTGGACTTCTGTACAGATAAGTCCTTGTTCCTGCAATAATGTTCCTGACACCAGGGTCCAAGCAAATAATGTTATCATTTTTTTAAAATGGTCCAATTGAAAAAAAAAAATGCATTTAGGCTAAAGATACTTTTTTAGAGTTATTTGTGTGATCACTTATTGACAAAGTGGTATCAGCAAAGGCAAAGTCTTAGATCCCACTGCTGATCCACCAAATGTAGGAATACAGAAGCAGGCAGAGTCACAAAATGGTTTAAGCAAGAAAATGCTTACTTTCTAAATGCGGCATTTTCAAACTAACAATCAAAAAACTACCTTCACTAAAAGATGCATTTTTAAATTGTGAGTTCTGAGATGCCAAACTCCTTATCTCTCTTTGCTCTCAAAGGGAAACTGAACTTTAAGGATAGTCATAGGCAGCCCCCCATGTTAACATATGAGAGAGATAGGCCTTGCCACAGTGAAAACGGAATTTGGCAGTAGTTCATTGTAAGGACATGTAAAACACATCAGTATATGTCCCACCTTTAACATACACTGCGCCCTGCCCATGGGTTACCTAGGGTCTACTTTAGGGGTGCCTTACGTGTATAAAAAGGGTCATTTTGGGACTGGCAAGTGGGTACACTGGCCAGGTCAAATTGGCAGGTTAAAAACTGCACGCCCGGACACTGCAGTGGCAGGTCTTACAGGGCCACTTGTGTGTGGCACAATCAATGCAGCAGACCAACTAGTAGCATTTGATTTACAGGCCCTAGGTACCTCTAGTACACTTTACTAGGGACTTCTTGTATCAAATATACTGATCAAGGAAAAGCCAATTGCACATACAAATTACACAAGGAGAAGTTGCACTTTAGCACTGGTCAGCAGTGGTAAAGTACCCAAAGTACCAAAAACAGTAAAAAACAGAGTCCAGCACAGAATCAAAACATGAGAAGCAGAGGCAAAAAAGAAAGGGGAGACCACGCCAGGGATACCAGATCTAACATGTGCCCCCCCCCCAGCTGGAAGTGGGGAGAACCACCCAACCTCAAGGGAGTTATCTTCACTAAGGAAGAAGAATCTGAACAGAACATGAGCATTGGTGTGTTCTGTTCCAGGGCAGTGTTCCACCCTAAAGTCCATTCCCTGTAGGAAACCAGTTTTGGGTTCTCACCCCCCCCCCAACTGCATTAACCATCTGAAGGGCCTGTGGTCTGTCTGAATCCCAAAGCGAGTCCCAAACAAGTAGAGTCTTCAGTGCTCAGACCACAGCAAATGCTTCATGCTCAAATGCACTCCACCTACGTTCCCGGGGAAGTAACCTCCTACAAATGAAGGCTACAGGCTGGTCTAGGCCCACTTCATTTAGCTGCGAAAACACTGCTCCTACACCATGCCCTGAAGCATCAGCCTGCATGACAAATTCTTGAGAGACGTCAGGTGCCTTCAGCATGGGTGCCGTGCACATAGCTGTCTTCAGGGCATCAAAAGCTGTCTGGCAAGACTCAGTCCAGATCACCTTCTTTGGTGGTTTCTTGGCACTTAACTCTGTTAAGGGAACAACGATTTTGCATACCCCTAAATAAACCTCTTATAGTAACCTGTGAAACCTAAAAAGGCTCTCACCTCAATCTGGGTTTTGGTAGGCTCCCAAGCCGGAATAGTGAATATCTTGGGTTGTAAGGGTGCCACCTGGCCACTCCCCATCTGGTGTCCCAAGTACACCACATAACCCTGTCCTATTTGACACTTGCTTGCCTTAATAGTGAGGCCTGCCTTTTGTAGGGCCTCTAACACTATGTAGAGGTGCTGCAAGTGTTCCTCCCAAGTGGAGCTGAACACAGCAATGCCATCCAGGTAGACTGAACTGAAATCATCCAATCCAGCCAACACCTTGTTTACCAGCCTTTGAAAGGTGGTAGGGGCATTTTGTATCCCAAACGGCATCACTCTAAACTGGTAGTGTCCATCTGGGGTAGAAAATGCAGACCTTTCCTTGGCCCCCTCAGTCAGAGCAATGTGCCAATATTCAGAGGTTAGATCAAACATACTTAGATATTTGGCAGCCCCTAACCAATCAATGAGGTTATCAGCTCGGGGAATGGAGTGCGTGTCAGTGTTAGTGACCGCATTGAGTCCCCGGTAGTCCACACAGAAACTGAGTTCTGGGGTGGCAACAGGAGCAGCAGCTTTTGGGACCAAGACCACTGGACTGGCCCAAGGGCTACCGGAAAACTCAATAACCCCAAGAGCTAACATTTTGGATACCTCATCCTTAATGTTGGCCCTAACCTTGTCAGTCACCCTGTAAACTTTATGTTTTACAGGTGGACTGCCCCCAGAGTCCACATCATGTGTACACAATGAGTGACCCCTGGGATCTAGGGAAAAAAATGAGGCAAACTGATCTAACACGTTGCGACAGTCCCTCTGTTGCTCTAGGGTGAGTTAGGGGGACAGGTTCATACCCTCCACAGACCCATCTTTCTCCTTAGCAGACAGGAGGTCAGGAAGAGGCTCACTCTCCTCCTCCACCCCATCATCTGTTGCTGGGAGTATTGTCACCTCTGTCCTCTCAAAGTGAGGCTTGAGGCGGTTCACATGAAAGACTCTCAAAGGGTTCCTAGGAGTTTGCAAGTTCACCAGATAGGTGACATCACTCTTGTGCTCCACCACCTCAAAAGGTCCAGTCCACTTGTACTTGAGAGCCCAAGGTTCACCTGGGGCCATGTAGGAGGCAGCCTGGTTTGTAGTGGGTACTTAAAGTACCTACAACTTATACCTGGTCCAGTTATCCCTTATTAGTTAAATGTAGACCGTATCTAGAAGCCAGGCTGTCTAGGTGTAGCTGTGGTTGAGCAGCCAAGGCTGAACTAGGAGACAGGCAAAGCTCTTGCAATACCACTGTGGTCACACAGTACTCACACACATGAAAGAAAATACTCAGTGATACAAAAATAAAGATACTTTATTCTGGTGACACAAATGCAAAAAAATACCTTAGAGACTATACTCCCTTAGGAGGTAAGTAATACACACAATATATACATTAGTATCCAAAACAGGTACGTAAACAGTTAGAAAACAGTACAAATTGTGAAAATAACATTAGATTGCAATGGGCCTGGGGGAACACAAAGCATATACTAAAATAGTGGAATGCGAAAGTTGGTTTCCCACCTAGGCAAGTGTAGTGTGTAGAGGGGCGCAGATAGTGTAAGAAAACACCAAAGGTAAGTAATGGACCCAACCCCAGAGTCCAGGAAAACAGGAGTAAATCACAGAATGTTTCCTGAAACAAACAAGAAGTTGTGATAGAAGATTATGCAAGAACCAGAAGAGACTGCAAGACACCAATGATGGATTCCTAGACTTGAAGACCTGTGGAAGACGGGGACCAAGTCCAAGAAACACTGAAGAGTCCAGGGAAAACAGAAGTCCCTGCTAACCCAGGTGAAGGTGCAAAAGAACAACCACCAGTGAGAAGACAAAGGGGGTCATTCTGACCCTGGCGGTCATGGACCGCCAGGGCCAACGACCGCGGAAGCACCGCCAACAGGCTGGCGGTGCTTCTGGGGCAATTCTGACCGCGGCGGTACAGCCGCGGTCAGAAAAGGGAAACCGGCGGTTTCCCGCTGGTTTCCCGCGGCCCCAGGGAATCCTCCACGGCGGCGCTGCAAGCAGCGCCGCCATGGGGATTCTGACCCCCTTCCCGCCATCCTGTTTCTGCCGGTTTTCACCGCCAGAAACAGGATGGCGGGAACGGGTGTCGTGGGGAGATTTTCAGTGTCTGCAACTGCACCCGTCGCACACCAGCAACTCTGCCGGCTCCATTCGGAGCCGGCATCCTCGTTGCTGGTGCTTTCCCGCTGGGCGGGCGGGCGGGCGGCCTTTTGGCGGTCGCCCGCCAGCCCAGCGGGAAAGTCAGAATGACCGCCGCGGTCTTTTGACCGCGGTACGGTCTTCTGGCGGTTCCCGCCAGGCGGGCGGCTTCCGCCGCCCGCGGGGGTCAGAATGACCCCCAAAGTCAGTTATGCACCCAAGAAGACAGATGCAGGTTCCTGGTTGGTGCATAAGATGTCCCACACCAGATGGTTGATTGCAGTCTGCTTTGCATCACTGGATTCTGCCAACAAGCATTGGCGCATGCAAAGCTCGCAGTTAGAGGAAAATGGCACTTCCCGCGACCAGGAGGGACCTGGTGGCCTCGACCCAGGAGGGGAAGGCAGAGGGGGCTCTCAACAACTCAGAGCGATCTCAGAAGACCAGGCAGCATGCACAGGAGTCCCACAGCATGGGGACAAAGAAGGTGCAAATGGAGGCCCACGCAGGAAGACACAAAGGGATCCCATGCCGCTGGAGAACCACTCAGGAAGCTGTGCGTCACAGGATGGAGTGCTGGGGGCCTAAGCTGTGAAGTGCACGAAGAACGTCTTGGAAGGTCGCACAAAGACTTGGCAACTGCAAATCAGGTGGTGCAAGAGGATACTGTCTTGCGTGGGGAGGCAAGCTCTCACCTCCACCAAAGTTGGACAGCTGGACCTTGGGACTGTCAGGGTCACTTTAGTCTACCACCCGTGTTGCTGGATCCACGCTCATCGTCTGGAGAGGGGACCCACACCACCAGTCATTGCAGCAGAAAGTTACCTGTTGAAGCAGGGAAGTGACTCGGTCACGCCACAGGAGATTCTTTCGGTTCTTCTGGTGCAGGCTGAAGACAGGCAGTCCTCGAAGGATGCATGACCGAGAAACGGTTGCAGTTGCAGGAGCTGAAGAAACAATGTTGTAGAATTAATCTTTGCTTCTTTGTTGCAGTTTGTAGAGTTCCTGGAGGGTTCTGCTGCGGTTCTGTCTGTAGAAGATGAAATAAAGGATGCAGCGGATTCCTGCTGGAGTCTTGCACTCTGAATCTGAGGAAACACCCAGGAGAGAGGCCCTAAATCGCCCTGAAGGGTACGGCTACACAGGTAAGCACCTATCAGGGGAGGGCTCTGATATCACCTGCTGGCACTGGCCACTCAGATGCTCCTAGAGTGCCCTGCCAACTTTGAATCCAAGATGGCAAAACCCAGGGACACTCTGGAGGAGCTCTGGGCACCACCCTTGGGGTGGTGATTGTCCAGTTTCGCGCTAGAGCAGAGACTGGGGGTCCCTGAACCGGTGTAGATGGGATTATGCAAGGAGGGCACCATCTGTGCCCTTCAAAGCATTTTCAGAGGCTCTGGGAGGCCTCCCATGCCTGTAACACCTATTTCCAAAGTGAGAGGGTGTAACACCCCTCTCCCAAAGGAAATCCTTTGTTCTGCCTTCCTGGGCTTCAGCTGCTCATGGAACGGGAAGGCAGAAACCTGTTTGTGAGGTGGCAGCAGCTGGAGCTGCCTGGAAAACCTCAGAAGGTTGGTATGGCAGTACTGGGGTCCACTGTGGAGCCCCCAGAGTGCATGGGATTTTACAAACAATATTAGAATCAGTATTGGGGTACAATTCCCAGTTGTCAGACACCTGCATGGCCATATTCAGGGTTACCGTTGTGAAGGTGGACATTGGTATTGGAATATGTCCAGTGCACGCGTAAAATGGCATCCCTGCACTCACAAAGTCCAGGAAAATGGTCCTGATGACATGGGGGCACCTCTGCTAGTGCAGGGGTGCCCTCACACACAGGTACTTTGCACCCAGCCTTCAGGGTAGGAAGGGCTGACATATAAGTGACTTATAAGTGACCTGGTGCAGTGTAAACGGCAGAAAAATAGTGCATGCACCATTTCACACAGGCTGCAATGGCAGTCCTGTAGAAGCCTTTGCTTGGGCTCCCTATGGGTGGCAAAAGTAATGCTGCAGCCCATAGGGATCACCTTAAACCCCAATGCCCTGGCATCCGAAGTTCCATATACTAGGGACTTATAAGGGGTGACCAGTATGCCAATTCACAATGAAATACTGGGTAACCAGTATGTAGTGATCAATATGAGAACAGAGAGAGCATAATCACTGGGGTCCTGGTTAGAAATACTCCAGTGGCACAGTCAAGAATACTTTCTAAAACAGTGAAACATACTGACAAGCAGGCCAAAAGCCATATATGCACTGGGGTCCTGGGTATCAGGATCCCAGTAACACAGTCAGAACACACTGACATCAGGCAGAACTTGGGGGTAACATGCCAAAAAGAGGGTACTTTCCTGCACTCCCCCCCCCCCCAAATTACAGACTATAAGGCTAACCTTGCCCAGGTGAGTCTTCTTTGTCTAAGTAGACATATCTGGAGAGTCCATCTGCATTGGAGTGGTTACTCCCAGGTCTATGTTCCACTGTAAAGTCCATCCCCTGTAGGGAAATGGACCACCTGAACAATTTAAGGTTATCAACTTTCATTTGTTTTAACCATAAGAGAGGTTTGTGGTCTGTCTGAACTATGAAGTGAGTCCCAAACAAGTAGGGTCTTAGCTTCTTCAGGGCCCAGACCACAGCAAAGGACTTCCTCTCTATGGCTGACCAACTCTTTTCTCTAGGGGTCAACATTCTACTAATAAAAGCAGCAGGTTGATCCAGGCCTTCTGAGTTTAGTTTTGATAACACTGCCTCAACCCCTAGCTCAGAAGCATCTGTCTGGACATTAAGGTGGTCATTATGACATTGGCGGTGACTATTAAAGTTGCGGTAATACCGCCAACAGGCTGGCGGTAATTACCGCTAAATTATGACCATGGCCGTGATAACTCCCATATACAGCCAATGTACCACACCAACCGCCAGGGCGTTAACACCACTGACCATGGCGGTAACCATCAACAGCCAGGCAGAAGACAAGTTACCGCCCAACATGTTAAAACATAGCAAACCACCACAATTTCTGGGGCGCCATCAAAAGCCTGGCGGAAACAGAACACATGAGACAAAAGACTCACCAACAGAGACACAGAGAAGATCAACGCTGCAATGGAACTGGAATGTCAAGTCTTCCCGTTGCTCTTCCACGCCATGCTACACCTGGAACACCAATGCCAATGAAGACAACCACAGTGAGCGCAGCCGCCTAGCACACAAGGGAGGGAGGGAGGAAAAGGAGAGTGACACACACAACACACACCATTCACACTCACATCATACACAGAACCGGCTGCAGAGAAAAACCAATGTCACAAGACACACGTCATAATAATGCAAGGACTATATTTATCCAGAATTGATAGTCTAATTTGATGCTAACAGCCACCATATTGCCCAAGTGACACATGAGCCACTTTTCAGAAAGGGCCAATGGCCATTCCAAAGTACAAAAGATCCACATGGCCACAGGGCACATTCCAAGGCCCAACTCGTTCCCTGACGTAATCCGCACTACGCTGTGCTAAGGCATCATGTTGGAAATGGCCAGGCACCTCAGGGGGAAGGGGATTGGGGGGCACCTCAGCTGAAATGGGGAACTTGCCCACTGGTTCTGGAGGGGGCTCCATGCCCATTTCAATTTGCTGGGGTGTGAAAAGTCAGAGTCTCTGAGTTGTGGAACTTGCTCACTGGTTCGGGAGGGGGCTCCATGCCCATTTCACTTTTCTGGGGAGTGCAAGGTCACAGTCCCTGAATTGGGGTACTTGCCCACTAGTTCTGAAGGGGGCTCCATGCCCATTTCACTTTGTTGGGGAGTGCAAGGTCACAGTATCTGAGTTAGGGAACTTGCCCACTGGTTCTGGAGGGGGCTCAATGCCCATTTCAATTTGCTGGTGTAGGAGGCTGGCCTGGCTTATAGTGGGTACCTCATGGTACTTACACCTTGTGCCAGATCCAGTTATTCCTTATTATTAGATTATTAGTGTTCTAGCAGCTTAGGCTGATAGAGGTAGCTATAGCAGAGTTGGCATGGGGGACAATTCCATGATCTTCGACATGTTACATGGCCATATTCGGAGTTACCATTGTGAAGCTACATATAGGTATTGACCTATATCTAATGCACATGTGTAATGGTGCACTCACAAAGTCCGGGGAAATTGCCCTGAACAATGTGGGGCACCTTGGCTAGTGACAGGGTGCCCTCACACTAAGTAACTTTGCACCTAGCCTTTACTAAGTGAGGGTTAGACATATAGGTGACTTATAAGTTAATTAAGTGCAGTGTAAAATGGCTGTGTAATAATGTGGATGTTATTTCTCTCTGCAGTGGCAGTCCTGTATAAGAATTGTCTGAGCTCCCTATGGGTAGCCAATTAAATGCTGCATCCCATAGGGATCTCCTGGAACCCCAATACCCTAAGTACCTAGGTACCATATACTAGGAAATTATGAGGGTGTTCCAGTGTGCCAATCAGAATTCGTAAAAATGGTCACCAGCCTGCAGTGATAATTTTAAAGACAGAGAGAGCATAAGCACTGGTGTTCTGGATAGCAGCGCCTCAGTGACACCGTTAGGCACCACACAGGGAAACATTCAGGCCACAAACTATGAGCACTGGGGTCCTAGCTAGGAGGATCCCAGTGAGACATGCAAAAACAAACTGACACACAAGTAAAAATGGGGGTAACATGTCAGGCAAGATGGTACTTTCCTACAGGGGGCAGACAGGATGGGTGAGTACACAGGTGACGCGTGGATGGATGTTGTGGAGAAGTCTGCAAGTGAGGTGTGTGCTGCTTGGTGTGGTGATGGTAGTGGTGGCACTTGTTGCAATGCATGCAGGTGTGAGTGCAGATGTGACAGTGAGGGAGGAGTAGGGGGAGACATTGGAGGCAGTGGATGTTGTTGTGTGTGCAACTGTCTGTTGTTTTTGTGAGTGCTTGTGGCCTAAAGTGTGCTGCCTGTGTTTGTCTGTGCCACTCTTTTGTGATGTTTTGTGTGCATGCTTGTCTGTTTGTGTGCATGGGATGGGTTGGGGCTGAGAAGATTGGGACTGGAAAGTGGTAGTTGGAAGGGGGACGGTAGAAAGAGGGACAATGGCTGCCGTCAGAGAGGAGGCCAGAGCCTGAATCGATCTCTGTTGAATGCACCGTGAATGCCCTCTATCAATGCATTGCATTGCTGCATCTGGGATTCCAGCCCCTGGATAGCATTCACAATGGTTGACTGCCCTACAGAGATGAATCTCAGGAGACTAATAGCCTCCTCACTGAGGGCAGCAGGGCTCACTTGGGCAGGGCCTGAGGTGCCTGGGGCAAAGTAGATGCCCACCCTCCTGGGTGAGCGGGCACAGGCAACTCGGTGAGGGGCTACTGGGAGGGCAGTCTGGTACGGGGGTGGTGGCAATACCTGTAGCTGGGGTGGTCCCAGAGGTGTCCACCATCACCAGGGAGCTTCCTTTGGAGGAGGTATCTGAGTCAGTGTTTCACCTCCTGTCTCTCCTCGCCCTCTGTCCCACTGGTCCCCTCGGCGTCTGTGAACTCTGCCTCCTGGGTCCTGTAGAATGCAGCTCCCTCTGTCGCCGGTGCCCCTGCTCCTCCGCCAGAAGATGCTAATGCACACATGGACAGGATGACAGAAGAAAAAAGGGGGGAGAGAAAGGGAGCGCTGGGTCAATTGCAGCACCAACACCACAGATGGCATACACATTACTGTCACACACAGGGATCAAGATTGAGCACCATGCATCACACTGGCATTACATTGGCTAGGTACCGCAGCAAGATGTGAGCCATCACCCGCCAGCTGCACTCCTCCTGGGAGTCACTAAGCCCTATCTCACATGGAATGCAACCTAACTAGGTTACCAGATTTAGCAATACAACCTTCATCATTGAGCTGGATCATGCAGTGATCTCTGAGCTGGCATTAAGAGGCACCCACTAACTGACACCCACCAGCACGTTCCATTGCCAACTAGCAATCATAGTTATAACACACACTGTACTCACCCCCTTGTGGCTGCTGTGATGCCCCCAAGTGCCCATCCAGCTCTGGGTAGGCTATCGCCAGTATGCAGGACATCAGGGGGTCAGGTTTGGACGGGCACCCCGCCCTCGTTGGGAGGCCATCCCCAACTGGGCCTCCGCAGTCTTCCGGGCCCAGCGTCTCAGGTCCTCCCACCTCTTCCTACAGTGGGTGCTCTGCCTCCGACTGGCGGGTCCACACGTCCTTGGCGATGGCATGCCACAATCCCTTTTTCTGATGGGCCCTGACCTGTAGAGGAAACACAGACAGGAGGACACAATTATACATCAATCCAGCCTGTCACACATATGGCCCACAAATCCCCTTCCATCCCCATTGGCACACACATCACCCAGCACCCACCATGTATACTACCACCAGACATGCAACCCCTCCAAATGACACAATTGCACACTTCTTACTACTGTAATCTGTCAGTCTCTGGGCACCACCTAGTTTCTTGCTTGTTCTCGATTGACCAAGTTAAGGGTGACCCTTTACAGTATCCACGGTGTTGCTGACAGTATAACACCTAGCAGGCCATAACCTCCAGAACGAGTCCCAGACATAAAAAAACAATATTTGAAAAAACACCTCAGATCATAGGAACTCCTGAAAATAGCCAAAAGGAAAAAACTGAGAAAAAATAATGAATCAGGAACAACAAAACTGCAGGCAAAAACAAGATAAGTCAAAATCACAGGAAGCGGGAGCAAGGAGCACCATCAGACCTTCTGTGCTTTTATACAGACAAACAGGAAGTGACATGCAGGAAGAGCTAAATACACCATCTTGGATTGGGAAAGACACATACAGGTGAATGGGAAAATAGCCTTAGTAGAAAAGGTGGTAAGCGATGCATGCAGGGAAGGAAACACAGACTCCTGGGAAGAAGAAAATATGTCAAGGAAGGAGAAAAAAGTAAAAGTAAAAGAAAGAAGAAAATAAATCCAGAAAGCAGGTGAGCAAACTACGGGGGCCGCAAATGAGCGCAGAGTGACCCAGAGCCCAAGAGAGGACTCCCAGACCATGCTGCGGCCCAAAAAGCAAGTTGAGGGCCAAAAAGCGGCCCACGGCAGAACCGGCCACGCGAAACACGTACCGCCGATCTGACCACGGCCCATGAGGGGGCTCCGCTGTTCTCCGCGGCATCACAGGAGGTCTCCCCCCAAAGCCCCAGGCTTGTCCAGGAAGTGCTGAAAAATATGCAGCCAAGGCGGGGAGTATGGACAGAGGAAGCATCCTCCCAAGAACAATCACTAATGGGATATCCTTTCCAGTGAACCAAGAACTGAAGACGATTCCGAAAAATGCAGGAATCACAAATCTCCTGTACCTCATACTCAGGATGGTCATCAACCAAAAGAGGAGGAGGACAATTGACATGTCTGTGGTAGGGATCAGGAACAAAAGGTTTGAGTTGAAAAACTAGATGAACTTTCCAGGCCCGTGGTAGACGAAGTCGAACAGAGACTGGATTCAACACATGCAGAATTCTAAATGGTCCATTGTAACGGGTCTTTAACTTATTCTGGGACAAGCAAAATGGCAGAAACTTAGAAGAAAGCCAAACTTCATCCCCAGGCTGGTAAGATGGTGCAGTACTACGCCGGGTATCAGCTACTTTCTTCATATAATGTTTTGTAGCTAAAAGACTGGTACATATTATATCCTGTACATGGTGGAGACTTCAAGCAAATGAGGTAACCGCTGAAACAGTGGAGTGTTCACAAGTGACATTAGGAAAAGCCGTCGGATGGAAACCATAAAAGGTGTAGAACTTGTTGCACTGTGGACTGCATTATTATGGGAAAACTCAGCCAATGATAGGTACGAGGACCAATTGCTTTGAGTTGCATTACAAAAACAGCATAGATATTGTTGTAGTCCTTGATTTAGGCATTCCGTTTGACCATTATTCTGAGGATGAAATCCAGATTATAGCGCCTCATCTATGTGTAGAAATTTACCAAAAGCTCTCCGAAAATGGGACACATAGTGGGGTTCACGATCAGAAATGATTACTTGAGGAAGGCCATGTAGACGGAATATATCCTGCAGAAAGATTTGGTTCATTTCTTTAGTGATGGGTACTTTCTTTAGGGCTGTAAAATTAGCCATCTTGGTAAACGAGTCAACAGTTACCATTATGACATGATGTCCTGTAGAAATTGTCAGAGAACATATAAAATCTGTGGACAATGTATGTCATGGAATGGATGGCACAGGAAAGGGCATCAATAAACCTGCTGCCTTAGTTCAAGGTATCTTAGTTTGAGCACAGATTGGGCAAGAATTTCCATATGTTTCAACGTCAATATTTAAAGTTGGCCACCAAAAGGAACGAAGGAGCAGTTCCTGTGTGTTCTTGATTCCACGGTGTCCAGCAATAGGAGAGTCGTGAAACGTTTGCAAGGCTTCTGCTTGCACTTTCTTAGTAGGCAGAAACAAGGTATCTTGATGATAGTAGTATAACTGATTCTTCTGTAAGTGAGGACTTAAAGCGTCCATTCTTCAAGAGGTAAATTCTGATATTCTTTTTTCACGCGATCGAGAAATGACTGAACAAATCCAACAATTCAACATGGTTCTATGATGTGTGGAGAAGAAGCAATCGTGCTTTCTGGATATCGGCGGGATAAAGCATCTGCACAACATTTTGGGACCCAGGTATGTATGTAACTACAAAATCAGATTGACTGAAAAAGAATGCCCATCTGTTGTGACGACTGTTTCGATACTGAAAGCTGCGGAGGCATTGGTGAGTGCGATGATCAGTTCTGATTTCAAATGGCTCCTTAGTACCCATTAGAAAATGCCTCCATTTTTTGCAAGCAGCCTTAAAAGTGAGCAATTCCCTTTCCAACACAGAGGAGTTGTGTTCCGCATCTGACAGCAGATGGGATATATAAAAGACAGGATGTTCCAAGCTATCATCGTCTTGTCTTTGTAGTAACACAGCTCCAATGGCTCTATCAGATGCGTCAGTGACCACTATGAATTTCTCTGTAGTGTCAGTATGATGTACTATCCGGGCTTGTGTAAAGTCAAGTTTAAGATTCTGAAAAGCCCTTTTTGCATCTTCTGTCCAAATTAAACCCTTATTTAGGTTTTCTTTCTTGACAGTCTGGGTTATATGACCTTGTAATTGGGCAAAGTCTTTTATAAATTGTCTATAAAAATTGGATAACCCTAGAAAGTCTCCTTAATAGAAGCAGGAGAAGGCCAGCTAAGAAAGGCTTTTACCTTTTCTAGGTCCATGGCGATGCCAACTTGATTGATACGGAAACCAAGCTATTCAACCTCAGTCTTGTTGAACTCACATTTTTCAGGCTTACAGTGCAGATTGTTTTGTCAGAGTCTTTCTAAAACCTGAAGAACATGCTTAGTATGTTGTTCGGATAACGGGAATATACCAGAATATCATCTAGATATATCATGACACTTTGGTTCAAAACATCGAATCCATAAATCTTTGGAATATGGAAGGTGCGTTGATGAGACCAAAAGGCATAACACTGTATTCAAAATGGCCCAAAGGAGTACGGAAAGCAATCTTCCATTCGTCATCAATTCTTAAAAGATGATAGGCACTCCGCATATCCAGCTGGTGAATATCTTGGCTCCTTGGACTGCTTCTAAAACATCCTTAATAAGGTGTAGGGGATACCTATCTTTAATCGTGATCTTATTCAACTCTGGAAAGTCAATACAGGGGCATATAACTTTAGTCTTCTTTGGTACGAAGAAAAGAGGAGCCCCGGCAGGTGACGAAGAGGGAGCAATCAATCCACTCAGTATGTTTTCATCTATGTATTCCTTAAGTACCTTCTTTTCTTCCTCGGACAATGAATACATTCTTCCAAATGGAACCATTTCCCCAGGTATCAAAGGAATGGTACAGTCATATTCCCTATGAGGAGGCAAAATGGGCTTTATAGGTTTCTGGATCACGTCTGAGTATTCTTGATAGCAGCTGGTTAACTTGAATCATGTTAATGGTACAACTTGCTTCTTTGGAGGTTATGATGGAATCTTTAGGGGACCAACAGCAGTCTGTCAAATAGAAATGTAGTTGACAAAATTGGGATGAAAGCAATATAGTCCATGTCTCCCAATTAATATAAGGTATTGTTGTGTTAGCTAAGGAATACCCATAATCATTGTATGGTTAGGGGAAGATAGCAAGTCAAACGTAACATATTCCTTATGTCTTCTGAAATGCAAGCAAAGGGTAGGAGTGGTATCAACCACTGGTCCAGAGTTTAGAGGAGAGCCATCAACTGTTTGGACATGTTCCGATATTTCTTTAGGGACACAAGGTATTCCTTTGTCTTTAGCTCATTTTTCATCTAAAAAAATACCACTAGCTCCACAATCCAATAACGCGAATACTTGTTTTTCCTCGTTCTTAGGGCATTCTAGGATTACTGATAACATAAAGAGAGCTGTGGTATTTTCTTTTGAAAAGCAGATAGAAGGTATCTTAACACCTTCCGTCCCCTTCCTTCTCACAGGGGATGGGAGTTGGCATTTCCCAAAGGTCTGATAGGACGAATAGGAAACATTTGGATTAGATGACCCGCACTGTCACAATAAAGACACAGGCCCTTACGTCGTCTGCTTTCCTGCTCTGCTTCAGATAAAAATCCACGGACAATATCTATTTGCATGGGTTCATCTTCTATAGAAGCTTGGTTCCCTGATCGATTTTCATCAGGGTGGCGTACTTGCTCCTTACTGCGACTGCAACCTGGTTTTCCGTTTTTTCAATTTACGCTCTTGTGAATGGTTCTCAATATTTAGTGCCAGATCCATCAGTTCTTTCAAAGATTCTACCTGAGTGGAATGCACCAGTTCATCCTTCATTTCATCTCATAGTCCTAGTCGGAAGAGAGTTACAAAAGTACGTTCAACCCAAGTGGTTTCACTTATACATCTGTTTAAAGGCTTGAATAAAGGCTGAATAGTTTGACAATAGTGAGTCGCTGGCAGCTACCAAGGGGGTTGCCCAAGCTAGGGATGGGCCAAACAGGGCGCTGATCAGATAGCCAACCTTGGTCTTATCCAAGGTAAACTGAGTGGGTCGAAATGCAAAATATACCGTTAAGGAATCTAGGAATTCCTTTAACTTGTTCGGATCTCCCGAATAATGTGGTGTTGAGGCGGAGACAGTAGGTATATCCATGGACCAAGAAACCAGAGTTTCGGCACACAGTTGTTGTTACTCCTGGGCCTGTTGTTGTATTGTATGAAGCATGGACTGTGCCGTTTCCACAACATTTTCAGGATGTTCTTCCATGGTTACAGAGCAACGCGGAATCTTTTAGCATTGCAATCTGTCTCGATTTGCACGCTTCTTACTGCTGTAATCTGCCAGTCCAGGGGCACCACCTGGTTTCTTGCTTGTTCTGGATTGGCTAGGGTAAGGGCAACCCTTTCCAGTAGCCACAGTGCTGCTGACAGTATAACGCCTAGCAGGCCATAACCTCCAGAAGGGGTCCCAGAGGAAAAAAAACAATATTGGGAAAAAAAACCTCAGATCACAGGAACTCCTGAAAAGAGGCAAAAGGAAAAAAAAACTGAAAAAAATAATGAATCAGGAACAACAAAACAGCAGGCAAAAACAGGATAGGTCCAAATCAAGGGAAGCGGGAGCGAGGAGCACCACCAGGACGGAAGTATTTACAACGCAAAGAACAGAACAGAAGACATTCTATGCTTTTATACAGACAAACAGGAAGTGACATGTAGGAAGAGCTAAAGATACCATCTTGGATTGGGAAAGACACATAAAGGTAAATGGAAAAATAGCTATAGTAAAAAAAGTGGTAAGCAATGCATGCAGGGAAGGAAACACAGACTTCTGGGAAGAAGAAGACAATATGGCAAAGGAAGGAGAAAAAAGGAAAAGAAAAAGAAAGAAGAAAAAGAAATTTAGAAAGCAGGTGAGCAAACTATGGGGACAGTGAATGAGCGCAGCATGACCCAGAGCCCAAGAGAGGACTCCCAGACCATGCCGTGGCCCAAAAAGCAGGTTGCAGCCCAAAAAGAGGCCTGCGGCAGAACCGGCTGCCCACATGCAGACCGCTGATCCGACTGTGGCCCGCGAAAGGGACGCCACTAGTCTACGCGGCGTCATGCACGATGCTTGCACACACATCTCCATGCAAACTTGTCACATGCCTCGTGCCCAAGGTGTACTCACCTGTTGGTCCGGAGGCCCATACAGCTGCCCCAGGTAGGACTCCATCCACCAAACGCTCCAACTCCTCCGAAGTGAAGGCAGGATCCATACACAGGTCACAGCAGCAAATGCAGTGTAGGTGTTGTCTTATTGAAAGTCAGGAATCAAGTGAGTTTATGGACAGAAAATGGCAGTCACGTCTGTGGCAATGTACACCGTCACCGCCGCCAGTGATCCCCATTGGCCACTGTACTCCATAGTACCTCATGTTATCCAATGAGGAATAGCACAGTGGTGCAAGACCGTCTTCCGTCATGATGTGCAATACCGGCGGAGTTACCTCACTTCCTCCTGTCCCTACATACAGGACAGGCGGTCGCCATTTTATGGTGTTGGACAATATTCAGATCATCAAAACTGCGTCATTTCTATAATTTATACATACATTGCCATTACCAATGTCTCATCACGTTACTGCTCTATGTACACTGATATCAGCTATCCGTCATCCCACTAGGATCCCCCGCCTAGTGCAGGTTCTATCAGTGCTCCATTTCCTGGCAACTGGTTCTTTCAAAGTGACAGTGGGCTTGGCAGCAGGAATGTCACAGCCAATGTGCTCAATCCTGCTGGCAAGGGTTTTGTCTGCCCTGGTGAAACACGTGTTTAGCTGCATTGCTTTCCTCCAGGTGGAAAATTTTGCCACCATGAAAGCAGGATTCTATGCAATGGAACGTATACCCAACATTAACGGTACACATGTTACGTTTGTCCCCCTGCCAGAATGAACAGGTGTTCAGGAATTGGAAGAGTTTCCTCTCACTCAATGTGCAAACGGTGTGCCTGGCTGACCAGTACATCTCCCACGTCAATGCTAAGTATCCTGGGTCAGTGCATGACGCCTTCGCCCTGAGGAATAACAGCATCCCAAATGTGATGGCACAACTACAGAGGCACAGGGTGTGGCTAATTGGTGAGCCTGACTCCCCACCCAATGTATGTCAGTGTATGCCTTCTGGTGTTAATCCCATACCATGGTGTAAGGCTAAAGTTTATCCCTCAATACTTGCAGGTGACTCTGGCTACCCAAACCTATCGTGGCTCCTGACCCCTGTGAGAAATGCCAGGACAGGGGCTGAGAATCTTTATTATGATGCACATGGGTCAACCATGAGAATTATTGAAAGGACCTTCAGCCTCCTGAAGGGCAGGTTCAGATGCCTCCATCTAACTAGTGGATCCCTGCGCTACTCACCCGAGAAGGTCTGCCAGATAGGAGTGGCATGCTGCAAGTTGCACAACCTGGCACTCAGACAACATGTGCCTTACCTGCAGGAGGAGGAGACTGGAAATGCCCCTGTGGCACCAGTGTACCCTGAGGACAGTGAGGATGAGGAGGCAGAGGGTGAGGATGTGGACTAAAGAACATAAGTTATAGGTCAATACTTCCAATGACACACAGATGAGACAGTGGAACTGACCATTTCTCTAACTATTGATGTTTTCTGTTTGGCTTTAGCAGGATGACATTCACTTCCTTTGCATCTCTACTTACTGTCACCTATAGCTTCTCATTTTGCAGATGTTGGTGATGTGACAACTGTGTACTGATGTGATGACTACAGACAGATACAGGTCATTAAATGAATGATATCACAGTGTTCAGATCATTTGCACATGATGTGACTGTTTCCATATATGGCCTGTGGGTCTTGTGACAGGGCCTCCTGCCCACTAGCTGCAGTGGCAGTGGTGGGCTGGTATTGTTGGTAAGCCCCCAGGTCATTAGTGAGTGCCCCCTGGAGAATAGGTTCCCTGGGCCTGTCCTGGTGCACAGCATTCCTCCTAGTGTCCCTGTTCCCCTGTGCCTCTTTCACCCTGACCGGTGTGCCCATTGCCACTGACCCCAGGTCCCTGATTGTCTTTGGTGTGAGGTGTGGACTGGGGTTCTTGCACAGGTGGGCACACTGCTGATTGACGTGTTCTGGCAACAGAGGTGTGGGTATGTTGGGCATGTGCTGTGGTGTTGGATTCTGATGGGGGAGGCTTTGTGGTGGACTGTAAGTGGGCTGGGGTGGCCGACTGACCAGTGGTCCCTGAAGGGCCAGGTAGTTCATCCAGATCCTGAAGCCCAGAGTTACTGTCATCACTGGGGGCATCTTCTGTGGGGGGACTGGTTAGTCGTGGCACCTCCTTGCAGCTGAGATTGGCTGGGGCACCTGTGGGGATGTAAGTGATTTATTATACTTCATGTCTGTGACGTATTGTACATCCCTTGCTTCCCAACTATTGTTGCTGTTGCCCTGCCACCTTTGTTTGTGTATGGTGATGTATTGTGTGATTATTAGTTCTCGATTCTGTGCATGCTTTGGTGATGGGTGTCAATGCGGGGCTGGGAGGGCTCTCCATGCATTGGTTTAGCATGCTAGGCATGGCATTGGGGTTAGTCAGATGTGTAGGTGAAGTGTTTGGGATGGAGTAGGGTGATGGTAGTGAGGGTGAGGGTGGGGGGTGGGATGGCATGCAGGTATGGGGTTGATACGTAGTAAATATTGACTCACCAGTGTCAAGTCCTCCAGCTATTCAAGTGAGTTCCTCAGGATGCAGGATTGCCAAAAGTTGCTCCTTCCATGCTGTTAGCTGTGGGAGAGGAGGTAGGGGCCCACCACCAGTCCTCTGGATGGTGAGCTGGTGCCTTGCAGCCACAGAACGTACCTTCCCCGTAGGTCATTCCACCTCTTCCTGATGTCGCCCCTTGTTCTTGAATGCTGTCCCAAGGTGTTCACCCTGTCCACGATTCTCTATTATAGCTCCATCTTCCTGGCAATGGATATTTGCTATACCTGTGCTCCAGATAGCTGTGGCTCTACCCTGTCTATTTCCTCCACCATGACCCGCAACTCCTCATCTGTGAAACAGGGGAGCGTTAGTGGGAACATGGGTGTTGTGTAGTGTGTATTGTGCAGAGGGTGTTAAGTGATGTGGTGGGGGGCAGGATGTGGGGTGCATGACAGATGGATGGGTGTTTGTGGTGTGTGTATAGTTGTCTCAGTGGCCTTCGTGTTAGTATTGTGGCGCTTATTGGTATTCGTAAAGGGTGGTGTGTAATTTGGGTGGGTGTTTTATAGTGCTATGGGTTGGTGGGTGTGGTGTGTGTATGAGTGTCAGGTGTGTGATTTTAGTTTTGGCCAATGTTGTGTTGTTTTGTATTTGGGTGGCCATTCTGAGCTCGCCTGTGTGTACCGCCAGTGGTTTATTCATCATTAAGGCCCTCATTCTGACCTTGGCGGGCGGCAGAGGCCGCCCGCCAAAGTCCCGCCGGCAGAATACCGCTGTGCGGTCAAAAGACCGCCGCGGTTATTCTGAGTTTCCCGCTGGGCTGGCGGGCGACCGCCAGAAGGCCGCCCGCCAGCCCAGCGGGAAACACCCTTCCATGAGGATGCCGGCTCCGAATGGAGCCGGCGTAGTGGAAGGGGTGCGACGGGTGCAGTTGCACCCGTCGCGATTTTCAGTGTCTGCATGGCAGACACTGAAAATCTTTGTGGGGCCCTGTTACGGGGGCCCCTGCAGTGCCCATGCCATTGGCATGGGCACTGCAGGGGCCCCCAGGGGCCCCACGACACCCCATACCGCCATCCTTTTTCTGGCGGCCAAAACCGCCAGGAACAGGATGGCGGTATGGGGCTTGGAATCCCCATGGCGGCGCAGCAAGCTGCGCCGCCATGGAGGATTCCCCAGGGCAGTGGGAAACCGGCGGTGCACCGCCGGTTTTCCGTTTCTGACCGCGGCTGTACCGCCGCGGTCAGAATGTCCATGGGAGCACCGCCAGCCTGTTGTCGATGCTCCCGCGGTCGTTGGCCCTGGCGGTTTTTACCGCCAGGGTCAGAATGACCCCCTGTGTGTCATATTACGGAGAACGGATATTCACCACCATGGCGGTATGTTGGCTGCCGTCACTGTGGCGGTAAGAGACATTTACTGCCAATGTCATAATGAGGGCCTAAATTTCTTAGAATAGATTGGGCTTTTCAGGACAGGTGCAGTACACATAGCCTGCTTAAGCTCCTCAAAAGCTTTTTGACAGCTGGCTGTTCATAATATCGTCTAGTGCATTTTCTTGGAAGTGAGGTCATTAAAAGGGACAACAATGGAGCCATAGTTCTTAATGAACCTCCTGTCGTACCCAGTGAGACCAAGAAAGGCTCTGACCTGGGTCTGAGTAGTAGGGGGAGACCATTCTAAAATAGTCTGGATCTTCTCCTCTAGTGGTTCAATCTGTTCCCCACCAACTAGGTGTCCCAGATAAACCACCTTTCCCTGCCCTATCTGGCACTTTGAAGCCTTGATAGTGAGGCCAGCCTTTTGCAGGGCCTCCAAAACATTCCATAGGTGGACCAGGTGGTCATCCCAGGTGGTGCTGAATACAGCAATATCTTGTAGATATGCTGTACTGAAAGATTCCAGGCCTTGGAGGACTGTATTCACCAGCCTCTGGAAAGTGTCAGGTGCATTCTTCAAACCAAAGGGCTTAACTGTGAATTGGTAATGTTCTCCAATGGTAGAGAATGCAGTTTTAGAATTTGCATCTTCTGACAGCTTGATCTGCCAATACCCTGCAGTCAAGTCAAAAGTGCTTAGATACTTGGCAGATGCCAATCTATCTATCAGCTCACCTGTCCTGGGTATAGGGTGAGCATCAGTCTTGGTGACTGTATTGAGCCCTCTGTAATCTACACAAAACCTCATCTCCCTTTTCCCATTTTGAGAATGAGACTTTGGTACTAGCACCACTGGGCTGTCCCAAGGGCTATCTGAGTGCTCAATCACTCCTAAGTCCAACATCTTCTGAACTTCTGATTTAATGAAGTCCCTGACATGGTCAGGCTGTCTGTAAATCTTACTTTTGACAAGTAAATTGTCTCCAGTATCTATGGTGTGTTCACACCAAGTGGTCTAACCAGGTGTCAGAGAAAACAGCTCAGAAAATTGACCTAGGAGGTTCCTGCAGTCCCCATTTTGCTCTTCTGTAAGGCAGTCTGCAAGGACAACTCCTTCTGCTGAGCCATAAGCTGCAGTGTTGGAGAAGTGGTCGGGGAGAGTGTCACTCTCTTCCTCCTGCCCCTGATCAGTGGCCATAAGTAGGGTTAAGTCTGCCCTATCATAGTAGTGTTTCAGGCGGTTCGCATGAAGTACTCTTAGAGGACTTCTGGGAGTGCCTAAGGCCCGTATTTATACTTTTTGACGCTAAACTGCGCTAACGCAGTTTAGCGTCAAAAAGTTTTGCGCCGGCTAACGCCATTCTGAAGCGCCGTGCGGGTGCCGTATTTATTGAATGGCGTTAGCCGGCGCTAGCAGACTGGCGCTGCCTGGTGTGCGTGGAAAAAAAACACGTACACCAGGCAGCTCCGGCGTAGGGAAAAATGGCGTTAGGGCGTCTTAAAAATGGTGCAAGTCAGGTTGACGCAAAAAAATCGCCTCCACCCGATTTGCGCCATTTTTAACGACGCCATTTACATGACTCCTGTCTTAGTAAAGACAGGAGTCATGCCCCCTTGCCCAATGGCCATGCCCAGGGGACTTATGTCCCCTGGGCATGGTCATTGGGCATTGAGGCATGTAGGGGGGCACAAATCAGGCCCCCCTATGCCAAAAAAAATATATAAAAAAAAAAAAAATTATACTTACCTGAACTTACCTGAATGTCCCTGGGGTGGGTCCCTCCATCCTTGGGTGTCCTCCTGGGGTGGGCAAGGGTGGCAGGGGGGGTCCCTGGGGGCATGGGAGGGCAGCTGTGGGCTCATTTTGAGCCCACAGGTCCCTTAACGCCTGCCCTGACCCAGGCGTTATAAAGAGGCGCAAATGCGGGGTTTTTTGGCCCGCCCACTCCCGGGCGTGATTTTTGCCCGGGAGTATAAATACGACGCATTTGCGTCGCAGTCATTTTTTTGGACGGGAACTCCTACCTTGCATCTCATTAACGCAAGGAAGGCGTTCACGCAAAAAAATGACGCTCTTTACTCATACTTTGGCGCTAGACGCGTCTAACGCCAAAGTATAAATATGGCGTTAGTTTTGCGCCGAATTTGCGTCGAAAAAAACGACGCAAATTTGGCGCAAACGGAGTATAAATATGCCCCTAAGTCCACTAAATAAGTGACCTCACCCTTTTTCTCCAATATCAGATGTGGGCCACTCTATTTATTTTGACGTGCTCTTGGTGCCACAGGCTGCAATACCCACAACTTCTGTCCTGGGGATACTCAGTCAGGACAGCATTCTGGTCATGCCAGTGTTTCTGTAACTCATGGCTTGTCTGACGGTCTTTTGTGGCCTTTTGTAGGAGGCTGGCATGGTTTGTACTGGGTACCCTAGGAACTTCCATCTTATACCAGGTCCAGGTATCTAGTATTAGTGAAATGAAGGCAGAGTTCTAGCAGCTTAGGCTGTCTAGCGGTAGCTGTAGCAGAGCAGCTTAGGCCAAGCTAGGAGACATGCAAAGCTCCTGCAACACCATTATAGTTACACAGTACTTATACACAATAAAAGACAATTCTCAGTGTTACCAAAAATAAAGGTACTTTATTTTAGTGACGCAAGGCCAAAAATATCTTAGAGGCAATACTCCTTCTGGAGGTAAGTATTATATACAATATATACACTATAGAGCAAAATCAGGTAAGTAAATAGTCATAGTACAAACAGAAGAAAATGCAATAGAATGCAATAGGCCAAGGGGCAACACAAACCATATACTAAGAAAGAGGAATACGAATCATGAATTCCCCCCTAGGCAAGTGTAGTGTGTAGAGGGGCGCTGGGAATGTAAGAGAACACCAACGGTAAGTAAAATCCCATACCCCAGAGCCCAGGAAAGTAGGAGTAAAATACTGAAAGTTTCCTCAGGACACACTACAAGTCGTGATAAGAGTTATTGCAAGAACGAGGGAAGACTGCAAGCAACAAATGGTGGATTCCTGGACCTGAAGAACTGTGAAGAGAGGAGACCAAGTCCAGAAATCACAGAAGATTCCAGGAAGGACAGGAGCCCCTGCTAACCGAGAAGATGGTGTAAAAGAGGATTATCCGGTTAGAAGAAGTCTGCAGAAGAGCACCAAAGAAGATGGCTGCAGGTTTCTGCATGGTGCAGGGGATGTCCCATATTGAGATGTTGGATGCAGGCTGTTTGCATCACTGGATTCGTCCAAAAATCCTTGGTTCAAGCAAGGTCACAATTTGAATCAAAATGGCACTGCCTGGACCAAGGAGGGACCTTGGGGCATCAACTCGGACTGAGGAGGCAGAAGGGGCTCCCAACAATGGAGAGAGCCCGCAGATGACCAGGCAGCACCCACAGGAGTCTCAGGACATGGGGACAAAGAAGATGCAAATTGCGGTTGGTGCAGCACAACAAAAGAAGGTCACATGCCACCGGAGAACAACTCAGCAGGTTGTGCATCACAGGATGAAGTGCTGAGGACGTGGGCTACACTGTGCACAAATGATTCATGGAAGAAGTGCACAGAAGCCCAAGGAGCTGGAGATGACTCTGTGCACAGGGGTTCTGTCACAAACCAGGAATGCAAGCTCTTACCTCCACCAAACTTAGACAGCTGGAACTTAGGACAGTCTGTTGGTCCACCACCTGTGTCCCAGGGAGCACGCTTGTCATCAGGAGGGGAGTCCCAGAGAACCGGTCATCCTTGCAGAAGGTGACTGCAGGAGCAAGGAAGTGACTCCGTCACTCCACAGGAAATTCCTTTGGTTCTTCTGGTGCAGGGGGAAGACAGGGAGTCCTCTGAGCGTGCACACCTTGGAAACTGTTGCAGTTGCTGGCTGGAGCTGAAGTTGCGGGTCACATGAGTCGTCCTGTATACTTTGTTGCAGTTACAGTGGTTCCTGGAGCAGTCTGTGGTTGATCCGATGGTCAGAAGCTGAAGCACAGGATGCAGGGGATTCCTGGAGGAATCTTGCAAGCTTTATCGGAAGAGACACACACAGGAGAGACCCTAAATAGCCCTGAGAGGGGGATTGGCTACCTACCCAGGTATGCACCTAGCAGGAGGGGTCTCTGACATCACCTGCTGGCACTGGCCACTCAGATAGCTCCAGAGTGTCCCCACACCTTGGAAAACAAGATGGCTAACACCAGGGACACACTGGAGGAGCTCTGGGTACCTCCCCTGGGGAGCTGCTGGTCAGGGGAGTGATCACTCCCCTTTCCTTTGTCCAGTTTTGCGCCATTGCAGGGCTGGTGGGATCCCTGAACTGGTGTAGAATGGCTTATGCAAGGAGGGCACCATCTTTGCCCTTCAAAGCATTTCCAGAGGCCAAGAGAGGCTACTCCTCTCAGGCCCTTAACACCTATTTCCAAAGGGAGAGTGTGTAACATTCTCTCTCAGAGGAAATCCTTTGTTGTGCCTTCCTGGGACTGGGCTGCCCAGGCCCCAGGGGGGCAGAAACCTGTCTGAGGGTTGACAGCAGCGGTAGCTGCAGAGAACACCCCAGAGAGTTAGTTTGCCAGTAACCGGGCTCTATGCTGGAGCTCCGGGGATGCATGGAATTGTCCCCCCATGAACCTAGAGATGTTACATGGCCATGTTCGGAGTTACCATTGTGAAGCTACACGTAGGTATTGACCTATATGTAGTTCACTCGTGTAATGGTGTCCCCGCACTCACAAAGTTCGGGGAAATTGCCCTGAACAATGTGGGGGCACCTTGGCTAGTGCCAGGGTGTCCTCACACTTAGTAACTTTGCACCTGACCTTCACTAAGTGAGGGTTAGACATATAGGTGACTTATAAGTTACTTAAGTGCGGTGTAAAATGGCTGTGAAATAACGTGGACATTATTTCACCCAGGCTGTAGTGGCAGTCCTGTGTAAGAATTATCTGAGCTCCCTATGGGTGACAAAAGAAATGCTGCAGCTTATAGGATAGGGATCTCCTGGAACCCCAATACCCTGGGTACCCAGGTACCATATACTAGGGAATTATAAGGGTGTTCCAGTGTGCCAATCAGAATTGGTAAAATTAGCCACTAGCCTGCAGTGACAATTTTAAAATAAGAGAGAGCATAAACACTGAGGTTCTGGTTAGCAGAGCCTCAGAGATACAGTTAGGCACCACACAGGGAACACATACACAGCACACTTTATGAGCACTGCAGTCCTGGCTAGCAGGATCCAAGTGACACAGGCAAAAACAAACATACATACAAGTAAAAATGGGGGTAACATGCCAGGCAAGATTGTACTTTCCTACCCACATGAAACACAATTTGTCCCCGAAAAACGGCAGAATAATGCAAGGACAACAGTAATGGACGAAAGTGATTGTAATCAGATCATCATTAAAATACCTAATTTGATTTGTCAATGAAACATATGTACACATGTACACAAAGGGACACTGCCCAGTCCAATGTTCAAAAGGCCCACATGGCCACAGGGCACAGTCTAAGGCCCAACTCGAATCCTGACCACATCCGGATAGTACACTGCAGGGGCATCAGTTTGAAAATAGGCAGGCACCTCAGGGGAGCAGGGTGCACCTCAGCCAGATGCGGGAACAAGCCCACTGGTTCTGGAGGGGGTTCAATGCCCATTGCTCTGTCCTGGGGAGTGCAAGGCCACAGTCTCACAGGTGGGTGACTTGCCTACTGTTTCTGGAGGGGGCTCCATTCCCATTGCTCTGTCCTGGGGAGTGCAAGGCCACAGTCTCTCAGGTGGGGGACTTGCCAACTGGTTCTGGATGGGGCAACATGCCCATTGCTCTGTCCTGGGGAGCGCAAGGCCACAGTCTCTCAGGTGGGTGACTTGCCCACTGGTTCTGGATGGGGCAACTTTCCCATTGCTCTGTCCTGGGCAGTGGAAGGCCACAGTCTCTCAGATGGGTGACTTGCCCACTGGTTCTGGATGGGGCAACATGCCCATTGCTCCGTCCTCAGGAGTGCAAGGCCACAGTCTCTCAGGGGGGTGCATCTCCCATGTCAATGCTAAGTATCCTGGGCCGGTGCGTGATGCCTTTGTTCTGAGGAATAGCAGCATGACAAATGTGATGGCCCAACTACAGTGGCACAGGGTGTGGCTAATAGGTGAACCATGGTCCCCACCCACTGTATGTTGGTGTATGCCTCTGCTGTTGACCCCATAGGATTGTGTGCAGCTAAATGTTGTCCTGACCGCTGTGAAAAATGCCAGGACAAGGGCTGAAGAACATTATAATGAGGCATTTGGGTGAACCAGACGGATCATCGAAAGGACCTTGGGGCTCCTGAAGGCCAGGTTCAGGTGCCTCCATCTGACAGGTGGATCCCTGTTCTACTCACCTGAGAAGGTCCGCTAGATAGTAGTGGCATGCTGCATGTTACACAACCTGGCCCTCAGACGACATGTGCCTTTACTGCAGGAGGAGGAGAATGGAGATGTCACTGTGGCAGTAGTGGACCCTGAGGACAGTGAAGATAAGGAGGCAGAGGATGAGGATGTGGGCAACAGACCATGTGTGATATGTCAGTACTTCCAATGACACACAGGTGAGATAGTGCAACTTTACATTTCTATGACTTTGGTTGTATTCTGTGTGATATTGGCATGCTGGCATTTCCCACTTCTTTGCCCACTTACTGTTACTCCTGGATAGTTATTTTGCAGATGTTGGTGATTTGACAAATTCTCTGGGTGTGATCACAACAGCCAGCTACAGGTCATTAATTCTATGCTCATTCTATGTACAGTTCATTTACAATGTTTGTAGCTGTTTCAATCAATACATATTTGAAATACATGAAATACTCGTAGTTGATTTTTATCCAAGGATGTTTATTGTAGTGCTAATATATAGAGGGGAAAGTGCCGTGGGATGGGGTGATGATGGAGGAAAGTCCTGGGTATTGTTCCAGTCAGTTTGTAGCACAGGTGCATTGTCCATGAAAACATAGGAAGGGGAGCAATGGCAGTTCAAGGTGGACAAGGTGACTGAGTGGGGCACAAGTGAGACAAACAGGAGAGTCTCATTTCCTGGTTTGGGCAAGTGTCTCTGGCTTCCGTCTGGGTCGCAGGGAATGTTTGCGGGGTGGTTCACCTTCTGCAGGGGGAGGGATGCTGGTGGTCAGTGGGTCCTGTGGCGGGGCATCCTGCCCACTAGTGGCAAATGGAGGTCTGGTCAATGGACTGGCTAGTGGGAGGGGCCCACTGGTGTGCTGTTCCCTCCCTCATGATGTTGGCCATGTCTGCCAGCACCCCTGCTATGGAGATCAGGGTGGTGTTAATGGCTTGCAAGTCCTCCCTGATCCCCTGATACTGTCCCTCTTGCAGCTGCCTGTTCTCCTGCACGTTGTCAAGGATCTGGCCCATCGGGTCCTGGGAATGTTGGTAGGCTCCCAGGATCTCGGAGAGTGCCTCCTGGAGAGTTGGTTCCCTGGTCCTGTCCTCCTGCTGGCGCACTGCAGTCCTCCCAGTGTCCCTGTTAGCCTGTGCCTCTGTCCCCTGAATGGTGTGCCCACTGCCTCTGACCCCAGGTCCCTGATTGTCTTGGGGGCGAGGTGTGGCCTGGGGTCCCTGTACAGGTTGACACACTGCTGAATGACGTGTCCGGGGGACTGAGGTGTGGGTATGCTGGGTGGGTGCTATGGTGTTAGATCCTGATGGGGGAGGCTCTGTGGTGGTTGAAGGAAAGTATCATCTTTCTTGGCATGGTACCCCCAATTTCTACCTGTTTGTCAGTATGTTTTGCCTGTATCACTGGGCTCCTGCTGGTCAGGACCCCAGTGCTCATAGTTTGTGGCCTATTGTGTGCAGTCAGTAGTGCTTAACTGTGTTACTGAAGTTCTGCTAACCAGAACGTCAGTGCTTAAGCTCTCTCTGATTCCAAATTAGTCACTATAGTTTAGTGAATTCATATACCAATTCCAGTGGGCACACTGGACACCCCCCCTTATAAGTTCCTAGTAAATGGTACCTAGGTACCCAGGGCATTGGGGTTCCAGGAGATCCTTATGGGATGCAGCATTTCTTTTGCCACCCTTAAGGAGCTCAGACAAACCCTTTGACAGGACTGCCACTGCAGCCTGAGTAAAATAGAGCACACACTGTTTCATAGCCATTTTCACTGCACTTAAGTAACTTATAAGTCACCTATATGTCTAACCTTCATTTACTGAAGGCTAGTTGCAAAGTTATGCAAAGTTACTAAGGGGGTCATTACAACATTGGCAATAAATGCCACTTTTCGCCGTGCAGAAGACTGCCAGCACACCGCCGCAGCCGAGGAATTCCGCCACAGCTATTACGACCCACAGCTAGGAATCCGCCCAAAATCTAGACACTCCCAGAAGTCCGCCACACCAAAGGTCAGTGATAAACTGGTGATAACAAAAACTCCACCGTCACGCCAACAGGAATACGCCCACACTATCACGAGCCGCAAATCAACGCGGCAGTATTTCAACCGCGGTATTCCATTGACGGTACACATCGCTGCGCTCAAAATACACACACATTTACAAAACACTACCACATTGGACAAATCGAAATACACACACCTGATACACATACACACACCACTCCCACACACCCAATACAATATAAAACACACATCCACATTACCCACAAACCCTTACGACCACAATTGCGACTGAAGGACAGAGAGAGACACCACCATCTACAAAGTAGCATCCACAGGCACTCAACACCGTCGCTCACACAACATCCACGCACAAAACACCGCACACCCCTAAACATCACCCCACACATCACAACACACACCACCCCACACATCACCCACACCATCCCCATGACACCGCAAAGACACCACAGGTTTTCTGAGGAGGAGCTCACGGTCATGGTGGAGGAAATCATCTGGGTAGAGCCACAGCTATTTGGAGCACAGGTGCAGCACACCACCATAGCTAGGAAGATGGAGCTATGGCGCAGAATCGTGGTCAGGGTCAATGCAGTGGGACAGCACCCAAGAACACGGTATGACATCAGGAAGAGGTGGAACGACCTACTGGGTAAGGTACGTTCCGTGGTCTCAAGACACCAGATTGCAGTTCAGAGGACTGGCGGCGGACCCCCACCTCCTCCCCCATAACTAACAACATGGGAAGAGCAGGTCTTGACTATACTGCATCCTGAGGGCCTCGCAGGAGTAGCTGGAGGAATGGACTCTGGTAAGGCAAAGCTTTCACTACTTCATCCCCCACCCTACCTGCATGCTATCACATACCCCCACCCTCAACCCCATCACTCCAACTCCTCACATATGTCCCACTATCACAAAGCACACATCCCAACACAAAGCCCTGCATGCAACAACAGAGCATGGACACCCATCACCAATGCATGGCCACTGCACATACCCACACACACCCCTAAACATTTAGCACACAAGGTCCTACACAAGAATGCAAGCACTGGGGTACTGGGTCACCCACCCATTGCACACCATGGCACACACAGATGCAATAATCATGCCTTTACACCCCTGCTGGACCCCTACCCAACGTCACCGGACAGGAGGTTCCAGACATGTCCACTCCACCCACAGTAGAGGCCCACAGTGATGACAGCAGCTCTGTCCAACTGGATCTAGATAACCAGCCCGGCCCATCTGGGACCTCAGGACAGTCGGTTCCCCTCACACTGGCACAAGCCACAACAGAGCCTCCCCCCTCTGGAAACACTGGCACAGAACCCACCCAGCGGGCCCATACCTCTGTCTCCAGGACATGTCAAGCAGCAATGTGTCCACCACTACAGGGAACCCAGGCTAACCCACCGCCCCAACAACAACAGGGACCTGGGGGCAGTGGCAGTGGGCACACGGTTCAGGGGACAGAGGCACGGGAACACAGGGGAATTGGGAGGGCTGCTGTGCGACAGTGGGAGGAAAGGCCCAGGGAACCCACTCTCCACGAGGCCTTCTCCAACATCATGGGAGCCTACCACCATTCCCAGAAGACGATGGCAACGGTACTGGCCAAGTTTCAGGAGACCCAGCGGCTGCAGGTGGAACAGTATTTGGGGGGAGAAACTCAAATCCATCAATACCACCCTGGGCACCATTGTAGGGGTGCTGAAGGAACTCGTCAACACCAGGAGGGAAACTGTGGCACAACAAGGGGCCCCTGACACTAGCCTGGACGATGAACTGCCCACCACTTCCACCAGCGCTAGTGGACAGGAGGCACCACCACAGGACCACGACACCAGCACCCCACCGCCTGCAGATGGAGAACCACCCCGCAAACAGTCCCTGAGATCCAGGACAAAGACAAAGAATAATGCCAAGACCCCTGCCAAAAAATGAGACCACCAGGATTGTCATCCTTCTGTCCCACTTTGTCACCCTGTCCATCCTTAAACTGCCCCAGCTCCACTTCCTATGCCCCTTTGGACAATGCACTTGTGAGGCTAATAGACTGGACTCTGCCATGGACGTTCCTCCACCATCACCCCTGAACATTTTACAACCCCCACCACTATTTAGCACTTAAATAAACACTCTTAAAGCACAAAACTATCTGGAGTCAGTCTGTGCTTTCGAAAATGTGTTTTTGCAATAACTGTGGAAAACTGCTATCTCCATTGTATTGTCAACATACCTATGTCACACAGCTCTAGTCCATGAGGAAACAAAGGAGATGTCACACAGTGGGTCCCACATCTGTGAAATTGAAAGGGAAAGTGACAACTCAGGGTCCATACACTGGGTGAAAGTGACAGGCAGATAAGAGGTAGAACTAGGGTATCAGATGTAGTAGGCAGTGATGTCTTCTTACCTGTGTCTCACTGGAAGTATTGATGAATCACTGTGTTTCTGTTGTCGATATCCTCTTCTTCTGCTTCCTCATCTTCACTGTCCACAGGCTCCACAGCTGCCACAACACCTCCATCTGGACCATCCTCCTGCAGAAAAGGCACCTGTCGTCGCAAAGCCAAGTTGTGAAGCATACAGCAGGCCACGATAATCTCGCACACCTTCTTTGGTGAGTAGAATAGGGAAACACCTGTCATATGGAGGCACCAGAACCTGGCCTTCAGGAGGTAGAAGGTCCTCTCTATAACCCTCCTAGTTCACCCATAGGCCTCATTGTAGCGTTCCTCTGACCATGTCCTGGGATTTCTCACTGGGGTCAGTAACCATGACAGGCTGGGGTAACCAGAGTCACCTGCAAATGTCGAGGGACAACTGTTAGACACACACTAACGTTTAGGGATATACCCAGACACCTAGTCACACTGTATAGGGTCCATGTCCTCACCTAATAACCACACACGGTGCCTCTGGAGTTGCCCCATCACATAAGGGATGCTGCTATCCCTCAGAATGTAAGCGCCATGCACAGAGCCAGGAAACTTGGCATTCACATGGGAGATGTACTGGTCGGCCAAACACACCATCTGCACATTCATCGAACAGTAACTTTTCCAGTTTCTGTACACCTGTTCACTCCTGCGGGGGGGCCAAGGCCACATGTGTCCCATCAATGGCACTAATGATGTTGGGGATATGTCCCAGGGCATAGAAGTCACCTTTCACTGCAGGCAAATCCTCCACCTGAGGGAAAACGATTTAGATGCGCATGTGTTTCAGCAGGGCAGACAGAACTCTGGACAACACATTGGAGAACATAGGCTGGGACATCCCTGATGCTATGGCCACTGTAGTTTGAAAAGACCCACTTGCCAGGAAATGGAGTACAGACAGGACCTGCACTAGAGGGGGAATTCCTGTGGGATGGCGGATAGCTGACATCAGGTCTGGCTCCAACTGGGCACACAGTTCCTAGATTCTGGCACGGTCCAGTCTGTATGTGACAATTACATGTCGCTCCTCCATTGTCAACAAGTCCACCAGCGGTCTGTACACGGAGGATGCCGCCATCTCCTCACCTGCCCCAGCGGACGTGCTCTATGGAGGAGAACAGCGAGCAGAGAGTCAGCCAACACCGAGGTACAAAAACACAACTTTATTCCACATTTATTTAAATCCGCTATGTGCTTGTATTAGTGTGTATGCTAGGCCTAGATATGTGTGACGCATTTAAAATTAATGCCATGTGGCCCCCTGAAATGGCAGCTGCCTGACCAGTAATGTGGGATAAGGGGATATGAGGTAACTGCGCTGGTGTTGAACACCGTCGCGGTAGGCGGTCAAAGACCGTGGCGCAACCCTGCATTGGTTAACATTGGACCCTATGGGTCCCAGGAGCCAATGACGATGTACGCCGGCGGTGACGGTACGTACCGCCGTTGGACTGACCGCCATTTTCTCTCTGTTCACTCACTTGATACCTGATCTTCGACAGGAGAGGACCTACACTGCAAGTGCTGGTGTGACCTCAGTCTGGAAGAGACAATGGCTCATATGTCTGGGGAAAGGGCCCTTGCCTTCAGCACAGAGGAGTTGGAGAAACTAGTGGATGGGTCCTCGTCCAGTACACAATACTCTACGGTCCTCCAGACAAACAGGTAAGTACACTGTGAGCATGCTGAATGGGCAATGCCTGTGTGGAGTGGTGTGGATGGAAGATGGGGGTGAGAGAATGAGGCGTGCATGAAACGACGGTGAGTGCATGTGCGTCATGGCAAGGGTAGGGATGCGGGCCAATGACTGTGACGGTGCGGACGGTTATATGTTCTCCTTTTTCCCTGTACTATTCCTGTAGGTCAGCACCCACCAGAAGAAGGATATTTGGCGTGCCATCGCCAAGGAAGTCTGGACCCTGGTGGTCCACCACAGACGGAGCACCCACTGCCGGAAAAGATGGGAGGACATTTGCGGCTGGAGCAAGAAGACGGCGGAGGCCCAGCTGGGGATGGCCTCCCAATGTGGGAGGGCTGCCCTATCACACCATGACCCCCCTGATGTTCCGGATCCTGGCGGAGGCGTATCTGGAGTTGGATGGGCGCTTGAGGGCATCACAGCAGCCACAAGGGGGTGAGTACACTCTCATTCAGCTGATTCTGTGCGCATTGTAGGTGTCTGGGTGGGGGAGGTGGGCTGTAGGTTCCCATAGGCCAGGGCGAGTTTAGTAGGCAAGGTCCCTTCATAAGGCAAGCCATGTGGCACCCGACCCCACCTGTGTTCAGAGCCAACTACACCTAGTCAGGCTCCTGTGACTTCCATGTGTGCAGCAATCGGGCATAGGCCTTGTACCCCATGTTCCTGTGATTAATTAGGGAACTCAAAGTGCACAGTGTAGTGCAGGGGGCTATTGTGTCTGTAGTGTCCGCCAACAGTAGCGGTATTGCATGCACTCAACATGTCTTTCTTCTGTCCCCCCCCCTTTTTGTGGTTGCCCTGTTCTTGTGTGCATTAGCATCATCAGGCAGAGGAGCACTGGCACCAGAGCAGGAGGCAGGTGCATCCCACATGGCCCTGGAGGGCGACACAACGGAGTCGGAAGCCACCAGTGGGAGGGAGGGCGAGGGGAGCTCCACGGCGGTGACAGGAGCTGAGACCAGCGACGTGGACTCCTCCTCTGATGGGAGCTCCATTGCGGTGGCGGGCCCCCTCTGTGCCCCCTGCATCTACAGGTACAGCTGCCACCACCCCTACCATCACCGCCCTCCCAGCAGCCCCTCAGCGTGTGCCCCGTGGCCGCTCACCCAGGAGGGTGGGCATCTCCTTCGCCCCAGGCACCACAGCCCCTGCCCCTGTCAGCCCTGCTGCCCTCAGTGAGGAGGCCATTCACCTCCTCAAGTCCCTCACTGTTGGGCATTCTACCATTTTGAATGCCATCCAGGGTGTAGACAGGCAGTTGCAACAGACCAATGCATACCTGGAGGGCATTCATTCTGGTCAGGCAGCCCAACAGAGAGCTTTTCAGACTCTGGCCTCAGCACTGATGGCAGCCATTGTCCCTGTGTCCAGCCTCCCCCCTCCATCTTCCTCCACCCAGACCCAAACACCTGTACCTCAGCATATCCCAAGCACACCCTCAGACCAGCATGCACACACCTCAACACACAAGGGAAGCTCTGGCAAACATAAGCACCACACATCCCACAGGCACTCACACAAGCATGATACCCATGCACACTTACCAACATCCACTTCCTCCACCTTGTCCCCCTCCTCCACGTCTCCATCCTCCCTCCCTGTCTTGTCTCCATTCACACCTGCATGCACTTAATCTTCAGCCACTATGTCCATCACCAGCAAACCCATCACCACACCCCGCTCGCAAGCACTCACCACCCCCACTACCATTCAGACATCCCCTGTGTCCTCTCCCAGTGTGTCTGTGAGCCCATCTCCTAAGGTGCACAAACGCAGCCACACACCCACCCAACAGCCATCTACCTCACGACAGCCTCCAGCCCATGCACCTTCACCCAAAGTCAGCAAACGTACAACTCCTACAGCCACTACCTCTTCCTCCACTCCCAAACCCCCTCCATCTACCCGTCCCAGTGTGTCCCAAAAACTTTTCCTGTCCAACCTTGACCTCTTCCTCTCACCTCCCCCACCCCTTCAGTCCCCTAGGGCCCGCCTTTCCAGGTCCCAACCCAGCACCTCACCCACCACATCAGCGGGAACAGTGGTGCCAGCACTAACCGGCTTCCGGAGTGCGCCAAGTAGCAGGGCAGCCTGTGTGCCAAGGAGCCAGACCACGGACAGTCCCCCACCTCAGAAGCAGAAAAAGTTGACCACTGCCCGGCGGGAGAAAGGCAAAACATCTGCCACCAAAGGCTCTCCCAGGAGTACAGTTGGGAGTGGGAAGACAGCTGCGCCACCATCCAAGGTGGGGAAGGGGCACAAAAAGAAAGGCAAGTCGCCGCAAACCTGCACGGCGGACAAGACCGCCACCAGCACTGCTGCCAAGGACACCGCTGCCACAAGCACCGCGTGACGGGCCGGACGGAGACAGCCCGCACACAAAACCAACTGGTGCTGACACTGCCCCAGTTGCTCGGGAACATCGTGGTGCAGGAACCAATCGGATGTCCCTAACGGCGTGACGTTGAGTCCAAGAAGCGGAAACGCAGAAACTGGACGAGGAGAAAGGCCTGACGGAGAGAGCGCGATGAGGAGGAAGAGGAGAGTGGCGTCGTTGGAGTGCAGACTTTATACACCAGGAGAGAAGACGACGAGGAGGAGGCAGACGGAAGAACGAACTCTGCTGTGGCCCCGGGAGGCAGAGCAAGGAACCCCGCCACACTTCTGGAGAAGCGTGGCACAATCAGGCGCTTCTTGGGAGCCCTGAAAGAGGAGAAAAGAACATAGAAGAGGTGAAGATCCAGGGAAACGAGACAGAAGCTATCCAGGAAACAATACAAGAAACACAGAGAAAAACCTATTTGTCACTCCACTATATTCTTCAATAAATCACATTCGTACTCTAATCCAGAGCTTCGTGTCATCCTTTAACCCGGCCAACCACAAGTGGTGTCAGAAGTGGGATCGGAAAGGACCATCGCCAACATGGAAGAGAAACCAACCTTGGTGGACATGATTGCCCAGTTGGCCGAGGGGCAAAGGCATCTACAAATCGTTTGGGAACAACAGCTGAAAGAGACTAAGGAGGAACGAGAGGCCTTACAAACAGCTCTAAAAAGTCAGGCAACCATAGTAGCGAACAACCAGTTGGTTCATGAAACAGCCCTAGGAAAACTGATTGATACTATTGCCCACACAAAGGTCCATCCTAACGTACCGAGTAGTGTGCTGCAAAGATATCAAGAACAGGTGGATCCTGATTCATTCTTTACTAATTTTGAAAGGGTAGCCATAACAGCAAACTGGCCTGAAGACAAGTGGGGTCAATATATAGCCCGTTACTTACTGGACAGTTGCAAGCCGCCTACCAGGCAATTAACCCTGGTGGCACCCTTCCTTATAAGGAGGTAAAGAAAGCTATCCTGGAACGCATCGGACTGGATAGCGAGAGCAATAGAACCAAGTTCCGTCAGACAAAATGGCAACCTCAAGAAAACCTGCGCACCTTATATTATCGTGTACATCACGCTGCAGGAAAATGGTTACACCCCACAGAAACTACTAGGGAGGAGATGTTCAATACCATTGTCCTTGAACAATATCTGGATGCCCCACCACCCAGCATGCAGAACTGGGTTAGACAACATCCGGGGTTGACAAACCAGACTGCCGTTGACCTAGCCTGTGCTTACCACCGGGCACCAGACTTTCGTACTGCATCCGGTAGACATCCCTTCCCTTCTTCTGTCTGACCAACCATAGCCAAGAGTATAACCCAGCAACCAAGGGCCGTACATGGCCCGGATAGTTCTCTCCCTACGACTTCGGCAACTCCAAGTTATCCAACCACAGGGCCACAATGTTCTCATTGTTCCAAATGGGGCCATATTGCTAGACACTGTAGGAAAGTACCACCTTGCCTGGCATGTTACCCCCATATTTCACTGTATATATGTTGTTTTAGTCTATGTGTCACTGTGACCCTGCCAGGTAGGGCCCCAGTGCTCATAAGTATGTGCCCTGTATGTGTTCCCTGTGTGATGCCTAACTGTCTCACTGAGGCTCTGCTAACCAGAACCTCAGTGGTTATGCTCTCTCTGCTTTCCAAATTTGTCACTAACAGGCTAGTGACTAAATTTACCAATTCACATTGGCATACTGTACACCCATACAATTCCCTTGTATATGGTACTGAGGTACCCAGGGTATTGGGGGTCCAGGAGATCCCTATGGGCTGCAGCATTTCTTTTGCCACCCATAGGGAGCTCTGACAATTCTTACACAGGCCTGCCATTGCAGCCTACGTGAAATAACGTCCATGTTATTTCACAGCCATTTACCACTGCACATAAGTAACTTATAAGTCACCTATATGTCTAACCTTCACCTGGTGAAGGTTGGGTGCAAAGTTACTTAGTGTGTGGGAGCCCTGGCACTATCCAAGGTTCCCCCACATCTTTCAGGGCAAATTCCCCGGACTTTGTGAGTGCGGGGACACCATTACACATGTGCACTATACATAGGTCACTACCTATGTTTAGCGTCACAATGGTAACTCCGAACATGGCCATGTAACATGTCTAAGATCATGGAACTGTCACCCCAATACCATTCTGGTATTGGGGGGACAGTCCCATGATCCCCCGGGTCTCTAGCACAGAACCCGGGTACTGCTAAACTGCCTTTCCGGGGTCTCCACTGCAGCTGCTGCTGCTGCCAAACCCTCAGACAGGTTTCTGCCCTCCTGGGGTCCAGGCAGCCCTGGCCCAGGAAGGTAGAACAAAGGATTTCCTCTGAGAGAGGGTGTTACACCCTCTCCCTTTGGAAATAGGTGTGAAGGGCTGGGGAGGAGTACCCTCCCCCATCCTCTGGAAATGCTTTGATGGTCACAGATGGTGCCCATCTCTGCATAAGCCAGTCTAAACCAGTTCAGGGATCCCCCAGCCCTGCTCTGGCGTGAAACTGGACAAAGGAAAGGGGAGTGATCACTCCCCTGACCAGTACCTCCCATGGGAGGTGCCCAGAGCTCCTCCAGTGTGTCCCAGACTTCTGCCATCTTGGAAACAGAGGTGTTGGGGGCACGCTGGACTGCTCTGAGTGGCCAGTGCCAGCAGGTGACGTCAGAGGCTCCTTCTGATAGGCTCTTACCTATCTTGGTAGCCAATCCTCCTTCCTTGGTAGCCAAACCTCCTTTTCTGGCTTTTTAGGGTCTCTGCTTTGGGGAATTCTTTAGATAACGAATGCAAGAGCTCACCAGAGTTCCTCTGCATCTTCCTCTTCACCTTCTACCAAAGGATCGACCGCTGACTGCTTTACGACGCCTGCAAAACCGCAAAAAAGTAGCAAGACGATGCCAGCAACATTGTAGCACCTAATCCTGACGGCTTTCTTGACTGTTTCCAGGTGGTGCATGCTCTGAGGGTAACCTGCCTTCACCCTGCACCATAAGCTCCGAAGAAATCTCCTGTGGGTCGACGGAATCTTCCCCCTGCTAATGCAGGCACCAAAAGACTGCAACACTGGTCCTCTGTGTCCCCTCTAATCCTGACGAGCGTGGTCCCTGGAACACAGCAACTCTGTCCAAGTGATTCCCACAGTCCAGTGACTCTTCAGTCCAAGTTTGGTGGAGGTAAGTCCTTGCCTCCCCACGCTAGACTGCAAAGCTGTGTACCTCATGATTTGCAGCTGCTCCGGCTCCTGTGCCCTCTTCCAGGATTTCCTTCATGCACAGCCAAGCCTGGGTCCCCAGCACTCTGTCCAGCAGTGCACAACCTTCTGAGTTGTCCTATGGCGTCGTGGGACTCCCTTTTGTGACTTCAAGTGGACTCCGGTTCACTTTTCTTCTAAGTGCCTGTTGGGGTACTTCTGCGGGTGCTGCCTGCTTGTGTGAGGGCTCTCTGAGTTGCTGAGCGCCCCCTCTATCTCCTCCTCCAAGTGGCGACATCCTGGTCCCTCCTGGGCCCCTGCAGCACCCAAAAACCTCTACCACAACCCTTGCAGCTAGCTATGCAAGCTTCATCGCAATGTGGGACATCAGTCTTCCAAAGGAGAAGTCCCTAGTCTTCTTCTTTCTTGCAGAACTCCAAGATTTTTCCAACCGGTGGCAGCTTCCTTGCACCTTCAGGGAAAGAAGGCAGACAAGTGGGTCAGAACAAGGGTGAACAGAAATGTTCATACAGGGGGTGACAAGGATGGCAAGAAGAAGGATGGTAAGTCTTCTGACAAGGGTGGGGACAAAAGTAAAACTGAGTCTTCATCAGGCCCACAAAAATCCTCTGGTGGGGGTGGTGGGTCCAAATCCTCTTCCAATAATCAGCCTAAAAACCTTGGTGTTATTAGTGTAAAGTCAAAGGCCATTTGGGCAACTGATTCCAGTTGTCCAAAGAAAAACATCAAACCTCCCACTACCACAACCCCTGCTGCAAATTCTAGTGCCCCTAGTAATAGCAGTGGTGGTGGGAGCAAACCTACAAATAGCCAATCCAAAGGTGTAGCTGGGCTCACTATTGGCAATGTAGTTGGGGTTGGTCTTGTTAGGGAGACCACAGAGGCTGTGTTAGTCTCTGAAGGTGCCATTGATTTGGCCACCTTGGTTGCTTGTCCCCTTAATATGGATAAGTACAAGCAACTTCCCCTAATAAATGGTGTTTAGGTTCAGGCCTACAGGGACACAGGTGCCAGTGTTACCATGGTGATAGAGAAACTGGTCCACCCTGAACAACACCTACTTGGTCAGCAGTACCAAGTGACAGACGCTCATAACAACACTCTTAGCCACCCCATGGCTGTTGTGAATCTCAACTGGGGGGAGGGGGTTACTGGTCCAAAGAAAGTTGTGGTTGCCTCAGATTTACCTATAGACTGTCTACTAGGGAATGATTTAGAGACATCAGCTTGGGCAGAAGTGGAGTTGGAGGCTCATGCAGCAATGCTGGGCATTCCTGGGCATATTTTTGCTTTAACCAGGGCTCAGACCAAAAAGCAAAAAGGACAGGGTAACTTGGATCCTGGAACAATGGACCAAGTGCTCCCTAAAGCTAGGGGTAGCAAGGGTAAATCCCTACCCACTATCCCTCCCTCTACTGATGATTCTCCTTCTGAGGAAGAAGAATTTCCTCCCTGTGCAGAACCTTCTCCAGATGAGCTGGCAGCAGACACTGCTGAGCTTTTGGGTCGGGGGGGCCTGCCAGGGAAGAGCTGAGTGTGGCACAGCAAACCTGTCCCACATGAGTGGGTCTCAGACAGCAAGCTGTCAAGCAGCAAAATGGGTATGTCAGTGACAGCCATAGAGTTTACTGGGAGGACAACCTCTTGTACACCGAGGCAAGGGACCCAAAACCTGGAGCAGCCAGGAGATTGGCCATTCCCCTGTAGTATAGAGAGTTCCTCCTAACTCTTGCACATGACATTCCTTTGGCTGGGCATTTGGGCCAGATCAAAACATGGGAGAGACTTGTCCCCCTGTTTCATTGGCCTAGGATGTAATAGGACACTAAAGATTTTTGCAAGTCTTGTGTGACCTGCCAAGCCAGTGGCAAGACTAGTGGCACTCCAAAGGCTCCCCTTATTCCACTACCTGTGGTTGGGGTGCCCTTTGAAAGGGTAGGGGTTGACATAGTTGGCCCCCTTGACCCTCCCACTGCTTCAGGCAATAGGTTTATCTTGGTGGTTGTGGACCATGCCACAAGATATCCTGAAGCAATTCTTCTAAGGACCACTACAGTTCCTGCAGTGGCAAAGGCCCTCCTGGGAATCTTTTCCAGGGTAGGTTTTCCTAAAGAGGTAGTATCAGACAGGGGTAGCAACTTCATGTCTGCATACTTGAAAGGAATGTGGAAGTAGTGCGGTGTTACCTACAAGTTCACCACTCCTTACCATCCACAGACAAATGGACTGATAAAGAGGTTTAATAAAACTCTCAAAGGTATGATAATGGGACTCCCTGAAAAACTCAGGAGGAGATAGGATGTCCTGTTACCTTGCCTCCTGTTTGCTTACAGGGAGGTACCCCAGAAAGGAGTGGGCTTCAGCCCCTTTGACCTCCTCTTTGGACACCCTGTAAGAGGTCCACTTACTCTTTTGAAGGAGGGTTGGGAACAACCTTTAAAAGCTCCCAAACAGGACATAGTGGACTATGTACTTGGCCTAAGATCCAGAATGGCTGAGTACATGAAAAAGGCCAGTAAAAAGCTTCAGGCCAGCCAGGAGCTGCAAAAGCAATGGCATGACCAGAAGGCTGTTCTGATCCAGTACGAACCAGGACAGAAGGTGTGGGTATTGGAGCCCGTGGCCCCAAGAGCACTCCAGGACAAATGGAGTGGACCCCATCTCATTGTTGAGAAAAAGGGTGAGGTTACCTATCTGGTAGACCTGGGCACTGCCAGGAGTCCCCTTAGGGTGATTCATGTCAACCACCTAAAACCCTACTATGACAGGGCTGATCTCACCCTGCTCATGGCAACAGATGAGGGACAGGAAGAAGAGAGTGACCCTCTCCCTGATCTCTTTTCCACCACTGAAACTGATGCTTTAGTGGAGGGAGTAGTATTGGCAAATTGTTTGACTTCAGAACAGAAAGACAACTGCATCAATCTCCTTGGACAATTTTTGGACCTCTTTTCAATTGTGCCAGGTACAACATCCTGGTGTGAACACACAATTGATACTGGTGACAGCTTGCCTGTCAAGAGTAAGATTTATAGGCAGCCTGACCATGTCAGGGACTGCATAAAACAAGAGGTACAGAAGATGTTGGATCTAGGAGTGATTGAGCCTTCTGAAAGCCCATGGGCTAGCCCAGTGGTGCTTGTACCAAAACCTCACACCAAAGATGGAAAGAGGGAGATGAGGTTTTGTGTACACTACAGCGGTCTCAATCACGTAACAAAAACTGATGCTCACCCTATACCCAGGACAGATGAGCTCATTGATACACTGGCATCTGCCAAGTATCTTAGCACCTTTGATTTGACTGCAGGGTATTGGCAGATCAAATTGGCAGAAGATGCTAAACCCAAGACTGCATTTTCAACTATAGGAGGGCACAACCAATTTACAGTGATGCCCTTTGGTTTGAAAAATGCACCTGCCACTTTTCAGAGGTTGGTGAACACAGTCCTGCAAGGGTTGGAGGCTTTTAGTGCAGCATATCTTTATGATACTGCTGTCTTTAGCTCCACCTGGGATGAACACCTGGTCCACCTTTGGAACGTTTTGGAGGCCCTGCAAAAGGCAGGCCTCACTATCAAGGCCTCAAAGTGCCAGATAGGGCAGGGTAAGGTGGTTTATCTGGGACACATAGTAGGTGGAGAACAGATTGCACCACTGCAGGGGAAAATCCAAACAATCATGGATTGGGTTCCCCCTACAACTCAGACCCAGGTGAGAGCCTTCTTAGGCCTCACAGGGTATTACAGGAGATTCATTAAAAACTATGGCTCCATAGCAGTCCCTCTTAATGATCTCACAAGTAAGAAAATGCCTAAAAGGGTATTATGGACAGCTAGCTGTCAGAAAGCTTTTGAGGAGCTCAAACAGGTCATGTGCTCTGCACCTGTTCTAAGAAGCCCATGTTACTCCAAGAAATTCATTGTTCAAACTGATGCATCTGAATTAGGGGTAGGGACAGTCTTATCACAACTGAATTCTGAGGGCCAGGATCAACCAGTTGCTTTTATCAGCAGAAGGTTGACAACTAGAGAAAAGCGTTGGTCTGCCATAGAGAGGGAGGCCTTTGCTGTGGTCTGGGCACTGAAAAAGTTGAGGCCATACCTGTTTGGCACTCACTTTATTGTTCAGACAGACCACAAACCTCTACTTTGGCTAAAACAAATGAAAGGTGAAAACCCTAAATTGTAGAGGTGGTCCATATCTCTACAGGGAATGGACCAATGCAGATTGACTCTCCAGATATTTCCACTTAGACAATGAAGACTCATCAGGTCATGGCTAGTCTTATTGTCCTTTGTTTGGGGGGGGGTGTAGGAAAGTACCATCTTGCCTGGCATGTAACCCCTATATTTCACTGTATATATGTTGTTTTAGTCTATGTGTCACTGGGACCCTGCCAGACAGGGCCCCAGTGCTCAGAAGTATGTGCCCTGTATGTGTTCCCTGTGTGATGCCTAACTGTCTCACTGAGGCTCTGCTAACCAGAACCTTAGTGGTTGTGCTCTCTCTGCTTTCCAAATTTGTCAATAACAGGCTAGTGACTAAATTTACCAATTCACATTGGCATACTGGTACACCTATATAATTCCCTTGTATATGGTACTGAGGTACCCAGGGTATTGGGGTTCCAGGAGATCCCTATGGGCTGCAGCATTTCTTTTGCTCTGACAATTCTTACACAGGCCTGCCACTGCACGTTATTTCACAGCCATTTACCACTGCACATAAGTAACTTATAAGTCACCTATATGTCTAACCTTCACCTGGTGAAGGTTGGGTGCAAAGTTACTTAGTGTGTGGGCACCCTGGCACTAGCCAAGGTTCCCCCACATCGTTCAGGGCAAATTCCCCGGACTTTGTGAGGGCGGGGACCCCTTACACGTGTGCACTATACATAGGTCACTCACAACCATACGTCACAATGGTAACTCCGAACATGGCCATGTAACATGTCTAAGATCATGGAATTGTCACCCCAATACCATTCTGGTGTTGGGGGGGACAATTCAATGATCCCCCAGGTCTCTAGCACAGGACCTGGGTAATGCCAAACTGCCTTTCCGGGGTCTCCACTGCAGCTGCTGCTGCCAACCCCTCAGACAGGTTTCTGCACTCCTGGGGTCCAGGCAGCCCTGGCCCAGGAAAGCAGAACAAAGGATTTCCTCTGAGAGAGGGTTTTACACCCTCTCCCTTTGGAAATAGGTGTGAAGGGCTGGGGAGGAGTAGCCTCCCCCAGCCTCTGGAAATGCTTTGATTGGCACAGATGGTGCCCATCTCTGCATAAGCCAGTCTACACTGGTTCAGGGATCCCCCAGCCCTGCTCTGGCACGAAACTGGACAAAGGAAAGGGGCGGTGCCCAGAGCTCCTCCAGTGTGTCCCAGACCTCTGCCATCTTGGAAACAGCAGGTGAAGTCAGAGGCTCCTTCTGATAGACTCTTACCTCTCTTGGTAGCCAATCCTCCTTTTCTGGCTATTTAGGATCTGTGCTTTGGTGAATTCTTTAGATAACGAATGCAAGAGCTCACCAGACTTCCTCTGCATCTCCCTCTTCATCTTCTACCAAAGAATAGACCGCTGACTGCTCCAGGATGCCTGCAAAACCGCAACAAAGTAGCAAGACGACTACCGGCAACATTATAGCGCCTAATCCTGACTGCTTTCTTGACTGTTTCCAGGTGTTGCATGCTCTGAGGATAGCCTGCATTCACCCTGCACCAGAAGCTCAGAAGATATCTCCCGTGTTTCGACGGAATCTTCCCCCTGCTAACGCAGGCACCAAAAGACTGCATCACTGGTCTTCTGGGTCCCCTCTCATCCTGACGAGCGTGGTCCCTGGAACACAACAACTCTGTCAAAGTGGCTACCACAGTCCAGTGACTCTTCAGTCCAAGTTTGGTGGAGGTAAGTCCTTGCCTCCCCAAGCTAGACTGCAAAGCTGTGTACCTCGTGATTTGCAGCTGCTCCAGCTCCTGTGCACTCTTCCAGGATTTCCTTCATGCACAGCCAAGCCTGGGTCCCCAGCACTCTGTCCAGCAGTGCACAACCTTCTGAGTTGTCCTCCGGTGTCGTGGGACTCCCTTTTGTGACTTCGCATGGACTCTGGTTCACTTTTCTTCTATGTGCCAGTTGGGGTACTTCTGCAGTTGCTGCCTGCTTCTGTGAGGGCTCTCTGAGTTGCTGAGTGCCTCCTCTATCTCCTCCTCTTAGTGGTGACATCCTGGTCCCTCCTGGGCCCCTGCAGTACCCAAAAACCTCTTCCGCAACTCTTGCAGCTAGCAAGGCTTGTTTGTGGTCTTTCTGCATGGGAATACCTCTGCAAGCTTCATCGTGACGTGGGACATCAGTCTTCCAAAGGAGAAGTCCCTAGTCCTCTTCTTTCTTGCAGAACTCCAAGCTTCTTCCAACCAGTGGCAGCTTCCTTGCACCTTCAGCTGGCATTTCCTGGGCTCCTGCCCCCTCTCAACACTGTTGTGACTATTGGTCTTGGTCCCCTTGTCTTAATGGTACTCAGGTCCGGAAATCCGTTGTCAGTGCACTGCTGGTGTTTGTTCTTCATGCAGAATCCCCCTATAACGACTTCTGTGCTCTCTGGGGGTAGTAGGTGCACTTTACTCCTACTTTTCAGGGTCTTGGGATGGGGTATTTTTCTAACCCTCACTGTTTTCTTACAGTCCCAGTGACCCTCTACAAGCTCACATAGGTTTGGGGTTCATTCGTGGTTTGCATTCCACTTTTGGAGTATATGGTTTGTGTTTCGCCATACCTATGTGCTCCCATTGCAATCTATTGTAATTCTACACTGTTTGCATTACTTTTCTTGCTATTACTTACCTAACTTGGGTTTGTGTACATATAACTTGTGTATAGTACTTACCTTCTTATTGAGGGTACTCACTGAGATACTTTTGGCATATTGTCATAAAAAGAAAGTACCTTTATTTTTAGTAACTCTGTGTATTGTGTTTTCTTATGATATTGTGCATATGATATAAGTGGTATAGTAGGAGCTTTACATGTCTCCTAGTTCAGCCTAAGCTGCTTTGCCATAGCTACCTTCTATCAGCCTAAGCTGCTAGAAACACCTCTTCTACACTAATAAGGGATAACTGGACCTGGCACAAGGTGTAAGCACCTCTGGTACCTACTACAAGCCAGGCCAGTCTCCTACAGACACTGTCCGTTAAAAAAAGATCTTGAAGAACCAATGGAAATAGGGCTGATGAAAGGGCGAGTATTATTGTCCAGTGTGAAAAGACCGACCTATACTCTAACAGTCCTCCTCAATTATATCAAAAGAACGGCTTTAGAAGATTCAGGGTGCAGTCAAAGCGTGATCAGACAGAACTTGGTCCTGCCCGGACAAGGGAATCCAAAGAGTCAAGTATTAATAACCTGCGTACATGGAGATCAACGACCCTATCCCGTGGCTACAGTACGCCTGAATTGGAAAGGAGAGGATGAGACAATAAAGGTGGGAGTAATTCCAGATTTGGGAGAAGATCTCATCCTCGGGACGGACTACGTGGATTTTTCCTCCCTCCTAAATAAAGCAGGACAGGAACAAATCCTTAAGACATGGTAGGAGGAGATACCTTTTGGGGTAGCTGAGGAAGATAACAGAAAACCACGGATCAAACTGAGTAGGAAATAAAAGAGAGAGCAATGGCGAAAATATCCGCTTGCTCTAGATCCCCAAAATACAGACTCCAAAGACCCCCAAGCCGTCATCTGCACCATCACTGGAGATTTTCGGCAGAGCCAACACGAAGATCTCACTGAAACATGCATGGCACCAAACCTTGAACAATTTACTGTATAGAAACTCCTCCGCCGTAGGGGAAAGAGAACTGCAGCTAGTGGTACTCCGGAGCCATAGACAGCAGGTCCTGCAATTAGCCCATGGGGATAATGGGGAAGGACACATGGGGAGAGAGAAAACAGAAGAAGCAGTATTGTGGCTCTTCTATTGGCCTGGAGTGTTTGGAGATATTCAGAAACATTGTTCTGAATGCCCAAAATGTCAACTCCTGAATCCCTCTCCACACCGTCCAGCTCCCCTTCAACTCCTTCCCATTATAGAAACCCCTTTTTCTAGAGTCGGGATGGACATTGTAGGACCCCTAACTCCTTCGGTGAGAGGACGACAATATATTCTGGTATTAGTTGATTACGCAACCCGTTACCCTGAAGCCATACCAATCCCCAGTATGCACACAAAAACCATAGCTCAGGCAATGATAGAATTCTTTTCACAAGTGGGGTTTCTGAAAGAAATACTCACGGATCAAGGGATTCCATTTATGTCGAGACTTATGGCAGAGGTGTACCGTTCCCTAGGAGTTAAACAAATCAGAACATCTGTTTACCATCCCCAAACAGATGGCCTAGTAGAGAGATATAATAAGACTATTAAATCCCTACTTCAAAAAAGTATTTCCGAAGCCGGAAAAGAAACTACCTCTAGTGCTCTATGCCATACGCACCCATGTTCAGACATCCACAGGACATAGCCCCTTTGAGCTGTTATTCGGGAGACAACCCCGTACCCTTTTAGAGATGCTGGCTGAGCAAAGGAAGAGGTTAAAGACTTCTTGACCTATACCCGAGAACTACGAGAAAACCTCCACACTGTATGGGAAGATGCCCATGCCACCTTAACCCCTTCTGTGCCGCGGACGTAGTGGTTACGTCCCGCGGCACAGTGCTGCTGTGCCGAGGACGTAACCACTACGTCCTCGGCACACAGCCCAGAGGGAGCGCTCTCGCTCCCTCTGTGTGCTTCCCCCCACCCCCCCAAAGTCAGGGATGGAAGGGGAAGCCCTTCCCCTTCCACCCCCGACCCCCCCCCCCCCATAATGACGTCAGCGCGCGATCGCGCGCTGACTTCATTATGGGGATTTCGCCGCACAGGAAGCCATTTGCTTCCTGTGCGGCGAACGGAGAAGAGGTGAGTTCCTCTTCCCGGTGGGTGGGGGGTTTGGGCTAAAGAGGCACCGGGGGAAAGGAAAGGCTTTTCCTTTCTCCCGGTGTCTCTTTGAGCATTCCTGCTGCCCGATCGCATTGCGATCGGGCAGCAGGAATGCCCACTAGACACCAGGGATTTTTTTTTTTTGTTGTACTTTCTGTTTCTTGTTGGCGGGGAGCGGCCCCTTGGGCAAGGGTCGCTCCCCTTGTGGGGGCAATTTGTTACGGCCATTTCTGCCCCCCTTGGGGGCAGATTGGCCTACTTTTTAGGCGGATCTGCCCCCAAGGGGGGCAGAAACCACTGGATCACCAGGGATTTTTATTTTCTGTGCATTTATGTTGGGGGGGGTGCCCCCTTGGGCAAGGGGCGCCCCCTCAAGGGGGCAGAGAACTGTTGGCCTTTTCTGCCCCCCTTGGGGGCAGATCGGCCTATTTTTTTTAGGTCCATCTGCCCCCAAGGGGGGCAGAAGCCACTTAGGCACCAGGGATTGTGTGTGTAGTGAATGGGGGGGCGCCCCCTTGGGCAAGGGTCGCTCCCCTGTGGGGGGCATGTCCTTTAGGGCCATTTCTGCCCCCCTTGAGGGCAGATTGGCTACTTTTTAGCCAGATCTGCCCCCAAGGGGGGCAGAAAACACTAGATCACCAGGGTTTTTTATTTTTATGTGTATTTATGTGGGGGGGGTGCCCCCTTGGGCAAGGGGCGCCCCCCCCAAGGGGGCAGAGAACTGTTGGCCTTTTCTACCCCCCTTGGGGGCAAATCGGCCTATTTTTTTTAGGTCCATCTGCCCCCAAGGGGGGCAGAAGCCACTTAGGCACAGGGATTGTGTGTGTAGTGGATGGGGGGGCGCCCCCTTGGGCAAGGGTCGCTCCCCTTTGGGGGGCATGTCTTTTAGGGCCATTTCTGCCCCCCTTGAGGGCAGATCAGCCTATTATTTTAAGGCTGATCTGCCCCCAAGGGGGGCAGAAACCACTAGAACGCCAGGGATGTTTTTTTATGTGTTTATTTCTGTGGGGGGGCGTCCCCTTGGGCACGGGGCGCCCCCCCAAGGGGGGCATTGACCTGTTGGCCATTTCTGCCCCCCCTGGGGGCAGATGGGCCTATTTTTCTAGACCCACCTGCCCCCAAGGGGGGCAGAAGCCACGTAGACACCAGGGATAGTGTGTGTGTGTGTGTGTGTTAGTGGATGGGGGGGGGGTTTGGGCAAGGGTCGCCCCCCACTTTGGGGGCACATGTACCCAGGCCATTTCTGCACCCCTTGGAGACAGATCAGCCTATTATTTTTAGGCTGATCTGCCCCCAAGGGGGGCAGAAACCACTAGAACGCCAGGGATGTTTTTTTATGTGTTTATTTTTGTGGGGGGGCGTCCCCTTGGGCACGGGGCGCCCCCCCAAGGGGGGCATTGACCTGTTGGCCATTTCTGCCCCCCCTGGGGGCAGATGGGCCTATTTTTCTAGACCCACCTGCCCCCAAGGGGGGCAGAAGCCACGTAGACACCAGGGATAGTGTGTGTGTGTGTGTGTGTTAGTGGATGGGGGGGGGGGCTTGGGCAAGGGTCGCCCCCCACTTTGGGGGCACATGTACCCAGGCCATTTCTGCACCCCTTGGAGACAGATCAGCCTATTATTTTTAGGCTGATCTGCCCCCAAGGGGGGCAGAAACCACTAGAACGCCAGGGATGTTTTTTTATGTGTTTATTTTTGTGGGGGGGCGTCCCCTTGGGCACGGGGCGCCCCCCCAAGGGGGGCATTGACCTGTTGGCCATTTCTGCCCCCCCTGGGGGCAGATGTGCCTATTTTTCTAGACCCACCTGCCCCCAAGGGGGGCAGAAGCCACGTAGACACCAGGGATAGTGTGTGTGTGTGTGTGTGTTAGTGGATGGGGGGGGGGCTTGGGCAAGGGTCGCCCCCCACTTTGGGGGCACATGTACCCAGGCCATTTCTGCACCCCTTGGAGACAGATCAGCCTATTATTTTTAGGCTGATCTGCCCCCAAGGGGGGCAGAAACCACTAGAACGCCAGGGATGTTTTTTTATGTGTTTATTTTTGTGGGGGGGCGTCCCCTTGGGCACGGGGCGCCCCCCCAAGGGGGGCATTGACCTGTTGGCCATTTCTGCCCCCCCTGGGGGCAGATGGGCCTATTTTTCTAGACCCACCTGCCCCCAAGGGGGGCAGAAGCCACGTAGACACCAGGGATAGTGTGTGTGTGTGTGTGTGTTAGTGGATGGGGGGGGGGCTTGGGCAAGGGTCGCCCCCCACTTTGGGGGCACATGTACCCAGGCCATTTCTGCACCCCTTGGAGACAGATCAGCCTATTATTTTTAGGCTGATCTGCCCCCAAGGGGGGCAGAAACCACTAGAACGCCAGGGATGTTTTTTTATGTGTTTATTTTTGTGGGGGGGCGTCCCCTTGGGCACGGGGCGCCCCCCCAAGGGGGGCATTGACCTGTTGGCCATTTCTGCCCCCCCTGGGGGCAGATGGGCCTATTTTTCTAGACCCACCTGCCCCCAAGGGGGGCAGAAGCCACGTAGACACCAGGGATAGTGTTTGTGTGTGTGTGTGTTAGTGGATGGGGGGGGGGCTTGGGCAAGGGTCGCCCCCCACTTTGGGGGCACATGTACCCAGGCCATTTCTGCACCCCTTGGAGACAGATCAGCCTATTATTTTTAGGCTGATCTGCCCCCAAGGGGGGCAGAAACCACTAGAACGCCAGGGATTTTTTTTTATGTGTTTATTTTTGTGTGGGGGCGTCCCCTTGTGCACGGGCGCCCCCCCAAGGGGGGCATTGACCTGTTGGCCATTTCTGCCCCCCCTGGGGGCAGATGGGCCTATTTTTCTAGAACCACCTGCCCCCAAGGGGGCAGAAGCCACTTAGGCACCAGGGATAGTGTTGTGTGTGTTTTTTTTGTTTGAGGGCTGTCCCCTTTGGCAAGGGTCGCTCTCCATGGGGACACAGTACTAAAGGTATTTTTTGGCTTCCTTGGGGCAGACAGGCCTATTTTTTTAGTAGGCCCATCTGCCCCTATGGCAGAATCCACTTAGGCACCAATTTCTAAAATGTTTGATGGTGGGGTGTTTGTCAACTGAAGAAGTCTTTGCATTTGTGATAAAAAATGTTTTCCTCCTTTTTGTTCTAGTTCAAAGCTTTTGCTTTATTTGCTGTGGCTCCTTGCGGTTTTGGCGGTGGTTGACCTGCAGTTTGCACAGTTGCATGTTTTAGGTAAGTAAAAACAATTTACTCCAAAGGAGTATTGTTGCCATGCATGAATGACATGTTTGTAGGGGGTGTACTAAATGCAGGATTGTGTGTGAAATTGTCCTTAGGTTTGTGCACAATGATATTTGTTTTGTCTTATTTCTAATTTGCCTTTCTTTCTTTCTTTTTAGTGGGATATCATTGGTGATTGCTGTGTAGTTGCTGGTGAATCAAGCTTTTTCAGGCAAGTGAGCGGTATAGTTTTTGAGTTTGTAACTCTTACTAACAAAGCTACACTTTGTTACTTGTCTTACACAGTGCTGGTTGTTGGTGGTGAATTTGTCCAGTTACTTTTAGCAGGAGAGATCATGGCTAGCCGCAGGATGACCGCTCAGCAGGTGGTTGGTATGCTTTTTGAGTCACAGTCTGATCATGACTATGAGACGGACTCTGCATCTGAGGCAGAGGAGGAAGTCAGAGATTCTGGCAGTGATGTTTCTGTTGGAGGGGAATCTTCTGATGATGAAGCCACACTCAGTGCAGATGAAGGTTCTGTTTTAGAGGAGGACATTGATGTGCCAATAGTGCAGCAACCTGGGGCTGAAAGGTTTCCCGTTAGAAGACCTGATGTCTGGGTTGCCCCAAACATGGAGCAGCCAGAGTTGCCTGCCTTTACTGGTCTCCCGGGGTGTAACGCCAATACAGAGAACTTTATGCCTATCAATTTCTTTGAGTTATTCATGGATGATGTGTTTTTGGAAGAGATTGTTGAGCAGACTAATTTGTATGCGGAGCAGCATTTGAGGGACAACGCTGCTAGACTTAGGCCACACTCTAGAGCTGCCCAGTGGATTCCCACAAATTTGGAGGAGCTAAAAAAGTTTTTGGGTTTGACTTTTTTGATGGGGTTGATAAGGAAGCCGTCACTGGCTTCTTATTGGTCTACTAGTCCCTTGATGGCAACAGCTATATTTCCAGCTACCATGAGTCGTAATCGGTATTTGCTTCTTCTTAGGATGCTGCATTTTGTTGACAATGCATTAGCCTTGCCACGAGATCACCCAGATTCTGACCGTCTTTTTAAGATTAGGCCTGTCCTTGATCATTTTGTAGATCGGTTTTCGGAGGTCTATGTTCCAGGCAAAGAGATAAGTGTGGACGAGTCTTTGGTCCTCTTCAAGGGTCGTTTGGTTTTTAGGCAGTACATTCCTAGCAAAAGGGCACGATATGGAATTAAATTGTATATGCTGTCTGAAAGTAGGACAGGATATGTGTATAGTTTCCGTGTGAACACTGGTAGGGATTCCAATATTGACCCCCCTGGTTGTCCTCCCACTTTTGGAGTTACTGAGAAAATAGTGTGGGATCTTGGTAGACGACTGTTCAACAAAGGTCACCATTTGTATGTAGATAACTTCTACACTGGTGTGCAGTTGTTCAAGGAATTGTTTAGAGTGGACACAGTTGCTTGTGGCACAATCCGTTCTAACCGGAAAGGCTATCCAAGGGAGCTTGTCTGTAAAAAACTTGAGAGGGGACAGTGCTGTGCCTTGCGGAACGAGGAGCTGCTAGCTTTGAAATTTTCAGACAAGAGGGATGTCTACATGCTAAGTACCATCCATGATGAGAGTACTTCCCCTGTGACTGTTTGGGGCCAGGTTGCTGAAGTGCGCAAACCTGTGTGCATTTTAGATTATAATAAGCACATGGGAGGTGTAGATAGAGTTGACCAGAGGTTGGAACCTTATACTGCTATTCGTAAGTCTTATGTTTGGTATAAGAAGTTAGCACTTCACCTCTTCCACTTAGCAACCTTCAATGCTTTTATTGTGTTTAGGGATAGGTCTCCAGACTCAAAGATGACATTTGTGAAATTTCAGGAGTCAGTGATAGAGAGCCTTATTGTGGTGGAACAGGCCAGAGTTCCTAGAGAAGCAGTGGTGGAGGATGTGGCTAGATTGAAAGATCGCCACTTTGCTGAGCACATTCCTCCCACACCCAAAAAAGACTTTCCAGCTAAGAAATGTAGAGTGTGTTTTCGAAGAGGTATCCGGAGGGAGTCTCGAATGTACTGCCCAGATTGTCCTTCAAAGCCTGGGCTGTGTGTCGATGCTTGTTTTAAGAATTACCACACCCAGAAGAATTTCTGGGAACAACCATGAGTGTAAACTCATGTCTGTTTTGTATTTTCATGTGTTTAGTTTCATGGTTAGCATTTCTGTCATGTTGTTAGTTAGAGCTTTTGTGTTTGTTGTTTTGTAATTCTTTCTACTTAGTTAGGGGTTCCTCTGTTTAAAAAAAAAAAAAAAAATATGATGCCATTGTGTGTGGAGTGGGGCTTGGCTGAGACTGTACATATTGACTTGATGTTGGCTACTGCAACACACTGCCAGCCAAACACCAGTCCACACACTCCCATCAGCTGGTGTGATTGTTGTATCAGGCATGTGGGCGTATGTAAGTGATGGGCCCTTGAGTGGCGCTGTCTGTCGATGTGAGTGTTGTAATGTGCTGGGCCCGTGGCTGGCGGTGTGAATGGCCTTGTGTGTGTCATGTATGAAAGTTGTGTGAATGGACTGTAAAGCGGTTGGTGCCTTGTCGCGGCTTTACAGCTCACGAGCTGTGAGTCATTGGTTCAGTTTTTTGCCTTTCAGTTACTAACAGTGCTTTTCATTTTTGTGAAAGCTCTTGTTAGTAAAATTTGATCCACTGAACCATCACTCACCCTCGTGCCAAATCCAACCAGTATGTGTGGTAAAAATGACCAAACCTGCTCCGCTGTAATCAGGCGTCGCAGCACACCTATGACACGCTAGGTGCCTCAGGTGGGACCCCGATGATGAAGCATGCCACCAACTTGGTTGGTGGGTGAGGGGTCTTTTTCACATAACCTAAGTGTGTTTCTTTTCAAAATTTTAGTGTTTGGCACATCACGGACGTATGTGGGCACATCAAAACGATATATTACAAAACTACCTGTGTTTGGGGGGGGAGAGGGCACCTATGTTTTTGGTCCTGTGTGCGGCCTTCATCTAGGGAAACCTACCAAACCCAGACATTTTTTAAAACTAGACACCCCAAGGAGTCTAGGGAGGAGTGGCTTGCGTGGATCCCCCAACATTTTCTTACCCAGACTCCTCTGTAAACCTCAAAATGTGCTTAAAAAAAGCATATTTTCCTGACTTTTCTTCGTACGATCACCACTCCAGCACAAAATTCCTACTCCCCAGTGTTCCCCTCAGTCTCCCAAATAAAATGACACCTCACGTATGTGGGTCCCCAAAGCAGAGTCAGTCTAAAGATGTATAAAAGAATATGTCCTTATAAACTCGCAGTACTATCCCCTGTATCTCTACAAGTTTTGGCCCTTATTCTGTTGGAGGCACCTGGCCCACCCACACAACTGAGGTATCATTTTTATCGGGAGACTTGGGGGAACGCTGGGTGGAAGGAAATTTGTGGCTCCACTCAGATTCCAGAACTTTCTGTCACTGAAATGTGTGAAAAATGCGTTTTTTTAGCCAATATTTGAGGTTTGGAAAGGATTCTGGGTAACAGAACCTGGTCAGAGCCCCTCAAGTCACCCCATCTTGGATTCCCCTAGGTCTCTAGTTTTCAGAAATGCACAGGTTTGGTAGGTTTCCCTAGGTGCTGGCTGAGCTACAGGCCAAAAACTACAGGTAGGCACTGTTTTCTGTGAAAAAATGTGATGTGTCCACGCTGCGCTTTGGGGCGTTTCCTGTCGCGGGCGCTAGGCCTACCCACACAAGTGAGGTATCATTTTTATCGGGAGACGTGGGGGAACGCTGGGTGGAAGGAAATTTGTGGCCCCTCTCAGATTCCAGAACTTTCTGCCACAGAAATGTGAGGAACATGTGTTTTTTTAGCCAAATTTTGAGGTTTGCAAAGGATTCTGGGTAACAGAACCTGGTCCGAGCCACACAAATCACCCCATCTTGGATTCCCCTAGGTCTCTATTTTTCAGAAATGCACAGGTTTGGTAGGTTTCCCTAGGTGGCGGCTGAGCTACAGGCCAAAATCTACAGGTAGGCACTTTGCTAAAAACAGGTCTGTTTTCTGTGATGTGTCCACGTTGCGCTTTGGGGCGTTTCCTGTCGCGGGCGCTAGGCCTACCCACACAAGTGAGGTATCATTTTTATCGGGAGACATGGGGGAACGCTGGGTGGAAGGAAATTTGTGGCTCCTCTCAGATTCCAGAACTTTCTGCCACAGAAATGTGAGGAACATGTGTTTTTTTAGCCAATTTTTGAGCTTTGCAAAGGATTCTGGGTAACAGAACCTGGTCCGAGCCCCGCCAGTCACCCCTCCTTGGATTCCCCTAGGTCTCTAGTTTTCAGAAATGTACAGGTTTGGTAGGTTTCCCTAGGTGCCGGCTGAGCTAGAGGCCAAAATCTACAGGTAGTTACTTCGCAAAAAACACCTCTGTTTTCTTCCAAAATTTTGGTGGTGTCCACGTTGCGCTTTGGGGCGTTTCCTGTCGCGGGCGCTAGGCCTACCCACGCAAGTGAGGTATCATTTTTATCGGGAGACTTGGGGGAACGCTGGGTGGAAGGAAATTTGTGGCTCCTCCCAGATTCCAGAACTTTCTGCCACAGAAATGTGAGGAACATGTGTTTTTTTTAGCCAATTTTTGAGCTTTGCAAAGGATTCTGGGTAACAGAACCTGGTCCGAGCCCCGCCAGTCACCCCTCCTTGGATTCCCCTAGGTCTCTAGTTTTCAGAAATGCACAGGTTTGGTAGGTTTCCCTAGGTGGCGGCTGAGCTAGAGGCCAAAATCTACAGGTAGGCACTTTGCTAAAAACAGGTCTTTTTTCTGTGATGTGTCCATGTTGCGCTTTGGGGCGTTTCCTGTCGCGGGCACTAGGCCTACCCACACAAGTGAGGTATCATTTTTATCGGGAGACGTGGGGGAACGCTGGGTGGAAGGAAATTTGTGGCTCCTCTCGGATTCCAGAACTTTCTGCCACAGAAATGTGAGGAACATGTGTTTTTTTAGCCAATTTTTGAGCTTTGCAAAGGATTCTGGGTAACAGAACCTGGTCCGAGCCCCGCCAGTCACCCCTCCTTGGATTCCCCTAGGTCTCTAGTTTTCAGAAATGTACAGGTTTGGTAGGTTTCCCTAGGTGCCGGCTGAGCTAGAGGCCAAAATCTACAGGTAGTCACTTCGCAAAAAACACCTCTGTTTTCTTCCAAAATTTTGGTGGTGTCCACGTTGCGCTTTGGGGCGTTTCCTGTCGCGGGCGCTAGGCCTACCCACGCAAGTGAGGTATCATTTTTATCGGGAGACTTGGGGGAACGCTGGGTGGAAGGAAATTTGTGGCTCCTCCCAGATTCCAGAACTTTCTGCCACAGAAATGTGAGGAACATGTGTTTTTTTAGCCAATTTTTGAGCTTTGCAAAGGATTCTGGGTAACAGAACCTGGTCCGAGCCCCGCCAGTCACCCCTCCTTGGATTCCCCTAGGTCTCTAGTTTTCAGAAATGCACAGGTTTGGTAGGTTTCCCTAGGTGGCGGCTGAGCTAGAGGCCAAAATCTACAGGTAGGCACTTTGCTAAAAACAGGTCTGTTTTCTGTGATGTGTCCACGTTGCGCTTTGGGGCGTTTCCTGTCGCGGGCGCTAGGCCTACCCACACAAGTGAGGTATCATTTTTATCGGGAGACGTGGGGGAACGCTGGGTGGAAGGAAATTTGTGGCTCCTCTCGGATTCCAGAACTTTCTGCCACAGAAATGTGAGGAACATGTGTTTTTTTAGCCAATTTTTGAGCTTTGCAAAGGATTCTGGGTAACAGAACCTGGTCCGAGCCCCGCCAGTCACCCCTCCTTGGATTCCCCTAGGTCTCTAGTTTTCAGAAATGTACAGGTTTGGTAGGTTTCCCTAGGTGCCGGCTGAGCTAGAGGCCAAAATCTACAGGTAGTTACTTCGCTAAAAACACCTCTGTTTTCTTCCAAAATTTTGGTGGTGTCCACGTTGCGCTTTGGGGCGTTTCCTGTCGCGGGCGCTAGGCCTACCCACGCAAGTGAGGTATCATTTTTATCGGGAGACTTGGGGGAACGCTGGGTGGAAGGAAATTTGTGGCTCCTCCCAGATTCCAGAACTTTCTGCCACAGAAATGTGAGGAACATGTGTTTTTTTAGCCAATTTTTGAGCTTTGCAAAGGATTCTGGGTAACAGAACCTGGTCCGAGCCCCGCCAGTCACCCCTCCTTGGATTCCCCTAGGTCTCTAGTTTTCAGAAATGCACAGGTTTGGTAGGTTTCCCTAGGTGGCGGCTGAGCTAGAGGCCAAAATCTACAGGTAGGCACTTTGCTAAAAACAGGTCTGTTTTCTGTGATGTGTCCACGTTGCGCTTTGGGGTGTTTCCTGTCGCGGGCGCTAGGCCTACCCACACAAGTGAGGTATCATTTTTATCGGGAGACGTGGGGGAACGCTGGGTGGAAGGAAATTTGTGGCTCCTCTCGGATTCCAGAACTTTCTGCCACAGAAATGTGAGGAACATGTGTTTTTTTAGCCAATTTTTGAGCTTTGCAAAGGATTCTGGGTAACAGAACCTGGTCCGAGCCCCGCCAGTAACCCCTCCTTGGATTCCTCTAGGTCTCTACTTTTTAGGAATGCACAGGTTTGGTAGGTTTCCCTAGGTGGCGGCTGAGCTAGAGGCCAAAATCTACAGGTAGGCACTTTGCTAAAAACAGGTCTGTTTTCTGCGATGTGTCCACGTTGCGCTTTGGGGCGTTTCCTGTCGCGGGCGCTAGGCCTACCCACACAAGTGAGGTATCATTTTTATCGGGAGACGTGGGGGAACGCTGGGTGGAAGGAAATTTGTGGCTCCTCTCGGATTCCAGAACTTTCTGCCACAGAAATGTGAGGAACATGTGTTTTTTTAGCCAATTTTTGAGCTTTGCAAAGGATTCTGGGTAACAGAACCTGGTCCGAGCCCCGCCAGTCACCCCTCCTTGGATTCCCCTAGGTCTCTAGTTTTCAGAAATGTACAGGTTTGGTAGGTTTCCCTAGGTGCCGGCTGAGCTAGAGGCCAAAATCTACAGGTAGTCACTTCGCAAAAAACACCTCTGTTTTCTTCCAAAATTTTGGTGGTGTCCACGTTGCGCTTTGGGGCGTTTCCTGTCGTGGGCGCTAGGCCTACCCACGCAAGTGAGGTATCATTTTTATCGGGAGACTTGGAGGAACGCTGGGTGGAAGGAAATTTGTGGCTCCTCCCAGATTCCAGAACTTTCTGCCACAGAAATGTGAGGAACATGTGTTTTTTTAGCCAATTTTTGAGCTTTGCAAAGGATTCTGGGTAACAGAACCTGGTCCGAGCCCCGCCAGTCACCCCTCCTTGGATTCCCCTAGGTCTCTAGTTTTCAGAAATGCACAGGTTTGGTAGGTTTCCCTAGGTGGCGGCTGAGCTAGAGGCCAAAATCTACAGGTAGGCACTTTGCTAAAAACAGGTCTGTTTTCTGTGATGTGTCCACGTTGCGCTTTGGGGCGTTTCCTGTCGCGGGCGCTAGGCCTACCCACACAAGTGAGGTATCATTTTTATCGGGAGACGTGGGGGAACGCTGGGTGGAAGGACATTTGTGGCTCCTCTCAGATTCCAGCACTTTCTGCCACAGAAATGTGAGGAACATGTGTTTTTTTAGCCAATTTTTGAGCTTTGCAAAGGATTCTGGGTAACAGAACCTGGTCCGAGCCCCGCCAGTCACCTCTCCTTGGATTCCCCTAGGTCTCTAGTTTTCAGAAATGCACAGGTTTGGTAGGTTTCCCTAGGTGGCGGCTGAGCTAGAGGCCAAAATCTACAGGTAGGCACTTTGCTAAAAACAGGTCTGTTTTCTGTGATGTGTCCACGTTGCGCTTTGGGGCGTTTCCTGTCGCGGGCGCTAGGCCTACCCACACAAGTGAGGTATCATTTTTATCGGGAGACGTGGGGGAACGCTGGGTGGAAGGAAATTTGTGGCTCCTCTCGGATTCCAGAACTTTCTGCCACAGAAATGTGAGGAACATGTGTTTTTTTAGCCAATTTTTGAGCTTTGCAAAGGATTCTGGGTAACAGAACCTGGTCCGAGCCACGCCAGTCACCCCTCCTTGGATTCCCCTAGGTCTCTAGTTTTCAGAAATGTACAGGTTTGGTAGGTTTCCCTAGGTGCCGGCTGAGCTAGAGGCCAAAATCTACAGGTAGTCACTTCGCAAAAAACACCTCTGTTTTCTTCCAAAATTTTGGTGGTGTCCACGTTGCGCTTTGGGGCGTTTCCTGTCGCGGGCGCTAGGCCTACCCACGCAAGTGAGGTATCATTTTTATCGGGAGACTTGGGGGAACGCTGGGTGGAAGGAAATTTGTGGCTCCTCCCAGATTCCAGAACTTTCTGCCACAGAAATGTGAGGAACATGTGTTTTTTTAGCCAATTTTTGAGCTTTGCAAAGTATTCTGGGTAACAGAACCTGGTCCGAGCCCCGCCAGTCACCCCTCCTTGGATTCCCCTAGGTCTCTAGTTTTCAGAAATGCACAGGTTTGGTAGGTTTCCCTAGGTGGCGGCTGAGCTAGAGGCCAAAATCTACAGGTAGGCACTTTGCTAAAAACAGGTCTGTTTTCTGTGATGTGTCCACGTTGCGCTTTGGGGCGTTTCCTGTCGCGGGCGCTAGGCCTACACACACAAGTGAGGTATCATTTTTATCGGGAGACGTGGGGGAACGCTGGGTGGAAGGACATTTGTGGCTCCTCTCAGATTCCAGCACTTTCTGCCACAGAAATGTGAGGAACATGTGTTTTTTTAGCCAATTTTTGAGCTTTGCAAAGGATTCTGGGTAACAGAACCTGGTCCGAGCCCCGCCAGTCACCCCTCCTTGGATTCCCCTAGGTCTCTAGTTTTCAGAAATGTACAGGTTTGGTAGGTTTCCCTAGGTGCCGGCTGAGCTAGAGGCCAAAATCTACAGGTAGTCACTTCGCAAAAAACACCTCTGTTTTCTTCCAAAATTTTGGTGGTGTCCACGTTGCGCTTTGGGGCGTTTCCTGTCGCGGGCGCTAGGCCTACCCACACAAGTGAGGTATCATTTTTATCGGGAGACGGGGGGAACGCTGGGTGGAAGGAAATTTGTGGCTCCTCTCAGATTCCAGAACTTTCTGCCACAGAAATGTGAGGAACATGTGTTTTTTTAGCCAATTTTTGAGCTTTGCAAAGGATTCTGGGTAACAGAACCTGGTCCGAGCCACACAAATCACCCCATCTTGGATTCCCCTACGTCTCTAGTTTTCAGAAATGCACAGGTTTGGTAGGTTTCCCTAGGTGGCGGCTGAGCTAGAGGCCAAAATCTACAGGTAGGCACTTTGCTAAAAACAGGTCTGTTTTCTGTGATGTGTCCACGTTGCGCTTTGGGGCGTTTCCTGTCGCGGGCGCTAGGCCTACCCACACAAGTGAGGTATCATTTTTATCGGGAGACGTGGGGGAACGCTGGGTGGAAGGACATTTGTGGCTCCTCTCAGATTCCAGCACTTTCTGCCACAGAAATGTGAGGAACATGTGTTTTTTTAGCCAATTTTTGAGCTTTGCAAAGGATTCTGGGTAACAGAACCTGGTCTGAGCCACACAAATCACCCCATCTTGGATTCCCCTAGGTCTCTAGTTTTCAGAAATGCACAGGTTTGGTAGGTTTCCCTAGGTGGCGGCTGAGCTAGAGGCCAAAATCTACAGGTAGGCACTTTGCTAAAAACAGGTCTGTTTTCTGTGATGTGTCCACATTGCGCTTTGGGGTGTTTCCTGTCGCGGGCGCTAGGCCTACCCACACAAGTGAGGTATCATTTTTATCGGGAGATGTGGGGGAACGCTGGGTGGAAGGAAATTTGTGGCTCCTCTCAGATTCCAGAACTTTCTGCCACAGAAATGTGAGGAACATGTGTTTTTTTAGCCAAATTTTGAGGTGTGCAAAGGATTCTGGGTAACAGAACCTGGTCCGAGCCACACAAATCACCCCATCTTGGATTCCCCTAGGTCTCTAGTTTTCAGAAATGCACAGGTTTGGTAGGTTTCCCTAGGTGGCGGCTGAGCTAGAGGCCAAAATCTACAGGTAGGCACTTTGCTAAAAACAGGTCTGTTTTCTGTGATGTGTCCACGTTGCGCTTTGGGGCGTTTCCTGTCGCGGGCGCTAGGCCTACCCACACAAGTGAGGTATCATTTTTATCGGGAGACTTGGGGGAACATAGAATAGCAAAACAAGTGTTATTGCCCCTTGTCTTTCTCTACATTTTTCCCTTCCAAATGTTAAACAGTGTAAAAAAGACGTCTACTTGAGAAATGCCCTGTAATTCACATGCTAGTATGGGCACCCCGGAATTCAGAGATGTGCAAATAACCACTGCTTCTCAACACCTTATCTTGTGCCCATTTTGGAAATACAAAGGTTTTCTTGATAGCTATTTTTTACTCTTTATATTTCAGCAAATGAATTGCTGTATACCCGGCATAGAATGAAAACCCACTGCAGGGTGCAGGTCATTTATTGGCTCTGGGTACCTAGAGTTCTTGATGAACCTACAAGCCCTATATATCCCCGCAACCAGAAGAGTCCAGCAGACGTAACGGTATATTGCTTTCGAAAATCTGACATTGCAGGAAAAAGTTACAGAGTAAAACTTAGAGAAAAATTGATGTTTTTTTCACCTCAATTTCAATATTTTTCTTTTTCAGTTGCTATTTTCTGTAGGAAACCCTTGTAGGATCTACACAAATTACCCCTTGCTGAATTCAGAATTTTGTCTACTTTTCAGAAATGTTGCGGTTTATGGGATCCAGCGTTGGTTTCATGCCCATTTCTGTCACTGACTGGAAGGAGGCTGAAAGCACAAAAAATCGTAAAAATGGGGTATGTCCCAGTAAAATGCCAAAATTGGGTTGAAAAATTGGGTTTTCTGATTCAAGTCTGCCTGTTCCTGAAAGCTGGGAAGCTGGTGATTTTATCACCGCAAACCCTTTGTTGATGCCCTTTTCAGGGAAAAAACCACAAGCCTTCTTCTGCAGCCCATTTTTCCAAATTTTTTTAAAAAAATGAAATTTTCACTGTTTTTTGGCTAATTTCTTGGCCTCCTTCTGGGGAACCCACAAAGTCTGGGTACCTCTAGAATCCCTAGGATGTTGGAAAAAAAGGACGCAAATTTGGCATGGGTAGCTTATGTGAACAAAAAGTTATGAGGGCCTAAGCGCGAACTGCTCCAAATAGCCAAAAAAAGGCTCGGCACAGGAGGGGGAAAAAAGGCCTGGCAGCGAAGGGGTTAAGAGAGGCCCAAAACAAACAAAAACAGATGTACTATGCTAAACGTGTTTATCGAAATCTGAAGGTTGGAGACAAGGCATTAGTCCTATTACCTAGCTGTGAAAATAAGCTATTAGCCCGGTGGCAGGGTCCATATGAAATCTTAGAACAGATCAATCCCACCACATATAGACTCGCCATGCCCCAAGGCTCAGGAAGGGAGCAAATATATCATATCGATTTGCTTAAGAAATGGCAGGAACCCTTGTGTGATCATTCCGCCATGTATGTCACACAGGAAACAAATGATGAGATTCCCTTCCCTCCCCTTCCCACTAACCCACCTCACGAGGACCCTCCCCCTCAAATAAACCCCGCACTCACAGACCCCTATCGTAGGTAACTCAACCATCTGATCGATAACAACTGAGACATTCTCTAAATCCCTGGGACGAACATTATTAGTACAGCATGCGATTTGTGTTAAGTCAGACAGTATAGCCCGCCAGCGACCCTATCGTGTCCCTGAAGCGAAAAAGAAGATCATAGAACAAGAAGTGCAATCCATGTTAGAATCTGGCATCATTGAACCATTTACTAGCCCTTGGTGTTCCCCTGTGGTACTTGTACCAAAGCCTGATGGAAGCACTTTTGTGTTGATTTCAGCCGCGTCAACGTCCTGTCACAGTTTGATGCATACCCCATGCCGCGCATTGATGAACTTCTCGATAGATTGGGTCAGGCTCGATATATGTCCACATTAGATCTGACGAAAGGTTACTGGCAATTACCATTACGGCCAGAGGATAAGGAAAAGACTGCATTCGCGACCCCATCCCGCCTCTATCATTTCACTGTCCTTCCGTTTGGTCTCATGGGGCCCCAGCCACCTTTCAGAGACTTATAGACGGCATACTGCGACCTTATCATCAGTATGCCTCAGCATATCTCGATGATATCGTAGTATATAGCATGACCTGGGAAGACCACCTGAAACACTTACAAAACATCTTACAGGCCCTAATAAAGGCCCATCTTACAGCAAATCCTGAGAAATGCAGGTTGGGACACACAAGAATTAAATACTATATACTGGGAGAAGGACAGGTTAGACCCCGGGTTGAGAAAATACAGGCCATTACTAAGATCACCCAACCACGCACAAAGAAAGATATACAAGCCTTCCTTGGACTCGTAGGATACTATAGACGATTCATACCACAATTCTTCACCTTAGCAGGACCACTTACCGACCACCTAAGAAAATCATGTCCAAACACCTTACCCCCTCTTTCTGAAATAGAACGACAGAGCTTTGAAATGCTAAATTCCACGTTGACATACGGACCGGTGTTGTATTATCCGGATTTCCAGAAACCCTTTATCGTACAAACAGACACCTCAGATCTAGGTCTTGGGGCCATCCTTTCACAAGAACAGGATGATGGGAACCTTCACCTCTTTGTATACAAAAGTCGGAAACTCCTTCCACGGGAACAACATTACCCCACATTAGAAAAGGAATGTTTAGCTATCAAATGGGCGGTGGAGTCCCTGCGATACTATTTAGCGGGCAGAACTTTTACCTTAGTGACTGATCATGCTCCCCTAACATGGCTCGGCCACAACAAAGATAACAACTCCTGTGTACTGCAATGGTTCCTCTCACTTCAGCCTTTCTCCTTTCAGATACGACATTCCCTGGGTTCCCTCATGGCAAATGCTGACTGTTTATCACGCTATCCATCGTCGGAGCATCTCTATCAGCTGCTCGCTAGGGCGAGTGTATGTGATGGGCTGGTCGGAGATAGTCCGCACACAAAACCAACTGGTGCTGACACTGCCCCAAGTGCTCGGAAACATCCTGGGGCAGGAACCAATCGGATGTCCCTAACGGCCGTGACGTTGAGTCCAGGAAGCGGAAACGCGGAAACTGGAAGAGGAGAAAGGCCGGCATCCTACAGACGGAGTGAGCACGAAGAGGAGAAGGAGGAGAGTGGCGTTGTTGGAGTGCAGACTTTTTACACCAGGAGAGAAGAAGACGAGGAGGAGGCAGACGGAAGAACGAACAACGCGGTGGCCCTGGGAGGCAGAGCAAGGAACCCCGCCACGCTTCGGGAGAAGCGTGGCACAATCAGGCACTTCCTGGGAGCCCTGAAAGAGATGAAAAGAACATAGAAGAGGTGAAGATCCAGGGAAACGAGACAGAAGCTATCCAGGAAACAATACAAGAAACACAGAGAAAAACCTATTTGTCACTCCACTATATTCTTCAATAAATCACATTAGTACTCTAATCCAGAGCTTCGTGTCATCCTTTAACCCGGCCAACCACATACCGATTCACAGGACACTGCCGCCACCAGCACCGCTGCCAAGGAAACCACCGCCACAAGCACCACTGCCAACGACACCGCCGCCACCACCACCGCTGCCAAGGACACTGCTGCCACAAGCACCGCTGCCAAGAACACTGCTGCCACAAGCACCGCTGCCAAGGACACCGCCGCCACAAGCACCGCAGGCCAATGAGCGCTGAAATCTCTGACACTACTGAGGCCGCCATGAGCAGGATGAAGCACTCTGGGCACAAAGCCCCCTCCAGAACCAGTAGAGATTTACATCCACTACATCAGTCCTTGGCAGGATGAAGCAATCTGGGCACAAAGCCCCCTCCAGAACAAGTGGAGAAAGGCATCCACTACCACAGTCCATAGCAGGATGAAGCACTCTGGGCACAAAACCCCCTCCAGAACCAGTGGAGAAAGGCATCCACTACCTCAGTCCTTGGCAGGATGAAGCACTCTGGGCACAAAGCCCCCTCCAGAACCAGTGGAGATTTACATCCACTACTGCAGTCCTTGGCAGGATGAAGCATTCTGGGCACAAAACCCCCTCCAGAACCAGTGGAGAAAGGCATCCACTACCTCAGTCCTTGGCATGATGAAGCACTCTGGGCACAAAGCCCCCTCCAGAACCAGTGGAGATTTACATCCACTACCTCAGTCCTTGGCAGGATGAAGCACTCTGGGCACAAAGCCCCCTCCAGAACCAGTGGAGTATGACATCCACTACCTCAGTCCTTGGCAGGATGAAGCACTCTGGGCGCAAAGCCCCCTCCAGAACCAGTGGAGAAAGGCATCCACTACCTCAGTCCTTGCCAGGATGAAGCACTCTGGGCACAAAGCCCCCTCCAGAACCAGTGGAGATTTACATCCACTTCCTCAGTCCTTGGCAGGATGAAGCACTCTGGGCACAAAGCCCCCTCCAGAACCAGTGGAGAAAGGCATCCACTACCTCAGTCCTTGGCAGGATGAAGCACTCTGGGCACAAAGCCCCCTCCAGAACCAGTGGAGATTTACATCCAGTACCTCAGTCCTTGGCAGGATGAATCACTCTGGGCACAAAGCCCCCTCCAGAACCAGTGGAGATTTACATCCACTACCTCAGTCCTTGGCAGGATAAAGCACTCTGGGCACAAAGCCCTCTCCAAAACCAGTGGAGTATCACATCCACTACCCCAGTCCTTGGCAGAATGAAGCACTCTGGGCACTAAGCCCCCTCCAGAACCAGTGGAGACTGTTATCCACTTAAGAGAGTGTGGCTTTGCACTCCCCAGGATACAGCAGTGGGCAAACCACCCACTGAAAAGACTTGTCAGACTGTGGGTTTGCACTCCCCAGGATAAAGCAGTGGGCAAATCACCCACTGAAAATACTTGTGAGACTGTGGCTTTGCATTCCCCAGGATACAGCAGTGGGCATGGAGCCCCCTCGTGGATCTGGCGTCGTGCACTCATCCGGCTGAGGTGCCCCCCTTCCCCCTGAGGTGCCTGTTGTGTTTCTATCTGATGTCCCTGCAGTGTTCTCTCCGTTTTGATCGGGTATTGAGTGTGGGCATCGCCCATGCATTTTGGGGCCAGTGGTCCACAGACTTTAATGGTGCAATACCTGGACTTGTATTCTTGGTGTATATATTTGTTTATAGTGTATATATATTTTTGAATACTGGATTTTAATAGATTACAAATGTTCAAATCATTTCCTTTTGTCTTTGCATTCTTCCTGGGGGGTTGGGGGGTGTAACTGTAATGTATCATGACATATTAGTGTGTGTGTTGTAGTGGGTGAGGGTGGGGGTTTTGCGTGTTGCGTGTGTGTGTCACTGTCTTTTCCCTCCCCCCTCCCCTGTGTTGTAGGTGCAGTACTCACTGTGGTCTTCGCCTTCGTGCTTCTGGTAGAGGAGTACGAAGACAAAGGCAGCGAGTTTCTGGAGTTCCGGTTCCATGGCGTCCTGGTTCCTCGTGGGGTATGTAGAGGTGAGCGTTTTCCCTTCCAAGTCCTGTTTCCACCGTGTTTTTGTTCATGGTGAATGTGCCCCGGAAAAGGTGGCGGATTGGCCTCTCATGATACTGTGGTCGGTACATTGTCTTCCGCCTGTCTGTTGGCGGTTACCGCCGCGGTGTTTGTTTGTACCGCCGTGGCGGTCGGAGTGTTAAAGTGGCTGTCTATGTTGGCGGTTTCCACCACGGTCGTGATTCCATTTTTTTTACTGCTGGCCTGTTGGCAGTTTTACCGCTGCTTTAACACCGGCCGCCAGGGTTGTAATGTCCACCTAAGTGTGAGGGCACCCTTGCACTAGCAAAGGTGACCGCGCTGTCCAGGGTCAATTCCCCAGACTTCGTGAGTGCAGGGATGCCATTACACACATGCACTTCATATAGGTCAATACCTATATGTAGCTTCACAATGGTAACTCCGAATATGGCCATGCAACATGTCTAAGATCATGGAATTGTACCCCCATGCCATATCTGGTATTGGGGTGCCATTCCCATGCATCCTTGGGGATCCGCTATGGATCCCGGGTACTGCCAAACCAGCTCTCTGGGGTTTTCTCTGCAGCTACCGCTGCTGCCACCCCACAGACAGAGTTCTGCCCTCCTGGGGTCTGGGCAAGCCCAGTCCCAGGAAGGCAGAACAAAGGATTTCCTCTGAGAGAGGGTTTTACACCCTCTTCCTTTAAAATAGGCATTAAGGAATGGGGAGGAGCAGCCTCCTCCAGCATCTGGAAATGCTTTGAAGGGCACAGATGGTGCCCTCCTTGCATAAGCCAGTCTACTCCGGTTCAGGGAACCCCCAGTCCCTGCTCTGGCGCGAAACTAGACAAAGGAAAGGGGAGTGACCACTCCCCTGTCCATCACCACCTATGGGGTGGTGCCCAGGGCTCCTTCAGTGTGTCCCAGACCTTTGCCATCATGAATCCAGAGGTGTGAGGGCACAATGGAGGCCTCTGAGTGGCCAGTGCCAGCAGGTGACGTCAGAGACCCATCCTGATAGGTGCTTACCTCACTAGGTGGCCAATCCTCCTCTGAGGGCTATTTAGGGTCTCTCCTGTGGGCTTTTTCTCAGATAACAACTTGCAAGAATTCACCAGAGTTCCTCTGCACCTCTCTCTTCGACTTCTGTCAAGGATCGACCGCTGACTGCTCCAGGACACCTGCAAAACTGAAACAAAGTAGCAAGAAGACTACCAGCAACATTGTAATGCCTAATCCTGCTGGCTTTCTCGACTGTTTCCTGGTGGTGCATGCTTTGGGGGCTGTCTGCCTTCATCCTGCATTGGAAGCCACGAATAAATTTACCGTGGGTTGACAGAATCTTCCCCCTGCTCCAGCAGGCACCAAACCTCAGCATCACCGGTACACTGGGACCCCTCTCATCATGACGAGCGTGGCCCCTGGAACACAGGTGGTGGACCTCAGTGACCCAGACTGTCCAGTGGTCCAACTGTCCAAATTTGGTGGAGGTAAGTCCTTGCCTCCCCTCTCCAGACAGCAATCCTGTGCACCGTGTGAACTGCAGCTGCTAGGGCTTCTGTGCACTTTTGCAAGATGTCCTTTGTGCACAGCCTAGCCCAGGTCCCCAGCACTCTGTCCTACATTGCTCAACTCACTGAGTTGACCTCCGGCTTCGTGGGACCCTCTTTTGTAGTGTTGAGATGACTGCTGTGCTCAGTCTTCTTGAACCCATGTTCAAGGACTTCTGCGGGTACTGCCTTCTTGTGTGTGGGCTCTCTGTATTGCTGAGGGGCTTTCTTGTCTCCTTTCCCAAGTGGCGACATCCTGGACCTTCCTGGACCCGGGCAGCAACCTTTTTCTTCAACTGTGACCTTTGCAGCTATCAAGACTTGTTTGTAGTCTTTCTCCAAGGAAGCAACTCTGCATCCTCCAACACTCTGTGTGGCATCTTCTGTATGAAGGAGAAATTCCTAGCATCTTTTGTTGTTGCAGAATTTTCAGCTTTTCCACCCAGAGGCAGCCATTTTGCACCTCCATCCGGTGTTTAGTGGGCTCCTGCCCCCCGTGGGCACTTTCATGACTCTTGGACTTGGTCCCCTTCCTTTGCAGGTCCTCAGGTCCAGGAATCCGTTTTCAGTGCTTTGCAGTCTATTGTGGTCCTTGCAGAATCCTCTATCAGTTTAGTGTGTTTGTTGGGAAGTAGTAGCACTTTACTCCTACTTTTCAGGCTCTTGGGGTGGGGTACATTGGACACCCTTAGTGTTTTCTTACACTCCCAGTGACCCTCTACACACTAGACTAGCTTAGGGGTCCCTTCATGGTTCGCATTCCACTTTCTTAGTATATGGTTTGTGGTGCCCCTAGGCCTATTGCATCCTATTGTATTCTACAGTGTTTGCACTACTTTTCCTGATTTTGGTTTGTGTGTATATTTTGTGTATTTTACTTACCTCCTAAGGGAGCATATCCTCTGAGATATTTTTGGCACATTGTCACTAAAATAAAGTACCTTTATTTTTAGTAAATCTGAGGATTGTGTTTCTTATGATATAGTACCTATATGATATCAGTGGTATAGTAGGAGCTTTGCATGTCTCATAGTTCAGCCACAGCTGCTCTGCTAAAGCTACCTCTATCAGCCTAAGCTGCTAGAACACTACTAATCTACTAATAAGGGATAACTGGACCTGGCACAAGGTGTAAGTACCATCAAGTACCCATTATAAGCCAGGCCAGCCTCCTACACCCTCTACACACTACCCTTGCCTAGGGGGGAATTTGTGATTTGCATTCCACTTTCTTAGTATATGGTTTGTGTTGCCCCTCGGCCTATTGCACCCTATTGTATTCTATTGTATTTTCTACTCTCTGCACTACTCTGTGACTATTTAGTTACCTGATTTTGGTCTCTAGTGTATATATTGTGTATAATACTTACCTCCAGAAGGAGTATTGCCTCTAAGATATTTTTGGCCGTGTGTCACTAAAATAAAGTACCTTTATTTTTTGTAACACTGAGAATTGTCTTTTATTGTGTATAAGTACTGTGTCACTATAGTGGTATTGCAGGAACTTTGCATGTCTCCTAGTTCAGCCTAAGCTGCTCTGCTATAGCTACCTCTAGACAGCCTAAGCTGCTAGAACACTGACTACATTTTACTAATAAGGGATATCTGGACCTGGTATAAGGTGTAAGTACCTAGGGTACCCAATACAAATCAGGCCAGCCTCCTACAGTGGTCTGTGAGTGGGCTTGGGTGACTGGCTGTCCAGTGGTCCCAGATGGGCCAGGTAGGTCATCAAGATCCAGAAGTCCAGAGTTACTGTCATCACTGGGGGTATCTTCTGTTGGGGGACTGGATAGTCGTTGCACCTCCTCTCCACTGACATTGGCTAGGGTACATGTGGGGATGTAAGTGATGTATTATGCTTCATGTGTATGACATTTGTACATCCCTGGCTACCCCTCTATCGTTGGTGTTGCCCTGACACCTTTTGCTTGTATATGGTGATGTATTGTGGTATTGTTAGTTTCCCTATAATGTGCATGCTTTAGTGATGGGTGTCCATGCAGGGCTGGAAGGGCTCTCCATGCATTGGTATGGCATGCAGGGCCTGGCATTGGGGCTAGTCATATGTGTAGGTGCAGTATGTGGGATGGAGTGGAGTCATGGGAGTGAGCGTGAGGGTGTGAGATGGCATGCAGGTATGGGGGGTGATTAGTAGTAAATATTGACTTACCAGTGTCCTGTCCTCCGCGCATACTCCAGCGAGTCCCTCAGGATGCAGTATTGCCAAGACTTGCTCCTCCCATGCTGTGAGCTGCTGGGGAGGAGGTCAGGGTCCACCGCCAGTCCTCTGTATGGCGAGCAGGTGCCTTGCTGCTATGGAACGTACCTTCCCCTGTAGGTCGTACCACCTCTTCCTGATGTTGTGTCCCTTGTTCTTGGATGCTGTCCCACAGGGTTCACCCTGTCTACGATGCTCCACCATAGCTTCACCTTCCTGGCAATGGATATCTGCTGTACCTGTGCTCCAAACAGCTGTGACTCTACCCTGACAATTTCCTCCACCATGACCCTTAACTCCTCCTCAGTGTAATGGGGGTGCCTTTGTGGTGCCATGGGTGTTGTGTGGTATGTGTTGGTGAGAGTGTGTTGAGTTATGTGGTGGGGTGTGTAATGTGGGGTGTGTGAGGGATGTATGGGTGTAAGTGGCATGTGTCTAGTTGTCGCAGTGGTCTTGGTGTAAGTTTGGTGCCTATGGCTTGTAATCGTAAAGGGTTGTGGGTAATGTGGGTGTGTGTTTTATGGTGGTGTATGTGTTGTGGTGTGTGTATGGGTGTCAGGTGTGTGTTTTTGGAATTGGCCAATGTGGTGTTGTTTTGTATTTGGGTGTCCATTATGAGCGTGGCAGTATGTACTGCCAACAGTTTACTGCCGTTAATTGTCCGCTGTGGTAATTCGTGGGTCATAATGTGGTGGCAGTTGTTCTGTTGGCATAACAATATGGGTTTTGGGACCGCCACTGTAGCACATGACCTTTGGGCTGGCGGATTTGTGTATGTGGCTGTATTCTGTCAGATTGGTGTGTGTGTATGTCATAGGCCCTCATTATAAGATTGGTGGCAAATGCCGCCTACCGTCACGGCGACAGCCGCCAAAACACCGTCGCTGTGGTTAACGACCGTCCACCGAATTATGACCGTAACTGGAATTCTGCCAGAAGGCTGGTAGAATTCCAGCTACGGACATGGCTGCAGACGGCGGTAAGGAGGCGCTGCTGCCAGCAGCAGCGCCACACCAGCAGATTGCCGCCGACCGTATCATGAGCCATGATATGGCCTGGAGGTGTTTTGCTGGTGGATGCTGCTGCTGGCAGCAGAGACGTGTCCCGTCTCCTGCCGGAGGACCCACTTCAAACAGGTAAGTCAGGTTCTCCGACAGGAGAAGGGGTAGGGGTTGTTGTGTGGTGTGTGTGACTATGTTTGAATGCGTGTGTAATGCATTTGTGCATGAATGCGTGTGTGTGTATGTGCATGTTGAGTCGTGTGATTGCATTTGTGCCTGGATGTATGTTAATGATTGTTGCTGTGAGTGTTTATGAATGTATGCATGCGTGTGTGAATGTGGGAATGCATTTGTATAATGGTGTGTATGTATGTGCATGTATGTGAGTATATGTCGGAGGGTCGGGGGGAGGGGGAAGGATTCTGGTGAGGGGGAGACTCCTATCTGTGCCAGGAAAGGAATTCCCTGGCACTGATAGTGCCTACCGCCATGCTTTTCGTGGCGGTACGGAAACCACAGAAGCCATGGCGGTGGGTGGGGTCAAAATGCCATGGGTGGCCTAGTGACGGCCGTGGCAGTCGGGTGTTAACTTGGCAGTTTGGCTTCGGCCAAACCGCCAATGTCATAACAGTGGCGGTATGTACTGCTAGCCTGTTGGCAGTACTACCGCCACTATTACACCGACCGCCGGGGTCGTAATGACCCCTATAATAATGTGAACGGATATTCACTGCCGCGGAGGTATGTTGGCGGCCGTCTGCATAGGAATAGGCAGCATTTACAGCCAATGTCATAATGAGGGCCTACGTTACTAACTCTGTCTGACACTACTTCTTTAGGGAAGCCCACCCTGGAAAATATTCCCAGGAAAGCCTTTGTCACTGCAGGAGTTGTAGTGGTCCTTAGAGGGAGGAATTCTGAATATCTAATGGCATGGTCGACTACTACCAAGATAAATCTATTGCCAGAAGTAGAAGGAGCGTCAAGGGGGCCAACTATGTCAACCCCAACCCTCTCAAACGGCACCTCAACCACAGGCAGTGAGATCAAGGGTGCCTTTGGAGTGCCACCAGTCTTGCCACTGGCTTGCAAGTGACACAAGTGCAACAAAACTTTTTTGCATCCACTGACATATACGCCAGTGAAAGTGAGGGACCAGTCTGTCCTAGGTCTTGCTTTGATCCAAATGTCCAGCAAGGGGAATGTCATGTGCCAGTGTTAGGAGGGATTCACTGTACTGCAAGGGAATGACCAGTCTCCTGGTAGCAGCAGGTTGTGGGTCTCTTGCCTCAGTATAAAAGAGATTGTTCTCCCAGTAAACCCTGTGAGAGTCACTGAAATCCCCTGCTTCTTGTTTGACAGGTTGCTGTCTCAAATCTTCTAGTGTAGGACAGGTCTGCTGTGCCACACTCAATTCCTCCCTGGCAGCCCCCCTGCTCCCAAAAGCTCAGCTGTGTCAGATTGGAGCTCCTCTGGTGTAGGTTCTGCACAGGGAGTAGACTCCTCCTCATCAAAAGGGGAATCCTCAGGACAGGGAGGGATAGCGGACACGCGTTTGCCCTTTCTACCCCTGGTTTTTGAGAACACTGATGTAGGAAAGTACCATCTTGCATGGCATAATACCCCATTTTTATTTGTATGTATGTTTGTTTTGCCTGTGTCACTGGGATCCTGCTAGCCAGGACCCCAGTGCTCATAACGTGTGCCCTGTATGTGTTCCCTGTGTGGTGCCTAACGGTATCACTGAGGCTCTGCTAACCAGAACCTCAGTGTTTATGCTCTCTCTGCTTTTATAATTGTCACTGCAGGCTACTGACTAATTTTACCAATTCTAATTGGCACACTGGAACACCCTTATAATTCCCTAGTATATGGTACCTTGGTACCCAGGGTATTGGTGTTCCAGGAGATCCCTATGGGCTGCAACATTTCTTTTTCCACCCAAAGGGAGCTCAGACAATTCTTACACAGGACTGTCACTGCAGCCTGAGTGAAGGCTGCACGTTATTTCACGGCCATTTTACACTGCACTTATGTAACTTATAAGTCACCTATATGTCTAACCCTCACTTAATGAAGGTTAGGTGTAAAGTTACTAAGTGTGAGGGCACCCTGGCACTAGCCGAGGTGCCCTCACATTGTTCAGGGTAATTTTCCCGGACTTTGTGAGTGTGGGGACACCATTACACACCTGCACTACATATAGGTCAATACCTATATGTAGCGTCACCAACTCCGAACATGGTCTAGGATCATGGAAGTGTCACCCTAATACCATTCTTGTATTCGGGGGGACAATTCCATGCAACCCCCGGGGCTCCAGCATAGAGCCCGGGTACTGCAAAACTAACTCTCCGGGGTTTTCTCTGCAGCTACCGCTGCTGCCAACCCTCAAACAGGTTTGTGCCCCCTGGGGCCTGGGCAGCCCAGTCCCAGGAAGGCAGAACAAAGGATTTCCTCTGAGAGAGGGTGTAACAGGGCCTGAGAGGAGAAGCCTGAGAGGTGTAGCCTCTCCTGGCCTCTGGAAATGCTTTGAAGGGCATAGATGGTGCCCTCCTTGCATAAGCCAGTCTACACCGGATCAGTGATCCCCTCAGCCCTGCTCTGGAACGAAACTGGACAAAGGAAAGGGGAGTGACCATTCCCCTGACCAGCACCTCCCAAGGGGAGTTGCCCAGAGCTCCTCCAGTGTGTCCCAGACCTCTGCCATCTTGCATGCTGAGGTGTGAGGGCACAATGGACACCTCTGAGTGGCCAGTGCCAGCAGGTGACATCAGAGACCCCTCCTGATAGACGCTTACCTTTCTCTGTAGCCAATCCTCCCCTGAGGGCTATTTAGGGTCTCTCCTGTGGGGTTCTCTTCAGATAACAAATGCAAGAGCTCACCAGAGTTCCTCTACACTTCTCTCTTCGGCTTCTGACAAAGATCGACCGCTGACTGCTCCAGGACACCTGCAAAATCACAACAAAGTAGCAAGAAGACTACCAGCAACATTGTAGTGCCTCATCCTGCAGACTTTCTTTACTGTTTCCTGGTGATGCATGCTCTGAGGGTTGTCTGCCTTCACCCTGCACTGGAAGCCAAGAAGAAATTCCCCGTGGGTTGACGGAATCTTCCCCCTGCCAACTCAGGCACCAAACTTCTGCATCCCAGTCCTCTGGGTCCCCTCTCATCTTGACGAGCGTGGTCCCTGGAACACAGGAGCTGGATCCAAGTGTTCCCAACAGTCCAGTGGCCCTTCTGTCCGAATTTGGTGGATGTAAGTCCTTGCCTCCCCACGACAGACAGTAATTCTGGCACCTTCCGTTGTTGCAGAATCTTTGGCTTCTAACCACCCAGAGGCAGTCCTTTTGCACCTTGATCCTGGGTTTAGTGGGCTCCTGCCCACCCTGGACACTTGCGTGACTCTTAGACTTTGTCCCCTTCCTTTGCAGGTCCTCAAGTACAGGAATCCGTCTTCAGCGCTTTGCAGTCAGTTGTTGTCTTTGCAGAATCCCCTATCTCGACTTTACTGTCTTTCTGGGGTAGTAGGGTAACTTTACTCCTACTTTTCAGGGTCTTGGGTTGGGGTATCTTGGACACCCTTAGTGTTTTCTTACACTCCCATCAACCCTCTACACACTACACTGGGCTCGGGGTCCATTTGTGGTTCGCATTCCACTTTTAGAGTATATGGTTTGTGTTGCCCCTAGGCCTATTGTCTCCTATTGCATCCTATTGTGTTCTACAGTGTTTGCACTACTTTTCTAACTGTTTACTTACCTGATTTTGGTTTGTGTGTATGTTTTGTGTACTTTACTTACCTCCTAAGGGAGTATATCCTCTGAGATACTTTTGGCATATTGGTGGTCATTACAACCCTGGCGGTCGGTGTTAAAGTGGCGGTAAAACCACCAACAGGCCAGCTGTAAAAAAACATTTATCACGACCGTGGCGGAAACTGCCAACATAGACAGCCACTTTAACACTCTGACTGCCACAGCAGTACAAACAAACACCGCAGCGGTAACCGTCAACAGACAGGCGGAGGACAAAGTACCACCCACACTATTACAACCCACCAATCCGCCACCTTTTCCGGGGCGGATTCACTGCGAACAAAAACACGGCGGAAACAGGACTTCAAGGGAAAACGCTCACCTCTACACACCCCACGAGGAACCAGGACGCCATGGAACCGGGAACCCTCTACCAGGAGCACGAACGCCGGCGGCGAAGACCACGGTGAGTACTACACCTACGACACATGGGAGGGGGAGGGAAAAACAGTGACACACACATGCAACATGCAACATCCACACCCCCACCCTCACCCACTACAACACACACACTAATACATGTTGATACATTACAGTTACACCCCCGAACCCTCCTGGAAGAATGCAAGGACAAAAGGAAATGAATCGAATAATTGTGATATATTCAATTACATAAATCAAAAATATTTAAAAATATATACATTTATACTATATACAAATATATATATACCAGGACACAAGTCCACGGAATTCCACCATCACAGTCCGTGGATCACTGGGCCCAAAAGGTATGGGCGAGGCCCACACTCAATACACAAACAAGACTGAGAGAACACTGCAGGGGCATCAGAAAGAAATAAAACAGGCACCTCAGGGGGAAGGTGAGGGGGGACCTCAGCCGGTTGAGTGCAGGACGCCAGATCCACGAGGGGGCTCCATGTCCACTGTTCAATCCTGCGGAGTGCAAAGCCACAGTCTCCAAAGTCTCTACAGTGGGTGGTTTCCCCACTGATCAATCCTGGGGAGTGCAAAGCCACAGTCGTTCAAGTCTATACAGTGGGTGGGTTGCCCACTGTTCAATCCTGGGGAGTGCAAAGCCACAGTCTCTCAAGTCTATACAGTGGGTGGTTTGACCACTGATCAATCCTGGGGAGGCAAAGCCACAGTTTCTCAAGTCTAAACAGTGGGTATGTTGCCCACTGATCAATCCTGGGGAGTGCAAAGCCACAGTCTCTCAAGTCAACAACAGTGGGTGGGTTGCCCACTGTTCAATCCTGGGGAGTGCAAAGCCACAGTCTCTCAAGTCTCTACAGTGGGTGGTTTCCCCACTGATCAATCCTGGGGAGTGCAAAGCCACAGTCTCTCAAGTGGATGTAACTCTCCACTGGTTCTGGAGGGGGCTTTGAGCCCAGAGTGTTTCATCCTGCCGAGGACTGAGGTGGTGGATGTAACTCTCCACTGGTTCTGGAGGGGGTTTTGTGCTCAGAGTGCTTCATCCTGCCAAGGACTGAGGTAGTGGATGTAACTCTCCACTGGTTCTGGAGGGGGCTTTGTGCCCAGAGTGCTTTATCCTGCCAAGAACAGAGGTAGTGGATGTAACTCTCCACTGGTTCTGGAGGGGGCTTTATGCCCAGAGTGCTTCATCCTGCCAAGGACTGAGGTAGTGGATGTAACTCTCCACTGGTTCTGGAGGGGGCTTTGTGCCCAGAGTGCTTCATCCTGCCCGTGGCGGCCTCAGTAGCGTCAGAATCATTGGCACTCACTGGCCTGCGGTGCTGCTGGCGGTGGTGTCCTGGGCAGCGTATCTGCTGGTGGCGGTCTTGTCCTGGCCTGCGGTGCTGCTGGTGGCGGTGTCCTGGGCAGCGATTCTGCTGGTGGTGGTCTTGTACTGGCCTGCGGTGCTGCTGGCGGTCTTGTCCTGGGCTGCGGGGCTGCTGGCGGTCCTGTCTTGGGCACCGGGGCTGCTGCTGGCGGTCCTGTCTTGGGCAGCGGGGCTGCTGCTGGCGGTCTTCGTCTGGGCAGCGGGGCTGCTGCCGGTCTTGTCCACCATGCTGATCTTCCCAGACCTGCCGGTTTTAATGTGCCCCTTCCCCACCTTGGATGGTGTCGCAGCTGTCTCCACACTCACAACTGTACTCCTGGGAATGGCTTTGGTGGCTGATTTCTTTCCCCTCTCCCACCGGGCATTGTCCAACTTTTTATGCTTGACAGGTGGGGGACTGTCCGTGCTGTGGCTCCATGCCACACTGGCTGCCCTGCTGCCTGGTGCACTCCATAATCCAGTGACTACTGGCACCACTGGTCCTGCCGATGTTGTGGCTGAGGTGCTAGGTTGGGACCTGGAGAGTCGGGCCCTAGGAGACTGAAGGGGTGGGGGAGGTGAAGGAAAGAGGTCAAGGCTGGCCAGGAAAAGTTTCTTATGAACACTGGGACAGGTAGCTGGAGGGGGTTTGGGAGTGGGGGAAGAGGTTTTGGTTGTAGGAGGTGTACGTTTGGTGACTTTGGGTGAAGGTGAATGGGCTGTAGGCTGTCGTGAGGTAGATGGCTGTTGGGTCGGTGTGTGGCTGCGTTTGTGTACCTTGGGAGGTGGCCTCACAGACACACTGGGAGAGGACACAGTGGATGTGTGAATGGTAGCGTGGGTGGTGACTGCACGTGAGCGGGGTGTAGTGGTGGGTGTGCTGGAGATGGACGTAATGCCGGAGGATGTATTGCATGCAGGTGTGAGTAGAGACGAGACAGGGAGGGAGGAGGGAGATGAGGAGAAGGGGGACACAGTGGAGGCAGTGGATGTTGGTGTGTCTGCACGCGTGCAATGCTTGCATGAGTGCCTGTGGGATGTGAGGTGCTTATGTTTGCCAGATCTTCCCTTGTGTGTTGAGGTGTGTGCATGCTGGTCTGATGATGTGCTTGGGATAGGCTGAGGTACAGGGGTGTGGGTCTAGGTGGAGGAAGTTGGAGGGGGGCGGCTAGAGACAGGGATAATGGCTGCCATCAGTACTGAGGCGATAGTCTGAAAAGTTCGCTGAAGGGCTGCCTGACCAGAGTGAATGTCTTCCAGGTATGCATTGGTCTGTTGCAACTGCCTCTCTACACCCTGGATGGCATTCAAAATGGTAGACTGCCCAACAGTGAGGGACCTGAGGAGGTCAATGACCACAACAGTGAGGTGCCTGGGGCGAAGGTGATGCCCACCCTCCTGGGTGAGCGGGCATGGGGCAAAGGCTGAGGGGCTGCTGGGAGGGCGGTGCTGGTAGGGTGGGTGGCGACTGTACCTGTAGATGCGGGGGGCACAGATGTTGCCACCACCACAAGGGAGCTCTCATCAGAGGACGAGTCTTTGTCGCTGGTGTCAGCTCCTGCCCCCGCCGTGGAGCTCCCCTCGCCCTCCGTCCCACTCGTGACTTCAGACTCCGTAGTGTCTCCCTCCAGGGCCATGTGGGATGCAGCTCCCTCCTGCTCTGGTGCCACTGCTCCTCCGCCTGATGATGCTAATGCATACAAGAACAGGGAGACCACAAAAAGGGGGGGAGAAGACAGAAGAAAGACATGTTGAGTGCATGCAATACCGCTACCGTTGGTGGACACGACAGACACAGAAGCCCCCTGCACTACACCCCGCACTTGGAGTCCACTACTCAATCCCTGGGACATGGCTTACAAGGCTGTGGCCGATTTCTGCACACATGGATGTCACAGGAGCCTGACTAGGTGTAGTTGGCACTGTACACAGGTGGGGTGGGGTGCCACAGGGCCTGCCTGAAGAAGGGAGCTTAACTACTAATCTCGCCCTGGCCTAGGGGAACCCACAGCCCACCTCCCCCACCCAGACACCTCCAATGCGCGCTGAATCAGCAGAATGAGAGTGTACTCACCCCCTTGTTGCTGCTGTGATGCCCTCAAGCGCCCATCCAACTCCGTGTACGCCACCGCCAGGATCCTGAACATCAGTGGGGTCATGGTGTGACGGGCACCCCTCACACGTTGGGAGGCCATCCCCAGATGGGCCTCTGCCATCTTCTTGCTCCAGCGGCGAATGTCCTCCCATCTTTTCCGGCAGTGGGTGCTCCGTCTGTTGTAGACCCCCAGGGTCCGGACTTCCTTGGCGCTGGCATGCCAAATGTCCTTCTTCTGTTGGGCGCTGACCTACAGGAATTGTACAGGGGAAAAAGAGAAGTAATTACCAACTGCACCGTCACCGTCATTGGCCTGCATCCCTACCCTTGCCATGATCCACATGCACTCACCGCCGTTTCATGCACGCCTCATTCTCACCCCCCCTATCCTTCATCCACTCCACACAGGCATTGCCCATACAGCATGCTCACAGTGTACTTACCTGTTTGTCTGGAGGACCATAGAGTAGCGTGTACTTGGGGAGGATTCTTGAGTTTCTCCAACTCCTCCGTGCTGAAGGCAGGGGCCCTTTCCCCAGACACACGAGCCATTGTCTCTTCCAGACTGAGGTCACAGCAGCACTTGCAGTGTAGGTCCTCTCCTGTCGAAGATCAGGTATCGAGTGATTGAACAGATAGAAAATGGCGGTCACGTCCACAGCGGTGCATACCGTCACCGCCAGTGTACATCGTCATTGGCTCCTGGGACCCATAGGGTCCAATGTGATCCAATGCAGAATTGCGCCGTGGTATTCGACCGCCTACCGCAATGCTGTACAACGCCAGCGCAGTTACCTCATATCCCACTGTCCCACATTACAGGTCAGGTAGCCGCCATTTCATGGGCCCACATGGCATTATTTTTGACGGTGTCACACATACCTAAGCTTTGCCTAAACACTCAAACAGGCAAATGTTGAATTGATAATATTTTCAGAGTAAGCTGTGTTTACGTACCTCAGAGTTGGTTGACTCTCTGCTCGCTGTTCTCCTCCATAGGCACCGTCCGCTGGGGCATGTGAGGAGATGGCGGCATCCTCCGGTGTACAGACCGCTGGTGGACCTGTCGATAATGGAGGAGTGACATGTGATCATCACTTACAGGCTTGATCGTGCCACAATCCTAGAACTGTGTGCCCAGTTGGAGCCAGACCTGATGTCAGCTATCCGCCATCCCACAGGAATCCCCCCTCAAGTGCAGGTGCTGTCGGTACTCCATTTCCTAGCAAGTGGGTCTTTTCAAACTACAGTGGCCATAGCATCAGGGATGTCCCAGCCTATGTTTTCCAACATGTTGTCCAGAGTGTTGTCAGCTCTGCTGAAACACATGCGGAGCTACATCGTTTTACCTCAGGTGGAGGATTTGCCTACAGTGAAAGGTGATTTCTATGCCCTGGGACATATTCCCAACATCATAGGTGCCATTGATGGGACACATGTGGCCTTGGTACCCCCCTGCAGGAGTAAACAGGTGTACAGAAACCAGAAGAGTTACCATTCCATGAATGTGCAGATGGTGTGTTTGGCAGACCAGTACATCTCCCATGTTAATGCAAAATTCCCTGGCTCAGTGCATGGCGCTTACATCCTGCGGAATAGCAGCATCCCTTATGTGAGGGGGCAACTCCAGAGGCACCGGGTGTGGCTATTAGGTGAGCACATGGACCCAATACAGTGGGAATAGTTGTCTGGGTCTGTGGATGTCCCTATGAGTTAGTGTGTGTCTAACAGTTGTCCCTCGACATTTGCAGGTGACTCTGGTTACCCCAATCTGTCATGGCTACTGACGCCAGTAAGGAATGCCAGGACAAGGGCAGAGGAAAGTTACAATGAGGCACATGGGCAAACAAGGAGGATAATAGAACACACCTTCGGCCTCCTGAATGCCAGATTCAGGTGCCTCCATCTGACAGGTGGTTCCCTATACTACTCACCGAAGAAGGTGTGCCAGATAATCGTGGTCTGCTGTATGCTGCACAACCTGGCTTTGCGATGACAGGTGCCTTTTCTGCAGGAGGATGGTCCAGATGGAGGTGTTGTGGCAGCTGTGGAGTCTGTGGACAGTGAAGACGAGGAAGCAGAAGAAGAGGACATCGACAACAGGAACACGGTGATCCTGCAATACTTCCAGTGAGACACAGGTAAGAAGACAACACTGCCTGCTACATCTAATTTAAATCTACTACCTCTCCACTGTCTGTCATGTTCACCCAGCGTATGGTCACTGAGTTGTCACTTTCCCTTACGATTTCACAGATGTGGGTCCCACTGTGTAACATCTGCTTTGTTTCCTCATGGACTTGAGCTGTGTGACATAGGTATGTTGACATTACATTTGAAAGAGCATTTTGCCACTGTAATTACTAATACACTATTTCAAAATCATAGACAGACTCCGGATTGTTTTGTGCTATAAGGGTGTTTATTTAAGTGCTCAATATTCGAGGGGGTTGTAAAATGGTGAGGGATGATGGTGGAGGAATGTCCATGGCAGAGTCCAGTCTATTAGTCTCACAGGTTCATTGTCCAAAGGGGCATAGGAAGTGGAGCTGGGGCAGTTTAAGGATGGACAGGGTGAAGAGGCGGGACAAATGAATGACAATCAGGGCGGTCTCATTTCTTGGCGGGGGTCTTGGCATCGTTCTCTGTCTATGTCCTGGATATCAGGGACCATTTGCGGGGTGGTACTCCCTCTACAGGGGATGGGGTGCTGGTGTGGGGGTCCTGTGGCGGTGCCTCCTGTCCACTAGCGCCGGCGGAGGTGGTGGGCAGTTCATCATCCAGGCTAGTGTCAGGGGCCCCTTGTTGTGCCACAGTGTCCCTCCTGGTGTTCACGAGTTCCTTCAGCACCCCTACAATGGTGCCCAGGGTGGAATTGATGGATTTGAGTTCCTCCCTGAAGCCCAAATACTGTTCCTCCTGCAGCCGCTCAGTCTCCTGAAACTTGCCCAGTTCCGCTGCCATTGTCTCCTGGGAATGGTGGTAGGCTCCCATGATGATGGAGAGGGCCTCGTGGAGAGTGGGTAACCTGGGCCTGTCCTCCCCCTGTCGCACAGCATCCCTCCCAGTTCCCCTGTGTTCCTGGGCCTCTGTCCTCTGAATCGTGTGCCCACTGCCCCCAGGTCCCTGTTGTTGTTGGGGTGGTGGGTTAGCCTGGGTTCCCTGTAGTGGTGGACACACTGCTGATTGACGTGTCCTGGGGACAGAGGTGTGGGCCCGCTGGGTGGGTGCTGTGCTGGTGTTACCAGAGGCTTGTGCCAGTGTGAGGGGAACTGACTGTCCCGAGGTCCCAGATGGGCCGGGCTGGTCATCTAGATCCAGTTCGACAGAGCTGCTGTCATCACTGTGGGCCTCTTCTGTGGGTGGAGTGGACATGTCTGGACCCTCCTGTCCGGTGACGTTGGGTAGGGGTCCTTCAGGGGTGTAAAGGCATGATTATTGCATCTGTGTGTGACATGGTGTGCAATGGGTGGGGGATCGTGTACCCCAGTGCTTGCATTCCTGTGTAGGACCTTGTGTGATGATGGTTTAGGGGGGTGTATGGGTATGTGCAGTGGCCATGCTTTGGTGATGGGTGTCCATGCTTTGGTGTTGAATGCAGGGCTTGGGTTAGGGATGTCTGGTTTATGATATTGGGACATGTGTGAGGAGTTGGAGTGATGGGGGTGAGGCCGAGGGTGGGGGTATGTGATGGCATGCAGATACGGTAGGGGGATGTAATAGTTAAGATTTGACTTACCAGGGCCCATTCCTCCAGCTACTCCTGCGAGGCCCTCGGGATGCAGTATAGCCAAGACCTGCTGCTCCCATGTTGTTAGTTGTGGGGGAGGAGGTGGGGGTCCGCCGCCAGTCCTCTGTACCGCGATGTGGTGTCTTGAGACCACGGAACGCACCTTCCCCCGTAGGTCGTTCCACCTCTTCCTGATGTCATCCTGTGTTCTTGGATGCTGTCCCACTGCATTTACCCTGTCTACGATTCTGCGTCATAGCTCCATCTTCCTACCTATGGAGGTGTGCTGCACCTGTGATCCGAATAGCTGTGGCTCTACCCAGATGATTTCCTCCACCATGACCCTGAGCTCCTCCTCAGAGAACCTGGGGTGTCTTTGTAGGGCCATGGGGTGGTGTGGGTGATGTGTGGGGTAGTGTGTGTTGTGATGTGTGATATTTAGAGGTGTGTTGTGTGAGGTGCGTGGATGTTATGTGAGTGATAATGTTGAGTTCCTGTGGATGCTAGTGTTGTTGATGGTGGTGTCTCTCTCTGGCCTTCAGTCGCAATTGTGGTCGTAGGGATCTGTGGGTGATGTGGGTGTGTGTTTTATAGTGGTGTGAGTGTGTGGGAGTGGTGTGAGTATGTGTATCAGGTGTGTTTATTTTGAATTGTCCAATGTGGATGTGTTTTGTAAAAGTGTGTGAATTTAGAGCGCAGCGGTGTGTACCCCCGTCAATAGAATACCACGGTTGAAAGATCGTCGCATGGATTCCTGGGTCGTGATAGTGTGGGTGTATTCCTGTTGGCATGACGGTGTCGGTTTTGTTATCTCCAGTTTATCACTGACCTTTGGTGGTGCGGTCTTGTGTGGGTGTCAAAATTTTGGCGGATTCCGGCCTTTGTGTCATAATGACCGTGGCGGAATTCCGCGGCGGTGTGTTGGCGGTCTTCTGCACGGCGGTAAGCCGCGTTTACTGCCAATTTTGTAATGACCCCCATTGTCACTAAAATAAAGTACCTTTATTTTTAGTATCTCTGAGTATTGTGTTTCTTGTGATAAAGTGCTGAGTGATATAAGTGGTATAGTAGGAGCTTTGCATGTCTCCTAGTTTAGCCTAAGCTGCTCTGCTATAACTACCTCTATCAGCCTAAGCTGCTAGAACACCTCTAATCTACTAATAAGGGATAACTGGACCTGGCATAAGGTGTAGGTACCACTAGGTACCCACTATATGCCAGGCCAGCCTCCTACAACTTGCTCCATTGTTCCAGTATCCAAGTTTCCCTGTCCTCTTTGCTTCTTGGACTGACCCCTGGTAGGAGCAAACATGTGCCCTAGAATGCCCAGCATTGCTGCATGAGCCTCAAATTCCACTTGTGCCCAAGCTAAAGTCTCCAACTCATTGCCCAGTAGACATTATACAGGTACGTCAGTGGATACCACAACTTTCTTAGGACCAGTTAAGATTCCGAACAGCCATGGGGTGGCTAACAGTGTTATTATGGGCATCGGTCACTTGGTACTGATGACCAAGTAGGTGTTGCTCGGGGGTACCAGTTTCTCCATCATCATAGTGACACTGGCACCTGTGTTCCTGTAGGCCTCAACCTAAATACCATTAATTAGGGGTTGTTACTTTTACTTATCCATATTAGGGGACAAGCAACAAAGGTGGCAAGGTGGGAAGGTCAATGCCACCATCTGAGACTAAAGCAGCCTGAGTGTTTTCCTTAAATAAACCAACCCCCACTACATTACCCAAAGTGAGCCCAGCTACACCCTTGGACTGGTTATTTGTAGTGTTTTTTCCCACCACCACTGCTATTAGTATGGGCAAAAGTGGAAGCAGTTGGGGTTGTGGTGGTGAGAGCTTTGGTGATTTTTTTTGGTGTTTTTCTTGAGCCAAGTGGGATCACTTGTCCAATGGCCTTTGTTCTTACACATGTAACACCAAGGCTTTTTCTGTTGGTTGGAAAAGGATTTGTACCCACCCCAGAGGAGTTTTGTGGGCCTGATGATTGTCATGTGAACTACCATTCTTCTTCTTGTCCTTGTCACCCTCGGTATGAGCTTTTCTGCTCACCCTTGTTCTGACCCATTTGTCTGCCTTCTTTCCCACTTCTTGGGGAGAGGTCAGATCTGAGTCTACCAAGTACTGCTGGAACAAGTCAGACACACAATTGTTAAGAATATGCTCTCTCAAAATCAGATTATATAGATCCTCATAGTCAGACACTTTGCTGCCATGTAACCAACCTTCTAATCCTTCACTGAGTAATTCACAAAGTGTATCCAATCTTGTAGGTGATTTTCTGGTTTCTCTGAACTTAATTCTGTATTGTTCAGTGGTTAAGCCAAATTCATCCAAGAGTGCTGTCTTCAAAACATTGCAGTTATCTGAATCTTCCTCCCTTACAGTGAGAATTCTATCTCTCCCTTTGCCAGAAAAAGACAACACAAAATAGCAGCTCACTGCATCTGAGTTACCCTCTGTACTTTACAGGTCCTATCAAGTACAGCAAACCACTTGTATATATCATCCCCCTCCTTGTAAGGGGGAACAATTTTGTGCAAGTTTCTGGAATCAAAGGTATTGTCCCTAAAACCATAACTCCTGAAACTGCTGCTGCTGTTGCCGCCACCATTTGGAACTAACCCCAACCCCTGCCTTTCCCTTTCCACAGCTAAGGCTTCCATATCTAGGGCCAGCTGTTGCTGCTGCAGCCTCTGCCTAGCCTCTTCTAATCTCAGCTTTCTGAGTTCCCTATCAAGGGAGGAATCCCCTGGATTGGATGTGTGGGACCCCTGAGAACCTGAGGTGGTCTCAGGGGACCTGAGCAGATCTTTCCCAGCTTTGGTAACCCTAGTGACCTGACCTCTAGGTGTGAAGAGAGCTCTACCTGTATGTGAACCCCTCCCACTGCCAGCTACACTAGATGGTTTGCTAGGGGGAAGATTTTGTGAAGGACCCCCCCCGGAATCCGCAGGCTGCTTCCCTAATTCTAAAGGGTTACAATCCGCCTCCCTCTCCTCCTCCTGGTTACCAGACTGCTCCTGGTCATATTGGAGAAAAAGACCTAAAAGGAAATTCTTGTTAGGGTTGTTCCCTACCTCTAGGCTTCTCTCTGAGCAAAGTCCCCTTAAGACTTTGAAAGTCAGGTTCTCATAGGGAGTTCCCATGACTCCAGGGGTGGCCTCAGAGTGAGACATAGGCCCTCATTATGAAATTGGCGGTAAATCCAACTTACCGCCATGCTGACTGCAGCCAACTTACCGCCGCCACAGCGGATATCCGTTCACCATATTATGACACACATACACCAATCCGTCAGTATTCAGCCACATACACAGATCCGCCACACCAAAGGTCAGCAGTAAACTAGTTGTATTAAAACCCACACCATTATGCCAACAAAACTACACCCATCAAATTATGACCCACGAATCACCACAGCGGACATTCAATGGCACTAACCATTGGTGGTATATACCGCCGTTCTCAAAATGGACACATACAAACAAAACAACACCACATTGGACAATTCAAACAACACGCCCCTGACACCCGTACACACACACCATACCCACACACCTCCACCACTATAAAACACACACCCATATTACCCACAACCCTGTGCCATTACAATACATTGGCACAAAACTGACACCAAGACCACCTAGCCAACTAGAGCCACACACCACTCACATCCATACACCACTCACACACTACACATCACACGCCCCAACACTTTACCCAACACACACTCATCTACACATCTCGCACAACACCCATGGCACCACAGAGACACCCCCGCTTCACAGAGGAGGAGCTAAGGGTCATGGTGGAGGAAATCATCAGGGTAGAGCCACAGCTATTTGGAGCACAGGTGCAGCAAATATCGATAGCTAGGAAGATGGAGCTATGGCAGAGAATCATGGACATGGTCATCGCTGTGGGACAGCACCCAAGAACTAGGAACGACATCAGGAAGAGTTGAAACGGCCTATGGGGAAGGTATGTTCACTTCAGCAAGACACCAACTTGCTGTACAGAAGACTGGTGGTGGACCCCCACCCTCTCCCCAACAACTAACAGCATGGGAGGAGCAACACTTGGCAATCCGGCATCCTGAGGACCTGCCTGGAGTAGGAGGAGGACTGGACTCTGGTAAGTCAACTCTCTATTACTACTACCCTCGTACCTGCATGCCAAAACATACCCCCACCCTCACTCCCATCACTCCACCACTTCCCACACTCCAACATCACATCTCACCCATCCCAATGCAAAGCCCTGCATGCTTTACCAATGCATGGACATCACTCACAGCCCTACATGGACACTTATCACTAAAGCATGCCCACCATAGAGAACTAACAATCCCACCATACACCAAAAAACACAAGTGAAAGCTGCCAGGGCAAATCCAACCAAAGAGGGCAAGCCACTGATGCACAATATGTCAGACACAGAAACCATAACACATCATTTACATCCCCACAGGTATCCCAGCCAATGTCACCGAGAGGAGGTGACAGCAATATCCAGTCCCCCAATTGAAGGGTCCCACGGTGATGGCAGCAACACTGGTCTTCAGGATCTGGATGACCAACCTGGCCCGTCAGGGACCTCTGCACAGCCGGTTACCCAGGCCCAGTCACACAACACCACAGAGCCTCCCCCATCAGGAAACACCACCACAGCACCCACCCAGCGAACCCATACCTCTGTCCCCAGGACACGTCAATCAGCAGTGTGTCCATCTCTACAGGGACCCCAGGCCACACCTCATACCCAAGACAATCAGGGACCTAGGGTCAGTGGCAGTGGGCACACAGTTCAGGGGACAGAGGCACAGGCCAACATGGACACTGGGAGGACTGCTGTGCACCAGGGGGAGGAGGCCCAGGGAACCGACTCTCCAGGAGGCACTTGCAGAGATCCTGGGAGCATATCAACTCTCCCAGGACACAATGGGCCAGATCCTGGACAACGTGCAGGAGAATAGGCGGCTGCAGGAGGGACAGTAGCAGGCGATCACCACCCTGATCTCCATAGCAGGGAGGCAGTCACACAACAGCGGGCCCCTGCCTCTAGCCAGACATCTGAACAGCCTTCCTCCTCCACTAGTGTCCAGGAGGCCCAGCCACAGGACTCACAGACCACCAGCACCCTCTCCCTGCAGAAGGTAAACCACCCTGCAAATGTTCCCTGCAATCCAGACAAAAGCCCAAGACACTTGCCAAGACCCTGCAAGGAAATGAGACTCTCCTAATTGCTAGCCTAGTGTCCCACTCAATCACCCTGTCCACCTTGAACTGCCATTGCTCCCCTTCCTACGTCCCCTTGGACAATGCACCTGTGCTACAAATAGAGTGGAACAATACCCTGTATTTTCTTCCATCATAACCCCACCCCATTGCACTTGCCCCTCTATATATTTTAGCATTTCAATAAATACCCTTGATAAAAACAGAAGTCTGGAGTATTGACAATTATGTTTTCATTGAAACAGGTACAAACATTGCAAATCAGCTATACAGAAAAAGAGCATAGATTAATGACCTGTAGCTGGCTGCAGTGATGTGGGAGGCTGGCCTGGCTTATAGTGGGTACCTTGTAGTACTTACACCTTGTGCCAGGTCCAGTTATCCCTTATTAGTAGAATAGAGGTGTTCTAGCAGCTTAGGCTGATAGAGGTAGCTATAGCAGAGCAGCTTAGGCTGAATTAGGCGACATGCAAAGCTCCTACTATACCACTTATATCATATAGCACTATATCATAAGAAAACACAATACTCAGAGTTACCAAAAATAAAGGTACTTTATTTTAGTGACAGTATTCCAAAAGTATCTCAGAGGATATAGGGGGTGATTCTGAGCTTGGCGGGCGGCGGGACCCGCCCGCCAAGTGGGAACCGCCAGAAGACCGTACCGCGGTCAAAAGACCGCGGCGGTCATTCTGGGTTTCCCACTGGGCTGGCGGGCGACCGCCAAAAGGCCGCCCGCCAGCCCAGCGGGAAACACCATTCCACGAGGAAGCCGGCTCCGAATGGAGCCGGCGGAGTGGAAGGGGTGCGACCGGTGCAGTAGCACCCGTCGCGAATTTCAGTGTCTGCTAAGCAGACACTGAAATTCTAAGTGGGGCCCTCTTACGGGGGCCCCACAACACCCCATACCGCCATCCTGTTCCTGGCGGGCGAAACCGCCAGGAACAGGATGGCGGTAAGGGGGGTCGGAATCCCCATGGCAGCGCAGCAAGCTGCGCCGCTATGGAGGATTCCCCTGGGCAGCGGAAAGCCGGCGGGAGACCGCCGACTTTCCGTTTCTGGCTGCGGCTGTACCGCCACGGTCAGAATGCCCAAATGAGCACCGCCAGCCTGTTTGCGGTGCTCCCGCGGACCACGGCCCTGGCGGTTTTTACCGCCAGGGTCAGAATGACCGCCATAATCCCTTAGGAGGTAAGTAATATACACAAATTGTATGTACAAAAAACAAAATCAGGTAAGTAACAGTAAGAAAAGTAGTAAAAACAATGTAGAATCACATTAGGATGCAATAGGTAGAAATAGGCCTAGGGGGCAACACAAACCATAGACTCCAAAAGTGGAATGCGAACCACGAATGGACCCAAGGCCTATTTTAGGTCGTAGAGGGTCACTGGGGCTGTTAGAAAACACTAAGGGTGTCCAAGATACCCAACCCCAAGACCCTGAAAAGTAGGAGTAAAATTACCCTACTACCCCAGAAAGACAGTAAAGTCGAGATAGGGGATTCTACAAGAACAACAACTGCCAGCAAAACACTGAAGACAGATTCCTGGACCTGAGGACATGTAAAGGAATGGGACCAAGTCCAAGAGTCATGCAAATGTCCAGGGGTGCAGGAACCCACTAAACCCCGGATGAAGGTGCAGAAGGGCTGCCTCCTGGTGGAAGAAGCTGAAGATTCTGCAACAACGGAAGGTGTCAGGAACTTCTCCTTTTGTCAGAAGATGTCGCACAGCATGCTGGAGGATGCACAGTTGTCTTCACACAGAAATACCGCAAACAAGGCTTGCTAGTTGCAAGAGTTGTGGTTGAGGTTTTTGGGTGCTGCCAGGGCCCAGGAAAGACCAGGAGGTCGCCTCTTGGAAGAGGAGACAGAGGGGGCATTCAGCAACACAGAGAGCCCATGCAGAAGCAGGCAGCACCCGCAAAAGCACTGGAACAGGCACTTAGAAGATCAGAGGACAGCGGTCGACTCAGAGTTACAAAGGAGGGTCCCAGAACGTCGGAGTCCAACTCAGTGAGTTGGGCAATGCAGGACGGAGTGCTGGGGACCTGGGCTAGGCTGTGCACGAAGGAAGTCTTGCAAAAGTGCATAGAAGCCCGAGCAGCTGCAGTTCACGCAGTACACAGGATTACTGTCTGGCGTGGGGAAGCAAGGACTTACCTCCACTAAATTTGGACAGAAGGACCACTGGACTGTTGGGGTCACTTGAATCTAGCTCCTACGTTCCTGGGACCACACTCGTCGAGATGAGAGGGGACCCAGAGGACCGGTGAAGCAGAAGTTTGGTGCCCTCGTTAGCAAGGGGAAGATTTTGTCGACCCACGGTAGATTTCTTCTTGGCTTCCAGTGCAGGGTGAAGGCAGACAGTCCGCAGAGCATGCACCACCAGGAAACAGTCCAGAAAGCCGGCAGTATTAGGTGCTACAATGTTGCTGGTAGTCATCTTGCTACTTTGTTGCTGTTTTGCAGGTGTCCTGGAGCAGTCAGCAGTTGATCCTTGGCAGAAGTCAAAGAGAGAGCTGCAGAGGAACTCTGGTGAGCTCTTGCATTCGTTATCTGAAGAGAAACCCACAGGAGAGACCCTAAATAGCCCTCAGAGGAGGATTGGCCGCCTAACCAGGTAAGCACCTATCAGGAGGAGTCTCTGACATCACCTGCTGGCACTGGCCACTCAGAGGCCTCCATTGTGCCCTCACGCCTTTGCATTCAAGATGGCAGAGGTCTGGGACACATGGGAGGAGCTCTGGGCACCACCCCTGGGGTGGTGAGGGACAGGGGAGTGGTCACTCCCCTTTCCATTGTCCAGTTTTGTGCCAGAGCAGGGACTGGGGGATCCCTGAACCGGTGTAGACTGGCTTATGCAAGGACGGCACCATCTGTGCCCTTCAAAGCATTTCCAGAGGCTGGGGGAGGCTACTCCTCCCCAGCCCTTAACACCTATTTCCAAAGGGAGAGGGTGTAACACTCTCTCTCAGAGGAAATTCTTTGTTCTGCCTTCCTGGGACTTGGCTGCCCAGACCTCAGGAGGGCAAAAGCCTGTCTGTGGGTTGGCAGCAGCAGTAGCTGCAGTGAAAACCCCAGGGAGCTAGTTTGGCAGTACCTGGGGTCCATGCTGGAGCCCCATTGATGCATGGGATTGGCACCCCAATACCAGATTTGGCATGGGGGTACAATTCCATGATCTTTGACATGTTACATGGCCATATTCGGAGTTACCATTGTGAAGCTACATATAGGTATTGACCTATATGTAGTGCACGCGTGTAATGGTGTCCCTGCACTCACAAAGTCTGGGGAAATTGCCCTGAACGATGTGGGGGCACCTTGTCTAGTTCTAGGGTGCCCTCACACTTAGTAACTTTGCACCTAACCTTCACTAGGTGAGGGTTTGACATATAGGTGACTTATAAGTTACTAAAATGCAGTGTAAAATGGCTGTGAAATAACGTGGACATTATTTCACTCAGGCTGCAGTGGCAGTCCTGTGTAAGAATTGTCTGAGCTCCCTATGGGTGGCAAAAGAAATTCAGCAGCCCATAGGGATCTCCTGGAACCCCAATACCCTGCGTACCTAGGTACCATGTACTAGGGAATTATAAGGGTGTTCCAGTGTGCCAATCAGAATTGATAAATATGGTCACTAGCCGGCAGTGACAATTTTAAAGACAGAGAGAGCATAAGCACTGAGGTGTTGGTTAGCAGAGCCTCAGTGACACAGTTAGGCATCACACAAGGAACACATTCAGGCCACAAACTATGAGCACTGGTGTCCTGGCAAGAAGGATCCAGGTGAGGCAGGCAAAAACAAACTGACACACAAGTAAAAATGGGGGTAACATTCCAGGCAAGATGGTACTTTCCTACAGGGGTATCCCAGTGGGGTGACGGATAGCAGATATCAGGTCAGGCAACAATTGGGCACACAGCTCTGTGATTGTGGCCCTGTCAAGTCTATAGGTAAGGATAATGTGCCTGTCCTCTATTGTTGCCAAGTCCACCAGGGGTCTATACACTGGGGTATGTCTCATCTCCTATTCATCCGCAATGGTAGCAATCTATGGGGCAAAAGAGTGAGGAGCCGGTCACAAACTGAACAATGGAGATGCAACAGAACTTTGCATGCTGTTAACTTGTGATGGGAAAGTGTGATTTGTCCAGTATGTCCTAATTTCACCAGTGACGCAGTACGTTTCCAGGGCCTGCTCCCCTGAAGTGGCATCCGCCTGTCCTGTGTGGAGGGACAGGTGGAAGTGAGGTAATTCTGCTGACGTTGTGCGCCGTTGCGGGAATGGTCGGGAACCTCCATGCAACTCCTCATTAGTTAACATTGGGCCCTATGGTTTACAGTGGTCAATGCTGATCTACATGGGCAGTGACGGTATGCACTGCCGCGGACGTCACTACCATTTTCTGTCTCATCCCTCACTTGCTACCTGATCTTCAACAGGAGAGGACCCACACTGCATGTGCTGCTGTGACCTGTGTCTGGAACCTACTAGGGCCCTTCTGACTGGGGAAAGGGCCCCAGCCTTCACTTCGGAGGAGTTGGAGAGAATGGTGGATGGGGTGCTACCCCAGTACGGAATGCTGTATGGGCCTCCAGACCAACAGGTGAGTACACTGTGGGCACGATGCATATTGCATGAATGCATGGAGTGGTGTGTGTGAGGGCCTCAATTAAGGGGGTGGGTGGATGTGCTCTGGATGGCATATTGGTTGTGTGCAGGGCCATGTGTGTGTAAATGGTGATGTGAAGGGGTGTGGTGGATCATAAGTGTAACATGCAGGACTGCTTGACTAATTCCATTTTCCTGTGTGTATTGCCACTGCAGGTCACCACCCATCAAAAGAAGGGTAAATGGTGTGCCATCACCAAGGACATGCGGACCCTGGGGGTCTATGGCAGACGGAGCACCTACTGTCGGAAACGGTGGGAGGACCTGAGACGCTGGGCACAGATGACGGCGGAGGCCCAGCTGGGAATGGCCTCCCAGCGAGGAAGGGGTATCCATCGAAGCCTGACCCCCCGATGGCCCGCGTACTGGTGGTGACCTATCCTGATCTGGATGGCATCACAGCAGCCACATGGGGATGAGCACAGTGCCCATCATTACAACTTATGCATGGTAGGGTGGTACCTGAGTGGGGGATGTGTGTCAGTGGGTGGCCCAGCCACAAGGGGGTGAGTACAGTGCCCATCATTACAACTTACACATGGTAGGGTGGTATCTGGGTAGGGGATGTGCATCAGTGGGTGCCCTTAGGCCAGGCCTGACATTGCAGCATGGGTCCCCTGGTTGCTAGGGTTCAGAATGGGAAATCTTGCAATCTAGCTCGTAGGCATTCACTAGTGGTCAGGGCTGCGTGGGTCCCAGGTGTGCTGCATTTTATGGTGTGTGCCCTCCCCATGCCTTGGCTGCTAACTATTTCTCTGGTAGTGCTATGGCATATTGTGTAGGGCTGTTCCCTGTGTGTGAGGGTGCTGTGTACGCCAACAGTGGTGTTGGTGCAGCCATTTACCAAGTGTATCCTTTGTCTCTTCCCCCCTGTTTGTTTTGTTACACTGTCCTAAACTGCATTAGCACTATCTGGTGGAGGAGCAGAGGCACCAGCAATGGAGGGAGCTGCATCCCACAGGACCCAGGAGGCAGAATCCACCGACGCTGAGGGCACCAGTGGGATGGAGGGCGAGAGGAGCACCATGGCGGAGACAGGAGGGGACACTTCTTACACAGATACCTCCTCCGATGGAAGCTCCCTGGTGGTGGCTGACACCTCTGTGACCACCCTAGCTACAGGTACAGACGCCACCCCATACCAGCACTGCCATCCCAGCAGCCCCTCATCGTGTTGCCCGTTCCCGCTCACCCAGGAGAGTGGGCATCTCCTTCGCCCCAGGCACCTCAGGCCCTGCCCCAGTGAGCCCTGCTGCCCTGAATAAGGAGGCTATTGACCTCCTGAGATCCATCTTTGTAGGGCAGTCAACCATTGTGAATGCCATCCAGGGGCTGGCATCCCAGATGCAACAGACCAATGCACTCCTGGAGGGCATTCACACTGGCTTGGCAGCCCAACAAAGATCGATCAAGGCTCTGGCCTCATCTCTGATGCAGCCATTGTCCCTGTTTCCACCCTCCTCCTCCAACTTCCTCTTCCCAATCCCATTCTTCTCAACCCCAGTTCATCCTAAGACCACAGGCAGATGAGCAGGCACACAAGACAACACACAAGAGTGGTCCTGGCAAATACAAGCACCACACTTCATCCCACAGGCACTCATACAAACACCATCCAGATGCAGACACACCAACATCCACTATTTCTACTGTCTCCCCCTCCTCCTCCTCCTCCACCTCCCTCCCAGTTCCTTTTATACTCACACATGCATGCACTACATCCTCATCCACTACCAGCATCATCACCACACCAAGCAGAACACACACCTCACTGGCAGACACCTCCACAACAGCCATGCACACGTCCCCTGTGTCCTCTCCAACTGTGTCTGACCCCCCTCCTAAGGTACACAAATGCAAGCACTCAGACACCCAACAGCCATCCACCTCACAAAAGCATCCAGCCCATCCACCTACACCCAAAATCAGCAGACACCTCCAACAACCACTCCCTCTTCCCCTACTCCCATTCCTTCTCCCTCTTCCCGCCCCAATGTCCCTAAAAAACTTTTCCTATCCACCATTGACCTCTTCCATACTCCTCCCCCGTCCTGCACGTATGGGCAGGGTAGGAAGAACTCAGCCAAGCACCTCAGCCACCCAGTCCACGGGCCCAGTCGTCACCACACCCACTCGTGGTGGAAAAGGATCCAGGCCACAAGTCCTGAAGATAAAGGAGCCCCCACCATGCAGCCTTAAGTGAAAGGAGCCTGCCCCAGCTGCCAGAAAGAGCAAGGAGCCTGTTCCAGCAGGCAAGAAGGGAAAGGAACCTGCCCCAGCTGCAAGGAAGACAAAGGAGCCTGCAGCAGATACTAAGAAGGTGAAGGAGCCTGCCACAGCTGCCAGGAAGGTAAAGGAACCTGCAGCAGCTGCTAAGATGGGAAAGAAGTCTAACCAGCAGCCAGGAAGAGCAAGGAGCATGCACCAACAGGCAGGAAGAGGAAGGGGCCTGGGGCAGGAACTGTGACGGAGCCCCCACCACCAACCATGGATGTGCAGCCGTCTGAGTTTGCAGGGGATGGGATGGAGCCTCCCACCACCAAAAGCACCACCACCTCCACTGAGCAGCCGTCCGAGGTTGCAGGGGATGAACAGGAGCCTCCCCCCACCAGCAGCACGACCACCTCCAGTGAGCAGCTGTCCAAGGTTGCAAGAGATGGGCAGCAGCCTCCCCCCCAGCAGCACCACCACCTCCACTGAGCAGCCATCCAAGATTGCAGGGGATGGGCAAAAGCCCCCCTTCACCAGCAGCACCACCTCCACTGAGCAGCCATCACCGCGGTTGGACGGTATGTAATCCTGCCTCCATGGGCTGCTAGGAGGCCTGCCCCCTGAAAATCCAGTGGGTATGACACTCACCTGAGAGACTGTGAGCTTGACCTCCCCAGGATTAAGAGCACAGGGCACGATGCCCCCTCCAGAACCAGTAGGTAAGACACCCACATACCCAAGACTCCCCACGGTAAAGAGCACAGGGCATGAAACTCCCTCCAGGACCAGTGGGTAAGACACCCACATACCCTAGAATCCCCATGATCAAGAGCACAGGGCACAATGCCCCCTCCAGAACCAGTGTGCAAGTCACCCACTTGAGAGACTGTGGCCTTGCACTCCCCAGGACCGAGCACAGGGCATGTTGCCCCCTCTAGAGCAAGTGGGCAAGTCACCCACTCAACAGATTGTGCCCTTGCACTCCCCAGGATCAAGCACAGGGCATGTTGCTCCAGAACCAGTGGTATTGTTCCATCTCCCGGTTGAGGTGCCCCCCATCCCCCATCCCCCTGAGGTGTCTGCCTATTTACCAACTGATGCCCCTGCAGTGTTCTCTCTGTGTTGAGGCAGATGACATGTGTGTCCCTTTTTCTGTACATATGTACATATCTATTATCTTGCCCAACTTATTTTTCTTGATGTTTTGCTTTCATTACATTCACTTTTTCGCAATTGTTTGGTCCTTGCATTATTGATCCGTGTTACGAGATAAAAATGTTTTAGTAATGCAGCTGCTTGTATGTATGGTGTTGGGAGGGTGTTGTGCGTGTGTGTGTCACTGTCGTTTCTTCCACCCCTCCCTTCTGTGCTAGGCGGCTGTACTCACTGTCGTCGTCTGTTTGTGGTGGAGCAGCAGTAAAAGATCATGGGGAAGACATGCAGTTCAAGGTCCATGGTGGCGTGGTTGTTCCCTGTGTCTCCAATGGTGTGTCCTTTCCCTTCTGTGCAGTGTTTCTGCCAGGCTTTTGATGTCGTTGGTACTGCCCCGGTAAAGGTGGCGGATTGCAGTGTCTTAATATGGTAGGCGGAACATTGACTTCTGGCTGGCTGTAGACGGCTACTGCTGTGGTGTTTGTTGTTTCCGCCCTGGCGATCGGTGTGGTACATTCGCTGTCTATCATAGATCTTTCCGCCATGGTCATAATTTGGCAGTAGTTACCCCCAGCCTGATGGCGGTAATACCGCCACTTTAACACCAACCACCAGAGTAGTAATGAGGGACATAGAGTAGTGAGTTAGAGTAAAGTGAAAGGATAGAAAAATACCTACTTTACCTAACTCTTAGGGCCTCATTACAACCCTGGCAGGCGGCGGAGGCCACCCGCCAGGATGCCGCCCTCCATAATACCGCTCCGCGGTCAGAAGACCGCGGAGGGTATTATGAGTTTTTCCCTGGGCTGGCGGGCGGTCTCCAAAAGACCGCCCGCCAGCCCAGGGAAAAACTCCCTTCCCACGAGGATGCCGGCTCGTAATCGAGCCGGCGGAGAGGGAAGGTGCGACGGGTGCTACTGCACCCGTCGCGTATTTCACTGTCTGCTACGCAGACAGTGAAATACTAGCGGGGCCCTCTTACGGGGGCCCCTGCAGTGCCCATGCCATTGGCATGGGCACTGCAGGGGCCCCCAGGGGCCCCACGACAATCCTTACCGCCATCCTGTTCCTGGCGGGTGAGCTGCCAGGAACAGGATGGCGGTAAGGATTGTCAGAATCCCCTCGGCGGCGCAGCGAGCTGCGCCGCCTTGGAGGATTCTTAGGGGCAGTGGAAAACCGGCGGGAGACCGCCGGTTTTCCCGTTCTGACCGCGGCCAAAGCGCTGCGGTCAGAATGCCCAAGGGAGCACCGCCGGCCTGTCGGCGGTGCTCCCGCCCCCGTTGGCCCTGGCGGTTCTCTACCGCCAGGGTCATAATGAGGCCCTTAGTCTTTTAGAAAGAAAGTGAAAAGACTAGGTATACTTTTGTATAGCTCTGGATATAGAGTACACTTTCTTGTGGAAAGCACAGGTGACAGAGTAATAAGGCTATTGCAAGTACTTATCCCACTGCTCCACCACTAATATAGGAGGCCGGCCTGGTTTGTAGTGGGTACCAATAAATCAATCAAAGAATCAATCAGTAATTTGCAAAGGGCACTACTCACCCATGAGGGTCCCATGGCGCTGAGGAAGGGAGGGTGCTGCTACTGCTCGAATAGCCAGGTCTTGAGAAGTGTCCTAAAGGTAAGGAGGTCTTTGGTCTGGCGCAGGTGGGTGGGAAGAGTGTTCCACGTTTTGGCGGCGAAGTGTGAGAATGATCTACCGCGGGGTGTAGTTCTGCAGATGCGTGGGATGGTTGGAATGGTTGCGAGGGCGAGGTCCGCAAAGCAGAGATGACAGGTCGGGCTGTAGAAGGAGAGTCGTTGAGGTATTCTGGTCCGGTGTTATGCAGTGCTTTGTGAGTGTGAGTGAGGAGTTTCAAGGTGATTCTGTTGTTGACTGGGAACCAGTGCAGGCTTTTCAGGTGGTCTCTGATGTGGCAGTGGCGGGGGATGTCCAGGATGAGGCATGCGGAGGCGTTCTGGATGCATTGCAGCCTTTTCTGGAGTTTGGCCGTGTGGTTCCTGCGTAGAGGGCATTGCCGTAGTCCAGTTTGCTGCTTATGGGGGCTTGGATGACTGTTCTTCTGGTTTTGGTGGGTATCTATTTGTAGATATTTTGGAGCATGAGGAGGGTATTGAAGCAGGAGGAGATGGCGTTGACTTGGTGGGTCAGGGATAGTGAGGGGTCCAAGATGAATCCTAGGTTGTGTGCGTGGTCAGTGGTAGTCGGAGCAGTTCCGAGAGTGGCAGGCCACAAGGAGTCATCCCATGCGGAGGGGGTGGAGCTGAAGATGAGGACTTCCATCTTGTTAGAATTGGGTTTGAGGCAGCTCCCATCATCCATTCAGCGATGGTCTTCATTCCTTTGTGGAGGTTGGTCTTAGCAGAGTCCTTGGTGAAAGAGAGGATCAGCTGGGTGTTGTTAGCGTATGAGATGACGTTGAGGTTGTGGGATCAGGCAATGTTAGCGAGCAGGGCCATGTAGACGTTGAAGAGGGTCGGCTGAGGGACGAACGCTGGGTTATGCCGCAGATGATTTCGGTGGCCTCTGAGCAGAATGGGGGGAGGCAGACTCTCTGGGTTCTGTCAGTGAGAAGGGAGGTTACCCTGTCCAGGGCTCTGTCATGGATTCCAGCATTGCTGAGGCGTGAGTGTAGGGCATGGCAGCAGACGGTGTTGAACTCGGCCAAGAGGTCCAGGAGGATGAGGGTTGTGGTTTTGCCACTGTTCAGTATGGTTTTGATGTCGTTGGTGGTGGCGATGAGAGCGGTTTTGGTGGTGTGGTTGCTGTGGAATCTGGATTGGGAAGGGTCCAGGGTGCGGTTCTCCTTGAGGAAGCAGGTTAGTTGTCTGTTGACAGCCTTCTCAATGACTTTTGCCGGGAAGGGGAGTAAGGAGATAGGCCGGAGGTTTTTTAGGTGCTTTGGGTCCACCTTGGGTTTTTTGAGGAGGGTGTTGATCTTGCCGTGGTTCCAGCTCTCCGGGAAGGTGGCGGACTCGAAGGAGCTGTTGATGATCTTCTGTAATTGGGGTGTTATGACGGAGGTTGCTTTGATGAGGATGTGGTGAGGGCAGGGGTCAGATGGAGAGCTGGAGTGGATGGTGTTCATGATTTTGATGGTGTCATTGATGGGGGTCCAGGAGAGCAGGAGGTTGGTCGGAGGTGAATCTGTGGTGCTCATAGTTGCTGGGGGGGTCTTGGTGCTGAAGCTCTCGTGAATGTCTGCAGTCTTGTAGTGGAAGTAGGAGGCTAGGGAGTTGCAGAGGTCTTGGGATGGTGGGATGTCGTTGGCGTAGGAGCTGGGGTTGGAGAGTTCCTTCACGACGTTGATAAGCTCCTTGTGGCTCTGTGAATTGTTGTTGATTCAGTCTTTGAAGGCGGTTCTCTTGGCGGCTCGGATGAGTTTGTGTTGTCTGTGGTTGGAGTATTTGAAGGCTGTGACGTTGTCCAGTGTCTGATCTTGGTGCCACTTTCTTTTGAGTCCTCTGCAGCTTTGCTTAGATTCGTGGAGGTTGTCGGTATTCAAGAAGGCCTTTCTGTTGGTTTGTCTGTTGGAGTGATTCTTGATTGGGGCGAAAGTATTGGCACCGGTGTTGACCCACTGCCTGAAGTTGCGGGCAGCTGCATCAGTGTCGGTGGTGTCGATGGGTGGGTTCTGTGAGAGGGTCGCAATAAATTGGTCTTCGGTGACCTTGTTCCAACTGTGTTGGGGGATCTGTTGTGGGTGGTGGTGAGTTGTGGGTTTCTTGAAGAAGTGGATGCTGCGGTTGTCTGGCCAGTGGAGTTAGGTGGTGTGGCTGAAAGAGACGTAATTGCTGGTGGAGAAAATAGGGTCGGGTGTGTGTCCTGCGGAGTGGGTGTTGTGATGAGCTGTTTGAGGCCAAGGTTGGAGAGGTTGTTGAGCGGGGTGGCGGTGTTGTTGTCATTGGTGTTCTCGAGGTGGAAGTTTAAGTCCCCGAGGAGTATGTAGTCAGTCGATGCGAGAGTGTGCCTGCTGATGATGTTGGTAATGGAGTCGCTGAACTGCTGTCATTGGCTGGGGGGGCCTGTAGATGAGGGTCCCTCGGAGGGTGGTGTTTGGGTCAGTGTGGAATTGGAAGTGCAGGTGTTTGGCAGTGCTGAGGGTGTCTTCGGTGTTGATCGTGATCCTGATAGTGTTCTTGTGGATGATGACGATTCCTCCTCCTGGTTTGTTGGAGCGGTCCCTGCGGGTGATCTTTTAGCCGTCCGGAATGGCTATGGTGATGTCAGGCTCTAATGAGGGGTTCATCCAGGTCTCGGTCAGGAAGGCGACGTCTGGGGAGGCTGAGTCTTGCAGATTCATAGCTCTACTGCGTGCTTGTGGATGGAGTGGGTATTGAGGAGGATACATTTGAAATTGTTGTGTCCTGCCTTGGTGGGTGGGTAGTTGGTGTGGAGGCTGTTGAAGGTGCAGTTCCAGCAGAAGAACGGTCCCCGGGTGGTCTGCGGGGAGTCTTGCAGCCGGGAGAGCGGCCAGTGTTGAGGGCGCAGAGGGTGGTGGCTTCATAACGAAGACGCGCATGGCAGCGATGGAGGGACGGGAGCCAGGGGTTCTGGCACTGGGCACGGTCCAGGCGCAGACAGGCACAGAGGGGCTTGCCTTCGGTGCGCCAGAGGCTGGAAGGTGGGGGGGTAGGAGAGGACAGCTGGGAGGCAGAAGGGGGACAAAAAAACAGAGTGAAAAAGGGGGTGGAACTGAAAAAGGGGGTGGGGTCACAGGGCAGCAGCAGCGGTAGTGCAGCGCTCGAGAGAGGAGGGGTGGGTGTAGGAAAGTACCATCTTGCCTGGCATGTTACCCCCATATTTCATTGTATATATGTTGTTTTAGTGTATGTGTCACTGGGACCCTGCCAGCCAGGGCCCCAGTGCTCATAAGTGTGCCCTGTATGTATTCCCTGTGTGATGACTAACTGTCTCACTGAGGCTCTGCTAACCAGAACCTCAGTGGTTATGCTCTCTCTGCTTTCTAAATTGTCACTAACAGGCTAGTGGCCAATTTCACAAATTCACATTGGCATACTGGAACACCCGTATAATTCCCTAGTATATGGTACTGAAGTACCCAGGGTATTGGGGTTCCAGGAGATCCCTATGGGCTGCAGCATTTCTTTTGCCACCCATAGGGAGCTCTGACAATTCTTACACAGGCCTGCCACTGCAGCCTGAGTGAAATAACGTCCACGTTATTTCACAGCCATTTACCACTGCACTTAAGTAACTTATAAGTCACCTATATGTCTAACCTTCACCTGGTGAAGGTTGGGTGCTAAGTTTCTTAGTGTGTGGGCACCCTGGCACTAGCCAAGGTGCCCACACATCGTTCAGGGCAAATTCCCCAGACTTTGTGAGTGCGGGGACACCATTTCACGCGTGCACTATACATAGGTCACTACCTATGTATAGCGTCACAATGGTAACTCCGAACATGGCCATGTAACATGTATAAGATCATGGAATTGGGGAGACAATTCCATGATCCCCCGAGTATCTAGCACAGACCCGGGTACTGCCAAACTGCCTTTCCCGGGGTTTCACTGCAGCTGCTGCTGCTGCCAACCCCTCAGACAGGTTTCTGCAGAAAGGCAGAACAAAGGACTTCCTCAGAGAGAGGGTGTTACACCCTCTCCCTTTGGAAAAAGGTGTCAGGGCTGGGGAGGAGTAGCCTCCCCCACCCTCTGGAAATGATTTGATGGGCACAGATGCTGCCCATCTCTGCATAAGCCAGTCTACACCGGTTCAGGGATTCCCCCAGCCCTGCTCTGGCGCAAAACTGGACAAAGGAAAGGGGAGTGACCACTCCCCTGACCAGCACCTCCCAGGGGAAGTGCCCAGAGCTCCTCCAGCGTGCCCTAGACCTCTGCCATCTTAGATTCAGAGGTGTGCTGGCACACTGGACTGCTCTGAGTGGCCAGGGCCAGCAGGTGACGTCAAAGACTCCTTCTGATAGGCTGATAACCTGTGTTACTAGCCTATTCTCCTTCCTAGGTAGCCAAACCTCCTTTTCTGGCTATTTAGGGTCTCTGCTTTGGGGAATTCTTCAGATACCGAATGCAAGAGCTCATCAGAGTTCCTCTGCATCTCCCTCTTCACCTTCTGCCAAAGGATCGACCGCTGACTGCTCAGGACGCCTGCAAAACCGCAACAAAGTAGCAAAGACAACTACTGCAACCTTGTATCGTTTCATCCTGCCAGCTTTCTCGCCTGTTTCCTGGCGGTGCATGCTCTGGGGGTAGCCTGCCTCCTTCTTGCACCAGGAGCTCTGAAGAAATCTCCCGTGGGTCGACGGAATCTTCCCCCTGCAACCGCAGGCAACAAAAGACTGCATCACCGGTCCTCTGGGTCCCCTCTCAGCATGACGAGCGTGGTCCCTGGAACTCAGCAACTCTGTCCAAGTGACTCCCGCAGTCCAGTGACTCTTCAGTCCAAGTTTGGTGAAGGTAAGTCCTTGCCTCCCCACGCTAGACTGCATTGCTGGGTACCGCGTGATTTGCAGCTGCTCCGGCTCCTGTGCTCTCTTCCAGGATTTCCTTCGAGCACAGCCAAGCCTGGGTCCCTGACACTGTAACCTGCAGTGCACAACCTTCTGAGTTGTCCTCCGGTGTCGTGGGACTACCTTTTGTGTCTTCTGGTGGACTCCGGTTCACTCCTCTTCCAAGTGCCTGATCCAGTACTTCTGCGGGTGGTGCCTGCTTCTGTGAGGGCTCCCTGACTTGCTGGGTGCCCCCTCTGTCTCCTCATCCAAGTGGCGACATCCTGGTCCCTCCTGGGCCAAAGCAGCATCCAAAAACCCTAACCGCTACCCTTGCAGCTAGCAAGGCTTGTTTGCGGTCTTTCTGCATGGGAACACCTCTGCAAGCTTCTTCCCTACGTGGGACATCCATCCTCCAAAGAGGAAGTTCCTAGTCCTCTTCGTTCTTGCAGAAACCAAAGCTTCTTCCATCCAGTGGCAGCTTCTTTGCACCCTCAGCTGGCATTTCCTGGGCATCTGCCCACTCTCGACATTGTCGCCACTCTTGGACTTGGTCCCCTTGTTTCACAGGTACTCAGATCCGGAAATCCACTGTTGTTGCTTTGCTGGTGTTTGTCTTCCTTGCAGAAACCCCCTATCATGACTTCTGTGGTCTCTGGGGGTTATAGGTGCATTTTACACCTACTTTTAAGGGTCTTGGGGTGGGCTATTTTTCTAACCCTCACTGTTTTCTTACAGCCTCAGCGACCCTCTACAAGCTCACGTAGGTTTGGGGTCCATTCGTGGTTCGCATTCCACTTTTGGAGTATATGGTTTGTGTTGCCTCCACACCTATGTGCTCCTATTGCAATCTACTGTAACTTTACACTGCTTGCATTACTTCCTTTTGCTATTACTGCATATTTTTGGTATTGTGTACATATATCTTGTGTATATTTGTCATCCTCATACTGAGGGTACTCACTGAGATACTTTTGGCATATTGTCAAAAAAATAAAGTACCTTTATTTTTAGTATAGCTGTGTATTGTGTTTTCTTATGATATTGTGCATATGACACCAGTGGTATAGTAGGAGCTTTGCATGTCTCCTAGTTCAGCCTAAGCTGCTCTGCTATAGCTACCTTCTATCAGCCTAAGCTGCTAGAAACACCTCTTCTACACTTATAAGGGATAACTGGACCTGGTACAGTGTGTAAGTACCCCTTGGTACCCACTACAAGCCAGGCCATCCTCCTACATTGGTTGTGCAGCGGTGGGATAAGTACATGCAACTACTTACCACTTTGTCATTTTGTACTTTTCATAAGAGAATAATATACAAAACAAGTTCAGTGTGTGTACACCTAACCAAAAAGCTTTGCTTTTCTTCTCTTACACTATCTGCTAAGTGCTGAAAAGTACTCCTAAACTTTCTAAAAGTTTCAAAAAGTTGAACAAGTTTTTTTTCTGTTCTGTAAAAAGTCCTGAAACTTTTTCTATCTTTTATCTGTCTCTAAACCTTTTTCTATCATGTCTGGTGTAGGAACTCCTCTTAATTTGGTCAATACAACTTATGACCACCTTAACTTTAAGAGCCTAAGGAGTCTCTGCATTGATAGAGGTTTAGTGGTAGGAAAGAACCCTACTAGAGAATTTCTGTCTCATATGCTTATTGAGAATGATAAGGCCCTGGGTGGCACCTCATCTGGAAAGTTGATAGATAGCTCACACTGTGACTCAGGGAAGCCCCTTGAGGGAGTGTTACAGGGTCCCCTTCCTAATCTGCCCCTTAACAGACCACCTAGCAATGCTGGTAGTAATAGAAGCTCCCATCATAGTAGGGATTTTTTTGTTCCTGGAGGCCAGGTTGTTAGAGTGTCAACTGTTAGGGACAGATCTCCCTCTGCTCATTCAAATCTTTCTTCTGTGTCAAAACATTCCCAACCCACCCACCCTGATGACAAAATGTTAGAAAGGGAACTCAATAAGTTGAGAGTGGAAGAGACCAGGCTGAAGCTTAAACAGCAACAGCTGGCTCTAGACAGGGAATCCCTAGACTTAGAAAAAGAGAGACAGAGGTTGGGGTTTGGCCCCCATGGTGGCAGCAGCAGTATTCCTGATAGCAATCCTGTTAAAGAACATGATTCCAGGAATCTGCACAAGATAGTTCCCCCTTACAAGGAGGGGGATAAAATTAACAAGTGGTTTGCTGCACTTGAGAGGGCCTGTATGGACAGGGGGTCCCTCAAAGGCAGTGGGCTGCTATTCTATGGCTATCTTTCAGTGGAAAGGGTAGGGATAGGCTCCTTACTGTAAAGGAAAGTGATGCCAATAATTTTACAGTTTTGAAGAATTCACTCTTGGATGGATTTGGCTTAACCACTGAACAATACAGGATTAAGTTCAGAGAAACCAGAAAAGAGTCGTCACAAGACTGGGTAGACTTTGTTGACTATTCAGTGAAGGCCTTGGAGGGGTGGTTACATGGCAGTAAAGTTTCTGACTATGAAAGCCTGTACAATCTAATCCTGAGAGAGTATATTCTAAATAACTGTGTGTCTGATTTGTTACACCAATATCTAGTGGACTCAGATCTGACCTCTCCCCAAGAATTGGGAAAGAAGGCAGACAAATGGGTCAGAACAAGAGTGAACAGAAAAATTCATACAGGGGGTGACAAGGATGGCAAGAAGAAGGATGGTAAGTCTTCTGGCAAGGGTGGGAACAAAGATAAAAAACATTCTGAGTCTTCATCAGGCCCACAAAATTCCTCTGGAAGTGGTGGGTCCAAATCCTCTTCCCACAATCAAAAGAAGCCATGGTGTTATTTATGTAAAAGTAAAGGTCATTGGGCAAGTGATTCCACTTGTCCAAAGGAAAACACCAAGGCTCCCACTACTACAACTCCAACTGCAACCTCTAGTGTCCCTAGTAATAGCAGTGGTGGTGGGAAGTCTACTACAAATAGCCAATCTAAGGGTGTAGCTGCACTCACCATTGGCAGTGTAGTTGGGGTTGGTCTTGTTAGGGAGACCACAGAGGCTGTTTTAGTCTCTGATGGTGGTATTGACGTTTCCACCTTGGTTGCTTGCCCCCTTAATATGGGTAAGTACAAGCATCTTCCCCTAATAAATGGTGTTGAGGTTGAGGCCTACAGGGATACAGGTGCCAGTGTCACTATGGTGATTGAGAAACTGGTCCACCCTGATCAACCCACAAACAAAAATGTATACACAGTTCCATTAGAAAAAGGGAGGAAGATGGGAGGGAAGTGGATCCCTATACCTCAAAGAGAAAAGGGAGAAGAAGGTCCCTGGGAATCCAAATAATTCAGAACAAAAGCCCTCACTCACCAATAGGTGACATGCTTCATCATTGGGCTATGCTCCTCGTCAGGACGGCACTGTAATGCCTGACAGACCCCGCAAGGGGGCTCTTTGCTGGAGATCTTTTGACAGTAAATGGTTGCCTGTCAGTATATACAGTACTGTTGTGTAGGATTGGTATGCAAAAAGGAAAAGAGTGCTGTGAAAAATGACTAGAGGTAAAACATAATTTATTGGGATATCTAACAAGGTTAGGTCTAGTCTCCCCAAAAGAATTGTGTGAATACCTACCACTAACCCTCTCAACTTGGAGTGTAGTGTGTGCACGTGCAGGATCCCCTGTACTGCTACTAAATTAAGGTCAGCATGTTTCTCGCTTTTTAGTCTACAAGATCTAGTGCGATTCTTCAGGACCAATAAACCTACCTAATTCTAAAATGATCTGTGGCCTATAGTAGGGAATATAATTTTTTGCAGGAACCTAGAATCTAAAGACAGAAAATAAGTTATAGTAAAGCACAAAACATTACAGTGATGTGCGATGTGCAAATTCGTAGGTAAAAACAAAACACACTGGTGATATCTCCCCTTTGTGATGTGCATATCTGAAAGGTGGAGAAATGGAAAACAGAAAAACATTAGGCACAACCATGCTTACCCTCCTCGTATTAGTGGATGGGCCCCATCGGCTTAAGTACGGAGATTGTGTGGTCCAATAGAGTCTAAATATATAGATATAGGTATAAGATTGGAAAGAAACTATTAGGCACAAAGTAAAGTCTGTATATTGTACCTGACTAGATATTCAGATGCACCACAATACAGAATGAGGGCTTCTCTTCAGATAACGAATGCAAGAGCTCACCAGAGTTCCTCCTCATCTCTCTCTTCAACTTCTGCCAAGGATCGGCCGCTGACTGCTCCAGGACGTCTGCAAACCCGCAAAAAAGTAGCAAGATGACTACCAGCAACATTGTAGCGCCTAATCCTGCCGGATTTCTTGACTGTTTCCTGGTGGTGCATACTCTGAGGTCTGTCTGCCTTCACCCTTTACTGGAAGCCAAGAAGAAATCTCCCGTAGGTCGACGGAATCTTCCCCCCCTGCTAATGCAGGCACCAAACTTCTGCTTCACCGGTCCTCTGGGTCCCCTCTCATCTCGACGAGCGTGGTCCCTAGAACACAAGAGCTAGATCCAAGTGACCCCGACAGCCCAGTGGTCCTTCTGTCCAAATTTGGTGGAGGTAAGTCTTTGCCTCCCCACGCCAGACAGTAATCCTGTGTAATGCATGAACTGCAGCTGCTAAGGCTTCTGTGCACTTTTTCAAGGAATCCTTCGTGCACAGCATAGCCCAGTTCCCCAGCACTCCGTCTTGTATTGCTCAGCTCACTGAGTTGACCACCGGCTTCGTGGGACCCTCCTTTGTAGTGTTGAGACGACCGCCATGCTCAGATTTCTTGAACACCTTTTCAAGTACTTCTGTGGGTGGTGCCTGCTTCTGCGTGGGCTCTCTGTGCTGCTGAGCGCCACCTCTGTCTCCTCCTCCAAGGGGTGACCTCCTGGTACTTCCTAGGCTCAGGAAGCACCCATTTTCTTCAACCGCGACCTTTGCAGCTAGCAAGGGTCGTTTGCGGTCTTTCTGCGTGGAAGCAACACTGCATCCTCCAGCACGCTGTGGGACATTCTCTGTGCAAAGGAGAAGTTCCTGGCATCTTCCGTTGTTGCAGAATCTTCAGCTTCTTCCACCCAGAGGCAGCCATTTTGCACCTTCATACAGAGTTTAGTGGGCTCCTGCCCCCACTGAACACTTTCGTGACTCTTGGACTTGGTCCTCTTCCTTTACAGGTCCTCAGGTCTAAGAATCCATCTTCAGTGCTTTGCTGTCAGTTGTTGTCTTTGCAGAATCTCCTATCACTTTAGTGTGTTTCTGGGGAAGTAGGGTCACTTTACTCCTACTTCTTAGGGTCTTGGGGTGGGGTATCTTGGACACCCTTAGGGGGTCATTCTGACCCTGGCGGTCATCGACCGCCAGGGTCGACGACCACGGAAGCACCGCCAACAGGCTGGTGGTGCTTCCTCAGCTATTCCGACCGCGGCTGTAAAGCCCCGGTCGCCCAGCCGGGTCCGGCGGTTTCCCGCCGGATTTCCCCCCGGCTGGGAGAATCCTCCATGGCGGCGCAGCTTGCAGCGCCGCCATGGGGATTCCGACCCCCTTCCCGCCAGCCTGTTTCTGGCGGTTTTCACCACCAGGAAGAGGCTGGCGGGAACGGGTGTCGTTGGGCCCCTGGGGGCCCCTGCACTGCCCATGCCACTGGCATGGGCAGTGCAGGGGCCCCCTAACAGGGCCCCAGCAGGATTTTCACTGTCTGCTTTGCAGACAGTGAAAATCGCGACGGGTGCAACTGCACCCGTCGCACCCCTGCAACTCCGCCGGCTCCATTCGGAACCGGCTTCATTGTTGCAGGGCCTTTCCCGCTGGGCCGGCGGGCGCTCCTTTGGCGGGCGCCCGCCGGCCCAGCGGGAAAGTCAGATTGGCCTCCGCGGTCTTTTGACCGCAGAGCGGCCAAGTGGCGGTTCCCGCTTGGCGGGCGGCAACCGCCGCCCGCCAAAGTAGGAATGACCCCCTTAGTGTTTTCTTACACTCCCAGCGGCCCTCTACACACTACACTAGGCCTGGGGTCCCTTAGTGGTTCGCACTTTTTGTGTATAGGGTTTGTGTTGCCCCTGGGCCTTCTGCATCCTATTGTATTCTACAGTGTTTGCTCTACTTTTCTAACTGTTTACTTACCTGATTTTTGTTTGCGTGTATTTTTTGTGTATTTTACTTACCTCCTAAGGGAGTATGTCCTCTGAGATATTTTTGGAACATTGTCACTAAAATAAAGTACCTTTATTTTTAGCAACTCTGAGTATTGTGATTCTTGTGGTATAGTGCTATATGATGTAAGTGGTATAGTAGGAGCTTTGCATGTCTCCTAGTTCAGACTAAGCTGCTCTGCTATAGCTACCGCTCTCAGCCTAAGCTGCTAGAACACTACTAATCTACTAAAAAGGAATAACTGGACCTGGCACAACGTGTAAGTACCATCAGGTACCCACTATAACCCAGGCCAGCCTCCTACACCACTCCCATGCCTGCAACACCTATTTCCAAAGGGAGAGGGTGTAACACCCCTCTCTCAAAGGAAATCCTTTGTTCTGCCTTCCTGGGCTTGAGCTGCTCAAGCAACAGGAGGGCAGAAAGCTGTCTGTGAGATGGCAGCAGCTGGGGCTGCCTGGCAAACCTCAGAATGTTGGTATGGCAGTACTGGGGGTCCACTCTGGAGCCCCCAGAGTGCATGGGATTGTACAACCAATACTACAATCAGTATTGGTGTACAATTTCCAGTTGTTAGACACCTTACATGGCCATATTTGTGGGTTACCATTGTGAAGCTGGACATAGGTATTGACCTATGTCCAGTGCATGCGTAAAATGGTGTCTCTGCACTCACGAAGTCTGGGAAAATGGTCCTGGATAATGTGGGGGTACCTCTGCTAGTGCAGGGGTTCCCTCACACACAGGTACCTTGCACCCAGCCTTTAGGGCTGAAAGGCCTGACATATAGGTGACTTATAAGTGACCTTGTGCAGTGTGAATGGCTGTGAAATGGTGCATGCACCATTTCACACAGGCTGCAATGGCTGTCCTGTAGAAGCCTTTGCATGGATTTGCTAAGGATGGCAAAAGTAATGCTGCAGCCCATAGGGATCCGCTGGAACCCCAATGCTCTGGGTACCTAAGTACCATATACTAGGGACTTATAAGAGGTGACCAGGATTACAAGTATGTAGTGATCAATTTGAGAACAGAGAGAGCATAAACACTGGGGCCTGACACAGTCAAGCATACATTCAAAAACAATGAAACATACTGACAAGCAGGCCAAAACCCATAAGCACTGAGGTCCTGGCTAGCAGAATCCAATTAACACATTCAAAACACACTGACATTAGGCAGAAATTGGGAGTAACATGCCAAAAAGCGGGTACTTTCTTACAGGCCATGACCCACACTTTCTGACCACACTGAAAGTCAACCAGAGTGGCATTCTGGAAATACCAGTGTTTCATTTCTTCCTGGCTTGCTTCTAGGTTCTCCCACACGAGCATCCTGAAGCGTGCTCTCTGGTTTCTAAAAGCCAGCATGTTGTTGCATACATCATGGGGCGGGGGTTACTGGAGGCCTTCTCCAACCCTTTCCTAACCAGACTCAAAGGTGCCTAGACAGAGTGACCATACAACAACTCAAAAGGGCTAAATCAAAGACCCTTTTGTGGCACCTTCCTGTAGGTATACAGAAGGCATGGCAAGAGGACGTCCCACTTACGCCTCAAGGGTTCTGATAGGCCCATGATCAGGGTGCAGTTGATTCTCTCAACCAGACCGTTTCCTTGGGGGTGGTAAGGAGTGGTAAACTTGTAGGTTACCCTACACTCCTTCCACAGAGACTTCATATATGTAGATATGAAGTTTGTACCCCTGTAGGAGACCACTTCCTTGGGGAACCCCATGCCGGTAAAAACTCCAATCAGTGCACGTCCCACCACAGGGGCAGTGATTGACCTAGACGGAATGGCTTCTAGGTACCTGGTGGCATGGTTCATGGCATGGTTCACCATGACCAGGATAAACATGTTGCCCATGACCCCACAATGTCAATACCAATACTTTCAAAGGGGGTGCTGACAAAAGGAAAAGGTTGGTGGGGGGCTTTACATTTCCCCCCACTCTTGCCACTTTCCTGACAAGTATGGCAAGACCTACAGTGTGCATTTGAGTGCCTGCGAATTAGGGACCAGTAAAAGTGCGTGACAAGCCTTTCAATGGTCTTATCCTCCCCCAAATGACCAGCTAAAGGCACATCATGAGCCAAACCCAGTAGGAAGGCTCGGAAGCACTGGGGTACCACCAGCACATGGGCTGCCCCAGGCTCAGCAACCTTAGGTGCGCTATATCAGGGGCCATCCTCCAAATAAACCGGATGTGAACCAGACTCCTTGCCAGATGCCTGGTGGGTCCCACTTCCTGCTACCACTGAGTCAGCCCAGGGACCTCCCTTAGTTCAGCCACCTGTTCCACTGTAGGCTCAGGCCGTCCCCCTCAGGTTCAGCCTCTTCCAGGACCATGGGAACTTCTGGAGTGGGTTTCCCACACCCCTTGCCCTTCCTCCTTCTGGCAGACACCTGGGCCACTCTTTCATCCTCCAGGGCCTCCTGATCACCCTGATAGGCTGCCATTGACCGGGTGGACACACACACCCACCCAAAACCAACATCTCCAAGTGAGGCCTGTGTTCCACCTCCTTACACAGGTGCTTCGAATTATCTACCGCAACTACCTGGTGAAGTACATGGGGATATATCTGCTCTTCAGGCACCAAGTGACTTCTCACAGTAGTCACACTGGCTCCTGTGTCTCCCAGAGCCTCCACCTTCTGTCCATTGATGGTCACCCACTGCCTGTACTTTTTAGTGTTCTCAGGCACAAGGGTTCTTTAGACCATTTCACTGTCCCCTAGTGAGACATGGGTCATCTCAGCTGGCTCCCGCCCACCTGGAACCAACTCCTCCACAAGCGCTGCACTGACCAAACCCTGTGACTGAGCACCAGTGGGTGCCGGTGTCCACTTGGGACAATAGTGATCCCCCCTCACATGACCCACCTGGCCACATGCATAACACTTGCGTGGACCCCTCTCTGCAGGTTTCCCTTTAGAAAAGCATGGTTCTTTTCAACTGGGTGCTGAGACTCCTTACTATGGCAACTAGGTTCGGGCCCTTTGGAGATTTCCCCCTGTTAACCCCCATTTCTTCTGAGAAGGACCCTGCTCATCCTTGGTGTGGTCTCCCTCATACCTCCTTTGGGCCCTGTTGCTCTCCCAATGGTCCGCTTCCTGCACAAGCTTCCTGGAGTCAGTCAGTTTGCTGTCAATCAGGTGCTGGTGCAGCTCTGGTAAACAAAAACTGTACAAGTGCTCCAAAGCAATTAAGTTGTAAAGTACCTCATAAGTTGTTACCTTACTGCCCTTCACCCAACCATCCAGTGACATGCAGAAAGAGTTAACACATTCAAACCATGTTTGGGATTCCTTCTTCTTGTAGGATTTAAACTTGCCCTTATACTGCTCAGGTGTGAGACCATCCCTTGTGAGTAGGGTGTCCTTCATGATAGTGAAGATGAGTCTCTGAGGATCCCCTAAGGATGTCAGAGTGTCCTTCCTTCTACCTCAAAGTACTTCCACAGACCCGCCCCCAAATGTGCTTCAGGGACCATGTTCATGTGGAGAGCAGACTCATACCCCTTAAATCACAAGTAGATATCATTCTCCCTTTTGTAATCCTTTACTAGGTCTTTGGGAACGTGCACCTTCCTTTCAGGCTGCACTACGGTACTGCTGCCACCATCTCTACTAGACTGGCTATTCTGATCTAGTTTCCTTAAACTAAGCTCATGAGCCAACATTATCTTCTTCTCCTCAATTGCCAGCCTACTCTGCTCCATCTCCATTTTAAGCTTCTCCAACTCAAGTTGGTGCACTCTCTCTAACTGTCTGTCCAGCAACTCTTAAGAAGTCAGACCTTTAGAGGACACACTGCTACCTGCCGTTAAGACCCTCCCCCTAGGCAGTACAGGTACCTCTACTATGCCCTCATGGCAGTTTTGCACCTCCTCACCCACAATCTCCTCTTCTGTGTGTCCCCAAACTCCTCAGCTGTCAACCAGGCCCTCAGTGCCTTTTGCAGCTCCTCCTTCCTGGAGGAGCTCTTAATGGGACATGCACGATCCCTGATGAACTGTTTCAGTTGAGCAACTGTATAACTCTCCAGCTTCTTCAACTCAAAATCAGCTCCAGCTGGTGCATCTCCAGATTGAGATATTATGGCTAGTTGAAAGTGCAAAGTTCCAAGGCAGAACAAAGAGTTCCCAATGAGAAGTTCAAAAGTAAAAAAATGGAAGCAGATGAAGTCCAAGAAGAGAAAAAGCAAAATCACAAAAACAAGCGATATGTGGTGACCTAATGGTCTGCACTGAAAATAGTAGTTTATTTAGTTTAGTGTATTTGTAGAGTGCATGGCTACCCGGAGGCCTCCCAGCGCTAACAGAACCATACAGACCAATGAAGGGGTTATACTCTAAACAACCATGTTTTAAGCAATCTGCGGAAGGGAAGTTCTTGGCTGGTCAGCCGGAGCTCTGGAGGGAGTGAGATCCAGAGTTTAGCTCCTAAGTAGGACAATGATTTACCACCCCACCTGGATCTCTTCACTGAAGGAAGCCTGGCCAGAGCAGCCGTTGAGGGTCTGAGACACTGAGAGGCATATAAAAGGAGGCAACAGATCCGCCAACGGAGACTCGCGTAAAACACTACGGCACGCCTGAGCGGAATCACAGGAGATGGCTAGCCTTCATAATATTACATATTAATGTAGTGCCCCTTAAATAAGTGAGAACACATAAGGCAGTCCGTCTCCAAAGGACCTTTTGCCATGACATATTGAATTGCCCTTAACAGAACGCGAGCAATGAAAATATACACACAAATAAATATCCTTGGATATTCCAAAAAATAAAGCACTGAGGGCCAGATGTAGGAAGCATTTTGCATGATGCAAACTGTGAAAATCGCAGTTTGCGCCATGCAAAATGCTCATCGCGATGCACATTCACAATTTGCGAGTCGGTACCGACTCGCAAATTGTGAATGCGACTCGCAAATAGGAAGGGATGTCCCCTTCCTATTTGCGACTCGCATTGCAATGCTAAATTGCTTTGTGACCGCGAATGTGTCACACTGGTGGTAACCCATGGGACCCCTTCCCCTTTGTGAATGTTGCCCAAAATGTTTTTTCAGAGCAGGCAGTGGTCCAATGAACCTACTCTGAAGAAATGAAACCAAATGGTTTTGTTATTTTGTTTTATTTTGCAACTCATTTTCCTTTAAGGAAAACGGGCTGCAAAATAAAAAAAAAGACTGCTTTATTTAAAAAGCAGTCACAGACATGGAGGTCTGCTGTCTTCAGCAGGCCACCATCCCTGTGAGTGCAGGGACTCGCTATGGGGTCGCAAAATGCAACCCACCTCATTAATATTAATGAGGTGGGTCTTTGCGACCCCATAGCGAATCGCCGACAGTATCTGAGACACCATTCTGCATCTGATTCGCAAACTCGGAACTTCCTACATCTGGCCCCAAGTGTTACGTCCTGAAGAGGCCAGATAATCCTTACAGGCCGAAACTCGTTGACAATACAGACTTCAGAGGAATGTTTTTGGAATTCATAAACCAATGACTAGAACAGAAATGGACGGTATCAAAGGCATATAGGATGAACATTAACCTAAAAAACTGATACCCAATGAAATTACCTCCATTACAGTAGACTTCTAGCCAGAAAAGAGCAGCAGCTTGTATAGAAAAAAAGACTCCAGTGCAACAAAAACTTTGTTTTTCTGTTTTCTTCTTTTTTGACTTTTTGATTGTTGGAATTTTGTGACAATTTGTGTTGCATGTTGTATATGTGGATCATTTGTTTGTTTCCTTATTGTTCATGTCAAAGATATAAAAACATTTTTGATTGGTGGCAGGGAAAAGCTACGAAAGAATAGAGTAATAGTTTTGAAAATAGAATAGACAATAGGGGGGTCATTCTGACCCCAGGGTTGGAGGGAGCACCGCCAACAGGCTGGCGGTGCTCCACAGGGTATTCTGACCGCGGCGGTTCAGCCGCGGCCAGAAAGGGAAAACCGGCAGTCTCCCGCCGGCTTTCCGCTGCCCTGGGATTCTGACACCCCATACCGCCATCCTGTTCCTGGCGGTTCGCCCAGGCATGGGCATGGCATGGCATGGGCACTGCAGGGGCCCCCGTAAGAGGGCCCCACTTTGTATTTCAGTGTCTGCCTTGCAGACACTGAAATACGCGACGGGTGCCACTGCACCCGTCGCACCTTCCCACTCCGCCGGCTCAATTCTGAGCCGGCGTCCACGTGGGAAGGATGATTTGCACTGGGCTGGCGGGCGGCCTATTGGCGGTCGCCCGCCAGCCCAGTGCAAATCCCAAAATACCCTCAGCGCTCTTTCGACCGCGGAGTGGTATTTTGGAGGGGGGAACTCTGGCGGGCGGCCTCCCCCGCCCGCCAGGGTGAGAATCACCCCCTAAGTGTCTCCAAGTGAGTAATTTGTTTTCTCATTTGAGATTTATATCATGAGATATATCTATCTCGCCTGTATACTTAAATTTCAACCGTGTTTCAGCCCAGATACAGTGGAGTTACATGGCTTCCCCTCTAGGTTAACAACAGATCTTAGTAAGGCAGGACCTCTATTGTGTAGTGGTCTGTGTATGAAGCACAGGAATTTGAACATTATCTGTTGTTCCACCAGGAGCCAGTGGAGGAAGGAATGGAGGATTTGGTAGAATGATGTCTGGGAATATTCAAGAGGAGCCGAGCGGCAGCGTTCTGAACCACCTGTAGTCTTTTAACCCAATACATGGGAGAGCTCAGGTAAAGAGCATTGCCATAGTCTAGACGCAAGATAATCAGGGCTTGAACTATGAGCTTTTTGGCTAAGAATAGGAGAACTTAAAAAACTTTCCTTAAAAGTCTGAGAAGACTAAAACAGGTAGTATACGCTTAATCACTGTATGTCAAGTACAAATACAAGTTCAGTTCTCACTGCTAATCACGAATGTTAGAAATGGGGTATCTGGTTGGCAGTCAGTTTGCACTCTGTCCAAGCAGGGGCCCTCACTCTAGTAAGGCTAAGAGAGTTACACTCTTAATACAACCCAACCTCACCCCCTTGGTAGCTAGGCACAAGCAGTCAGGCTTATCTCAAAGGCAATGAGTAAAGTATTTGCACCAACACACACATTAATACAGTGAAAACACTACAAAATGAACACCACACCAGTTTACAAAACTAGATAATATGTATCTAAATCAAACAAGACCAAAACAACAACAATCCAATATACACAAGTTAAGATATGAATTTTCAAAAGAATAAGAGTGTTACTCCATAGAAAACAATGGAAACGTTGTTGTTACACAAAGTACCTGGGTTGCGTCAAAAATAAGCCGCACAGGTGAGTGTGCATCAAGAAAGTCAACAATGAGTTGATTCCTTACTTGCAAGTGAGGCCGTGCGTTGTTTCTTCTTTGGTCAGGTAGGTGAGGCATTGCTTTTCTCTCCCGCAAGAGAGGGATGCGTCGGTTTCCGGACAGGCACCTTGGATCCACGCAGGCTTGTGTTCATTTTTGACCGCCAACGATGATGTGTGAGAAATCCAGCTGCAAGGTGTAGGAGACTGGCCTTGTTTGTAGTAGGTGGACCTTATACCAGGTCCAGTTATCCCTTATTAGTGAAATGTAGTAGTGTTCTAGCAGCCTAGGCTGATAGAGGTAGCTTTAGCAGAGCAGCTTAGGCTGAACTAGGAGACATGCAAAGCTCATGCAATACCACTTATAGTTACACAGTACTTATACACAAGTAAAAACGATACTCAGTGTTACCAAAAATAAAGGTATTTATTTGGGTGACACAGTACCAAAAATATCTTAGAGACAATACTCCTCTTGGAGGTAGGTATTATACACAATATATACACTAGACACCAAAATTAGACAAGTAAATAGTCACAGAAAAATGTAAACAGTAGGAAATCCTATAGAATGCAATGGGAGAAAATAGGTCTAGGGGCAACACAAAACATATACTAAGAACGTGGAATGCGAATCACAAATTCCCCCCTAGACAAGTGTAATGTGTGCAGACTCGCCGGGAGAGTAAGAATACAGTAAAAGTAAGTAAATTACCCCACCCCAGAGCCCGGAAAAGCAGGAGTAAAGTACTGCAAGTTTCCTTAGGACACACTACACCTCGTTTTTGGGATTTTTGCAGCAGCCAACCAAGTCAGCAAATAACAACTGCTGGATTATTGGACCTGAAGACCTGCAAAGGAAGGGGAACAAGTCCAGAAGTCAAAAGAAGTTTCAGGAAGGACAGTAGCCCCTGCCAACCCAGAAGAGGGTGCAAAAGAAGAGTCTTGGTTAGTTGAAGACTGCAGCAATGCACCCTAGGTAGAGTCAGCGGGCTCGTGCATGATGCAAAAGATGCCCCACGGCGTGAAGATTGTTGCAGATGAGATTTTGTGTTGGAAGGTGCCAACAAGCCTTGGCAAGACAAAAGTGTGTTTTGTGTAAAAATGGCATTGGAAGGACCCAGGAGGGGCGTGGGGGCCTCATCTCTGTGTGAGGAGGAAGAAGGGGCTCTGAGCACTTTAAAGAGCACTCAGGATACCAGCCAGCACCCCCAGGAGTCGCAGGATCTGGGTTCAAAGGAGATGCAAAACACGGTTGGTGCAGCACAACAGAAGAAGGTCCCACGCCGCCGGAGAAGAACTCAGCAAGTTGAGAATCACAGGATGGAGTGCTGGGGACCTGGGCCAGGCTGTGCATGAAGGAATTTTGCAAAGAGTGCACAGAGGCCTCAGAAGGGGAACACAGGGGTACCTTCGCTCTCAGGGAAAGCAAGGTTTTACCTCCTCCAAATTGCATCAGCAGGACCTTAGGACAGTCTATGTCGATGATGTCCACCCTCTGTGTCCTTAGGAGCATGCTCGTCACTGTGAGAGGAGTCCCAGTGTGCCGGTTGTAGTCTTGGAAGGTGCCTGCTTGGAGCAGGGGAGTGACTCTGTCACTCCACGGGAGATTTCTTTGGTCCTTCTGGTGCAGGATGAAGACAGGGAGGCCCCAGAATGTGCACACCATGGAAACTGTTGCAGTTGCTGGCTTGGAGCTGAGGTTGCTGAAGAAAAGTGTCTCTTGTAGACACTTTGTTGCAGTAACAGCATTTCATGGAGCAGGCTGCGGTTGATCCGAGTAAGAAGAGTCTGAAGTTGTTGCAGACGATTCCTGATGGAAACTTGCAAGCAGAATCTGAAGAGAACCCACTGGAGAGACCCTAAATAGCCCTGAGAGGGGGATCGGCTACCTTATCAGCTAAGGATCTAACAGGAGGGGTCTTTGATGTCACCTGCTGGCACTGGCCACTCAGAGCCCTCCAGCTCCAGAGTGCCCCCATACCTTGCAAAGCAAGATGGCTGAAGTATGGGACACAATGGAGGAGCTCTGGACACCACCCCTGGGGTGGTGATGGACAGGGGAGTGGTCACTCCCCTTTCCTTTGTCCAGTTTTGCACCAGAGTAGGGGAGAAGGGGTCCCTGAACCGGTGTAGACTGGTTTATGCAAGGAGGGCACCATCTGTGCACTTCAAAGCATTTCCAGAGGCTGGGGGAGGCTACCCCTCCCCAGCATGTAACACCTATTTCCAAAGGGAGAGTGTGTATCACCCTACTCTCAAAGGAAATGCTTTGTTCTGCTTTCCTGGGATTGGGCTGCCTAGACCCCAGGAGGGCAAAACCCTGTCTGTGAGGTGGCAGCAGCTGTAGCTGCAGTACAAGCCTCACAGAGCTGGTTTGGCAGTATTGAGGGTCCATGGTGGAGCCCCCAGGATGCATGGAATTGACTCCCCAATGCCAGATTTGGAATGGGGGGACAATTCCATGATCTTAGACATGTTACATGGCCATGTTCGGAGTTACCATTGTGAAGCTACATATAGGTACTGACCTATATGTAGTGCACGTGTGTAATGGCGTCCCCGCACTCACAAAGTCCGGGGAAAGGGCCCTGACCTATGTGGGGGTACCTTTGCTAGTGAAAGGATGCCCTCACACTTAGGTACTTTGCACCTAACCTTTAGCAAGTGAAGGTTAGACATGTAGGTTACTTATAAGTTACTTAAGTGCAGTGAAAATGGCTGTGAAATAGTGTGTGCACTATTTCACTCAGGCTGCAGTGACAGTCCTGTGTAAGGGTTTGTCTGAGCTCCCTATGGGTGGCAAAAGAAATGCTGCAGCTCATATGGATCTCCTGGAACCCCAAAGCCCTGGGTACCTAGGTACCATATACTAGGGACTTATAAGGGGGGTTCAGTGTGCCAATTGAAATTGGTAAATTAAGTCACTGGCCTAGAGTTACAAATTTAAAAGCAGAGAGAGCATAAGCACTGAGGTTCTGATTAGCAGAGCCTCAGTGACACACTTAGGCACTCCACAGTCATACACCTTAGGCCATAAATTATGAGCACTGGGGTCCTGAGCAGGAAGATCCCAGTGATACAGGCAAAAACATACTGACATATATGTGAAAAATGGGGGTAACATGCCAAGGAAGATGGTACTTTCCTACACACGGTGTTGGAAAACTGCACTGCATGGGGTTTGCATCGTTATCAGCAGTCGTAAGTGGGTGTTGCGTTGTTTATCCAGCTATGATTCATCGATCTCCCTGCCGCAATGCAGATGAGCATCAATTTTAGCAGCAAAGCAGGTTGCACATTGTTTTCCATCCGCGTTGTAGGTGGTGCATCAAAATCTTCCCTGCACAGTGGATCTTCACCTCTCAAGGGCCCTGGGACTGGATAGGGCACCACTTGGCAGGGCAGGACTCTTAGCAGACAGTGCAGGTGCTGGCAGAGGAAGTCTTTGATGACCCTGGGAATTCAAAACAAGAGGTAAGCTCAATCCAAGCCCTTGAAGATTCTCCTCAAGCAGGAATATACCAAAAAGTCCAGTCTTTGTCCTCTCTCAGGCAGAAGCAGCAACTGCAGGCCATCTCAGCAAAGCACAGTCACAGACAGAGGGGCAATACTTCTCCTCCAGCTCTTCAGCTCTTCTCCTTGGTAGAGATTCGTCTTGATTCCAGAATTAATCTAAACATCTGGGGTTTTGGCTCTGCTAGTTATTCCCCTTTCTGCCTTTGAAGTAGGCAAACCTCCAAGGAAAGTCTCTGTTGTTCACATGATCCTGCCTTGATTAGGCCTGGCCCCAGACACACAGACACACACCAGGGGGGTGGGGATTTCATTGTGTGAGGGCAAGCACAGCCCATTCAGTTGTAAGTGACCACTACTCCCTCCACTCTAGCTCAGATGGCTCAACAGGCTATGCAGGCTACACCCCAGATCCCTTTGTGTCACTGTCTAGAGGGGATTCATAGAGAGCCCAGCTGTCAGTCTGACCAAGACAGGAAATATACAAGCAGGCAGAGTCACAGAATGGATTAAGTTAGAAAATGGGCACATTCTAAAAGTGGAATTTTCAAACTAACAATCTAAAAACCACCAAACTTCACATCTCTACCGGCTCTCAAAGGGAAACTGCACTTTATGAAATTTAAGAGCAGCCCCTATGTTAACATATGAGAGAGATAGGCATTGCCTCAGTGAAAACCGAATTTGGCAGTATTTCACTGTTAGGGCATATAAAACACATCAGTACATGTCACACCCTTAACATGCACTGCACCCTGCCCATTGGGCTACCTAGGGCCTACCTTAGGAGTGTCTCACATGTATAAAAAGAGAAAGGTTTAGGCCTGGCAAGTGGAGCCAGCCAGGCACATTGGTGGGTTAAAAACTGCACACACAAACACTGCAGTGGCAGGGCTGAGCAATGTTTATATGCTACTCATGTGGGTGGCACAATCAGTGCTGCAGGCCCATTAATAGCATTTGATTTACAGGTCCTAGGCACCTCTAGTGCACTTTACTCTGGACTTACTAGTAAATCAAATATGGCAATCATGGAAAAGCCAATCACACATACAATTTACACAGGAAACACTTGCACTTTAGCACTGGTCGGCAGTGGTAAAAAGCCCACAGTAAAATCAGAGTCTATCACACAGTCAACACATGGGAAGCAGAGGCAAAAAAGGCAGGGGAGACCCCGCCAAGGATGCCAGATCTAACAGTGACCCTATTTGCCTTTGTCATTTCAGCACCAGAATAGGGAAGCAGCGGAGACAGGACCAAAACCAATGGGGAAGCAGCTGGCCACTGTACCTCCAGTCAAGACACATCAGGCATGGAGGGACCCAGGGGAGTGTCACAGAAGACACAAGATCAACATCTTTGTCTTTGGATTCCTTCTCCAGTGGCTACTCCCTAGTGGTGATGGACCCATCAGGGACTGTAACTCTTCCATCCATGCCCACTACCCCCAGTTCCATCTCTACCCTCTCTGTTGCTCCCCACCCAGTTGGCCATGCCTGCTCATCCAAGAGGGTTGGTGTTTCCTTTGCAACACACACCTCACCCCTGCCCCTGTTACTCCTGCTGCTCTGAGTGAGGAGGCTATTGACCTCCTGAAGAGCATGTCTGTGGGTCAGAATGCCATTCTTAACGCCATCCAGGTGCATAGTACCCAGCTTCAACAGTTGGTTGCATACTTGAAAGGCATTCATAGTGTTATGTCTGAGCTTTCTTCAGGCTCTGACCTCCTTACTGATACACGCAGACACCACCCCAACACTCACAGACACACAGCACACCCACCATACCCCCAGACACCATCGCCATAGACCCACACACTGCACACACTGCACACACCATACACCCAGACACCACCCCAATACCCACAGAGACACACCACACACCATACTTTCAGTCACCACACCACAGATACATACCACACATACACCACAACCCCAGACATCACCCACAACACCCAAAGACACACACATCACAATCAGCATACCCCAGATGCCACCCCAAAACCCACAGACCCACACACTACACACAACATACCCCCAGACTCCACCTCATTGCCCACCGACACAGCCTCCACTCCCACCTTAGCCATCCCCTCCAACTCACAGCCCCAAGAAATGCAAACACCTATACTTGCAGAGGCAACAGACACCACCCAAGCATAACTCAGACACACACACATCAGCAGCAACAACACCCAAGATCAAGACAAGCACTTCCTCAACCTCCCAACCCCTAATCCCTTCTGCAGACCCTACCTATTTTCCCAAAGAAAGTTTCCATTTTGACCTTGCCCTTAGCCCTGTGAAACCCCCTCCTAAAACCAAAAGGACGCCGCCCACATCCCAACCCATCCCTTCCACGTCCAAGTCCTCCCCGTTACATCTGCCATTGCACAACCCACAACCAGCCATACTCCTCCTACCCTCAAGAAGAAGACCACACTCCCAATGTTAAGCCCACCCCTCCCAAAACCAAACCCACCCACCCTAAATATGACCCCACACTACCTTAGGGGGATCATTGTGATGTCTTGCATGCCCACCTGTTCCCCCTTCCTGCGAAGGTACCAATGCCAGTTGGCAGTGAGTCATGTTGTCTTGCATAGCAGTGTGCATGGACTTTTATTTGTAGACTAGCCATTGACCTTAACACATATCTAAAGTTGTGTTCATAAACCCAAGATGTTTTTTGGCTACACATTTGTCTTGCCATTTCTCTTCTACCTTTTTGTTGTTTCTGAGTAATTTGTGGACTATGCCTACAGTTGTGTTTGATTCACCCTGATTGCTGATCCATTTCCTGTGGTTTACAAGATTTGATTTTGGTAACAGTACTGGTGGCACCCAGGACTAGGGGAGATGTTCCATGGATGGATATGTGGGTGAAAATCCAATTGGGGTGTCATTGCATTCTGTGTTGTTTGATATGGTAAGTATCTCATCTTGGCTTGGTCAATGTCAACATGTATTGGATTAGATTTGTCCCCCTGATGTAGGTCGGACATTTGTGCCGAACTAGAGTTTTATTTGTCCACACTTGGAGGGTGTTCATTTGTGCTACTTTACTATACATTTGACTGACCATGTGTCCATTTTCATGTGTGTTCCTTCCAACTACTTAATTTGAATGTGTGACTCATGCTGTTGCATTTGATTTCTCGACTTGCACATACACATTTGGTAGATAGGCATGTCACTTGTATATACTATTGATTGTCCCTGAGATACATGAAGGCCCAGTTCCTGTACAAATAGTGTTTTAGGGGCATGTGCAAAGTGAAATGTGTTCCAGGGCAGCATCCTTCTTGGGGCCCCCCTGATCCTCCCATCCTTATTCTGCAGGTATTGTTACATTGTGAGCTTTGTATATGTCCCTCTCAAAGTAAAGAGCATCCAATTCATTGTCATGCAATGTGAGTGAGATGTGAGGGTCCCTTGCAGAGATGTTGCATGGAAAGGGATGTTTGGGTTATATGACACATCCATACATAAGTGCCTTCAATATCACAACAGGCAATGGCATGTGAGGAATGTGAGGGTATCAGTTTATTTAGTAGGAGTGATGTTGATGTGGTGTTGATGTTGTGTGATACAATGTAATGTATACTTTACTGTCTCTGAAACTGGGATGTACAAATATGTTTGGTTTTGTGGAGTGTTAGTGACCTACCCAAAGGGGGTGTCATGGGACTGTGATTGGGTCATACATTATGTACTTCTCTGACCTGAGACACACAAAATTATACTTGGTCCACAAAGCACAGCCCCCATACCTGGTCGATGGCGGTGTGCTGATTTGTTGTGGTGTTTGGTGACATGGGTAAGTGTTTTGTCTTACCATCACTTACCGTCAGTTGCAGCCACAGTGGAATTGATTTTAGGCTCCATCTATCAGCAAGTGAGTGATGATGCTGCACTTGCTACCAAGAGCAGGGTATAACTCCTTACTAAAGCACCCACAAGAATGGTTGTATGTTAGGTATGTTACAATATCGACAACAATATAATTTGACATTAAAATTGTGTCTTAAATATCAATTACAAAGATATTATCCATTAGTCTGTAAATGTTTAATGGGGCAATATATAGGACAGATGGTAATTATTTCACAATATTTTGGCACCTGACCAGTTTGAAATGGCCATCTTTTGAGTGATATTCCTTCAGTTTTTTGCCTTCTTTAACTGAACATAATGTTGTTGCCCTTAGGACTATGCATTCTTTACTCCTGCTAATCAGTGGTATAGTGCTTCTGCTCTCCCTTATTAACATGTTGAAACTGGCATGTGTAATTTATGTAAAAGTCCCTAGTATGTTGTACTATAGGTGCCTAGGGTTGGTAAATTACATGCTATAATTTTTAGTACTTATGAGGTACCCCAAGGAATGCCTTAAATGCCCATGGACCAGGATGCAAGGTATTTAAAGGATAAGGCATGTCATTTTAATGTTTAAAATGTCTAGCTGTAAAAACCTCTCCAAAGTCGCTTTTCATTGTAGCAAGGCTAGCAAATTCATAGGTAGACATAGGTTTATGTTATAATGACTTTCAATGCTTAATTTCAGTTTGGGAGCCAGTATAAGTATGATTTAAGTACTCATTTTAGGTTTTGGAGGAATTACTAATACATTCCTCCACTCTGCTGGCGGAATTAACCTGCAATGTTTGATTTGTCAACAGGGCTGGAAGAGGGAGCAGTCACTCTATGGTTAAAAAACACTGCAGATTAAATTGATATCTACAGTGATTTTTAAACATGGCGTGACTGTGCCCTCTTCCAGCCCTTTTTAAAAACCACTGGCTGCACTGCTGTGCACACCCTTTGGCACTCTTATATATTCTACAGTAGTCACTGCAGAGTATGCAAGGGTGTCAAGGGATAAGGGTATGCACTGTAAGTGTATTTGGTATTTGGCAGTGCTATTTCTTAGTGCAAAAAAGCATCCTTTTGTCCATTTCTGGAAGCATTGGGGTCCTATTTTACACTAAGAAAGGCACCAAAAGTCCACTTTGTCTCAGAATAAAGCAGAATCAAATTCCGATATTTCCGCCCACTCCTATTCATTTTAAAAGGTAATTTGAAATCCAACGAAATACTAAAGTTAGATTTCATATTAATATTTTGAAAGTGTCACTTTTAGAAAGTGGTCATTTTCCTGCCAAAGCTAAATGTGCAGTTCTGCCAATATCTATCATCACTTGACTGTTGGAGGGTGAAATGTGGAATACTCTGAGACATTAGAAAACAAATGGGTTGGATGTAGAGAGGTCTTTTTCCTTCTTGAGCAGGATGGCCAGGAGCATGTGTTCAGCCCCTTCCTGAGCTTTAAAGGGTTCCTACCCTGTCACTGGCAAATGCAGCTCACACCAAGGCCTGCCTGCCTGTCTTTGTCTTCTTAGTCAGCATTGCTCCAAATCCAGTGGGAGAAATCACAAGGAAAGCTTTCCAGTTTCTAAAGCCACACCTCTGGTTGGGCACAGGGTTAGAGAGAGGCACTGGGGATAGTTTAGGGTACAACACACAGGAATCGCTGCAAAAGTAGGGCTGGGTAGTCTCTGGGTACTTTTACCACATTGTTTAAGGAGAGGCCAGGGATTTCTTCCACCCATAGGCCGATACTGGACAAAAATGTGGCAATCTCCATACTGTCATAAGAAAAATCCTGAACATGTGAAAAATCAGAAAAAGGACTGCCCTGCTGTCAGAGGCCTTTCCTGAAACTGTCCCGCTGAGCATTTCCAACTAAATTTGCACAGGATCTTAATTTTGGCTTCTGCTGGACTGAGTTGTGACACAAAGTCTTATCCTTAATGCCCTGGATCCATCCAATTCCAAATCAACCTTTCTCAGGACCTTCATTCTGGCCTCTGCTGGACTAACTTTTGACAACCAAGTGTGTTGCCCAAGGCCCTGGGCCCTTGGCTGAAGGTTAAAGTGTACTCCTCCTAAAGTATCCTGAAACCTGAAACCTGGGACTTTGAAAGTGTTTCCCAACTTTTGCTCTGGGAGCTGTCAGTGACTGGGGGCAGCCTGCATAGCCAATCCAATAAAGGTGTATAACTGTGGGTACAAAGTCCTGAGAGTCCTAGATAAGTGCATATTAGTACCCAGAAAAACTAAAATTTCAGGCACTTAGGTCACCCATGACCAAAAGAAAGGCTAGTTCCCATGGTTAGAGGGCTAGTTCAACTTGGGTTGCCAGGTTCTGTCCCAGAGATAATCTGCTACAGAAGACAAACCTTTTTTTCTGTCAGGAGTCAGGAAGAATCTGTAATTTCCAGAACCAAAACACATCTCAGTAGGCCTTGGGAAGATGCTAGGCAAGTGAGCACTCTATCTTCTTAATGCAGTTTCTAAGCCAGTTCATTCTTTTACCCCACAGCCATCAGTACAAGTCATCATAGGATGCAGCCCTGCTGGTTATGGAACTGACAAGCATAGAAACAATATGACTCCTGTCTGCTTAATTAGGATGAACAATTTTCATATGCCAGTAGGATGCTGATAAAAACAATGAGAATGCAAAAAACGTAATTAATGTTAACAAATGCTAAGCATCTTAAGTATTCCCATTGGTCTTGTATGATTTGCAGGGGAACGTTTATAATGTCATGTCAAATAACAATTTTAATACAAAGTGTCCTCACAAAAATAATGTACACTGCTAGACCTGACAACCTTGGCGTGTTTTTCCCCAAAACCTTTTACCTCCTCTTCTCCTGTTTTGCTGGATATGTTTTTGTTGGCCTTAAGACTCTGCACACTCTCCCACTGTTCACCACTGCTAAAGTGAGTGTGCACAATCCTCCAAGCATGTAAAACTTGCTTGCACCCAACTGTCACATTTACTTTATTTTTACGTCCCTAGTGAAGTGGAACTGCATGTACTCAGGCCTTGTAAATTAGATGCTAGTAGTGTGCACGCAGCACACATTGTGCCAAGCACTAATGTAGCCTTTTAAAACATGTCTCAGGCCTGCTATTGCATTCTGTATGCACTTTTAAACTGCCATTTTGATCTGGGAATATAAACCTTTTGCCAGACCTAAATCTTCCTCTTAAACATATATATGTTACCCCTGGACCCATAGGATAGGCCCTAAACAGCCCATAGCGCACGTGAATTGAATTTGGAAAAATGGGCATGTCTTGGTAGTGAAAGGCTCATAAATTCATTTTTCACTACTGCAAGGTCTACCTTTCCCACAGCATAACATTAAGTTAACGTAATGCATTTAATAAGCTGTGACGTCCATTTGGAAAATGGTAGTGTTCAGCTTGTTGTCTAAAAAATTGTAATTAAAAGCCCTATTTAATGGTAAAGTCAGACTCTTAGTCACAGTTCTGAAAATGTCACTTTGGGAAAGTTTAATTTTCTTGTCCTAACTTTGACACTCACTCACTTACTCACAGACCCACGTAGACACTCTGACACCCACTTACAGACCCACTCAGACACTCATATACACACTCACATACCCACTCAGACACTTGCACATCTAATCGGACACTCACATACCCACTCACAAATCCAGACACTCGCATACCCACACACAGTCTGAAGCAGACACTCACACTTCTACTAACAAGACCATATAGTGACCCAATAAAAAAACAATCAGAAACTCACACACCCACTCAGACACTCACACACCCACTAAGGGACCCACTCAGACTCTCACACAACCATTCACAGACCCATTCAGACACGTACACACCCACTCATAGACCCACTCAGACACTCACACACCCACTTATTGATCCAATCAGACTCTCCCCCCACTCACAGACCTGCTTAAACACTCACCCACCCACTCACAGATATATTTAGACACTCACACACCCACTCACAGACCTACTTAGACACTCACACATCCACTCGCAGACCCACACAGACTCTCTCACACACACTCACAGATCCAAGCAGACTCTCACAGACCCACTCAAACACTCACACATCCACTGAGAGACCCACTTAGACATTCACACACCCAATTACACAACCATTCACAGATCCAGTCAGACACTCACACACCCACTGAGAAACCCACTCAGACAAACACATAACCATTCACAGATTCACTCACTCACACACCCACTCTGGGACTCCCACACCCACTCACAGACCCACGCAGACACTCACACACCCACTTACAGACCCAAACAGACACTCACACACCCAATCACAAATCTAAATGGACACTCACATACCCATTAATAGCACCAGACACTCACACACCCACTCACAAACTGAAGCAGACTCTTACACACCCACTCACAGATCCACTCAGACTCATCCACCTAATAACAGGACCATATAGTCACACACTCACAAAACCTGTCAGAAACTCAGACACCCACTCACACATGCACTCAGATGCTCGCACACTCACAGACCCACTCAGATACTGACACACTCCCCAACACACCTACTCAGACACTCACACACCCACCTCATACCCACTCATACACTGACACATCCACTCATACACCTACTCAGACACACACACATTGAGATAGACACTCAGACACTCACACAGCCATTCACAGACCCCCTCAGATATTCACACACCCATTCAGACACTCTCAGACCCACTCAGACACTCACACATCCAATCACTGACCCATGGAGACACTCACGCACCCACTCACAGATCCACGCAGACTCTCACACACCTACTCACAGACCCACTCCGATGCTCACACACCTACTGACAGGACCATATAGCAATTCAGAAACACAGTGACACACCCATACAGATAATAACATTTCCACTTACATACCCAGTTACACAGTATCTCACACCCCCACACAACTACATAGACAGCTATTCAAATACCCACTCTTGCTGTCATATGCACACATCAAAGTCAGAGAGGGAATGAGAAATCCTCTCAGACGGGTAGCCAGCCATTCCCACAGTGTGATGTATGAATGTCGGCAGTTATATAAGGAGTGTATTAAAGATGTTGGTGTTCTGTATTAATGCTTTGGGATAGGAATTGATCTGAGGCTCCAAAGTGGAGCCAAAATGTGATGTTATTTTGTGTTTAATGTTTGCTTTTGGTTTGGTATCCACAATGGATCCGTGGATCCATGTGATATCATAGATAAAATGTGTTTTAGCTGAAATCAAAGTAGATTTTGGAAATAGGTTTAGCTGTGAAAAAGCCTTTGTGTTTATGATGTGTGGTTTATTATTACAAATAGAAGAGGATGCTGTGTTTCAAGTTGTTGAGGAACATACTGTTGCATTTCTCTTTGAAATGAACTCCATCATTTCTGCATAGTCCATCCATATCAAAGCATACATTGTTGCGGTATATAGAGCCCATGTTGTGGTCTCTGAGGAACGAACAGTTTTATTGACATGTTTCCTGGATTTGCCTATCTGTGAACAGAATTTGTTTGACCACTTCCACTTCTGCCTCTGGCAAATGTTGGAGAACACCAAGGCAGTGTGTGGGAAAAGTGGCATGAATTTACTGAAGGTATCCTTCATAAAGATTTCAAGTCTTACCCCAGTAATATTACCTAGGACATTGCCACCACTTGCACAATCATGCGGGCTGGATGTTGGCAATCTACAATGCTTTTAACCAAAGGCAGCATTTGATGCCATTTTGGCCCTCTTTGGCCAACCCAGGTAATGACTACATTAGTTAAACCCAAGTCCCTGTCAATGCCACTCCTTCTAGCACTCTCTCTGGCCCAAAACACAAACCCATGACCAACAATCTACACTCTGACCCCATTGAAGGAAAGCAGGAGTAGCACACAGGAGATGGCTATCACTGAACAAGACATTCTTCAAAATGAAAGGCCGTTAAAATGGAGGAGAGCACCGAAAATTTAAAATAATCTATTTGGATGCTGTAACTATGCAGGTTGCTAAAGATAGGTAGTGATACTGCTAAAAAAGTAACTGCATGTGTGATTGGCTATAGAAAAATGAAAAAAAAAAAGTTATACTGTTTGTGGTATGCTTATAGTTCCAAACACAAACTGCCATTTTCGGATCCACTGTTGCCTGTCAAAATGGGGGAACATTGTGTACCTGTGTGACAGCACTGTGCCTAATTTGTGCACATAACACATGGATCCTGAAGATTTGGGAGTTGTCTTCTGCAGTCTGGATACACAACCTCCAGCACTGTACAATGTCTCTGTGAAAAGGGGAATTAGTATACAATATTTCTGGCCTCGAACACTTCATGGTTCCTTCCAACTGAACTTACACACAAGTTTCCTAGCAAGTACACATTCACTCTTGCATCAGGGGCTTTAGGGGTCTTCTTGCTTGCAGGATTGTAATTGTGTGTGTAGGTGCAACCTCCAGCCACGGCTGCTGCCTCATGGTGAGTGGGCGTCAGCTGGAGGATGGCATCTAGGAAAGAGGGTAGAAATGAGAAGAATGATGGCCAAGAGATTCCAGCCACTTGGATTGCAGTTGTCTTGAAGAACCCCAAGGCCAGGATGTGAAGCACGGCCATGAGCTTTGTCTGTGGTAGGATGCTGGTAACTCTGTCGAATATTGCCTGTAGTCTTGGTGCAATCAGGTGAAGCAGCAGTACGATGGACTCCCTCCTCAGATGGCAATGGGTGATTGCCTCTTCCACCCTCACTCTAATAAGTGAGGTACGCTGTCCATATATGCGCTCCCTTCTCCTGTGCTGCCCCTGTAGTGCAGGTGGTGTTGATTGTGGTGGTGATGGTGATAGTGGTGGTTGTGGTGGTCTTCTTGATGCTCCAAGCTGCAGTAGGAGTAGGTTCATGATATCCTAAGGTTTGCCAGGGTGATTTGGGTATGTTCTCCTATCCCAATGCAGCATTGTTATGCCTGGTCTGATCAAACATAATTTTTTTGATGCATTGGAAATTCTGCACAACATTTGATAAGGGAGCATTTTCCAAAAATCATGTAAATACAGCGGCGTCATATTTAGAGGGAATGCCTACCCTGCATATCTTTGTTGCTATCTGACCCAGGTGGCTCCGACACTAAGAGAAAATGACTCACAAGGGGATAAGTGACGCTAGAGGCCTCTAGCGTCACTTTGTAAATACAGAGTTAATATTACTCCACAGCTGCGTCATAAAAAGTAAGCAGAGCGGCTCAAGCTCCATGTATATGAGGCCCTCAGTGAGAGAGTGAGATAGTGACAGAAGCATTTAGACATACAATGAAACAGCCAGACAGGGTATATGTACTGAACTACTTATAGTATGATTTAGCCACTGTACAGTACAGGCACTGATTTAACTGACCAAAATATATATATTTTTAAAGCATATGTTAGAACTGAATAAAAGATGTTTATTATTAGTCAATTGAATGTTACTGGTTTTAAACACCTTGAAAGGTTAAAAGGCATAGTGAGTGTGGTAAATTTTAATTGTAACCTTGAGATGCCCATACCATAGGTACTCATTTATACATGTAAAGTGATAAAATAACACAGGTTTTTGCACAGCCACATATTGAACGGTGGGCTATAAGGCTATTCGAATATTTTGCACCTAGAGGACAGAATATGTGAATTGTAAAAACAAAGGCACTGTGTAGGAGTCTGGTTGTGTGGTGGGTACCTATGGTACTTACACCTAACACCAGGTCCAGGTATCCCATATTAGTGTAGTGTAGTTAGTGTCTAGAAACCAGGCTCTCTAGGTATAGCTGTGTATGAGCAGCCAAGACTTATTTAGGAGACATGCAAAGCTCAGCAATACCACTGTAGGCACACTTGGTACTTATTCACATGCAAGAAAACACTCAGTGATACAAAAATAAAGGTGCTTTATTTTGTTACCAAGAATACTAAAATAGGCTATACTCTCTTAGGAGGTAAGTAATACACAAATTATATACACTAGTATGCAGAAATAGGCATAAGAACAGTTAGAAAACAGTGCAATTAGTGAAAATGACAGTAGGGTGAAATAGGCCTAAGGGGAGCTCAAACCATATGCTAAATAAATGGAATGCAGAAATTGGTCCCCCACCTAGGTAAGTGTAGGGGGCAGAGGGGAGCTGGGAGTACTAGGAAAGCCCAAAGGTAAGTACCACAACCCACCCCAGTGACCAGGAAAGCAGGAGTGAATCACTGTAAATTACCCTGATCCCACACAGAGCAGAGCAGAAGAATTATGCAAAGCCCAGAAGAGACTGCAAGACACCAACAGTGGATTCCTGGACATGAGGACCTGTGGAAGAAGGGGGCAAAGTCCAACAAGCACAGCAGAGACCAGGGAGGGCAGGAGCCCCTACTCACCAGGATAAAGGTACAAGAAGTGAACCACCGATGAAGAAGAAGTGTCAGCACTGCACCCAAGAAGACAAAGTCGGGTTCATGAAGGATGCATGTGATGTCCCAAACTGTAAGGAGGATTGCAGTTGGGTTCCGCCAACAAGCCTTGGCACACGCAAAACTCACGGTTAGCAGAAAGTGAAGCTGCCGGGGACCAGGAAAAACCAGGTGGACTCTACCCAGGGGGTGAAGTCAGATGGGGCCCTCGGTGACACAGAGAGCCCACACAAGTTTATACTCAAAGTCAAGAGAAATTGTTTGGGTAAGTCTAAGCCCAGCATGCACACAAAATAGAGTATTGAAGTATTTTCTATAAATCCAATATCTTGCAGAACTTGACCCAGAAATTACAAACATTGTCAAAACAAACATATTGGACACCTACAATCCAAAAATAAGTCTGCATCTTGAAAATGTTTGTCTTTATAAAATACTTCAACAATAAAAATATAGAAACAACAAAGCAGAAAATGTAGATGAAAGTAACTTTGCAGAAGTTGGTTGCGATGGTTGTCTGGTACAATGGTCAAAAGGCAGCCTAATTAACCACATAAAACTTGGTGGCAGACTGCTGAAAAAAAAGAGTTTTTCTTTTTGGTACTTCTCCAACTGTTTAAGCCTTGGCATTCCTAATCAGAACTACTTGGAGAGTTTGACTACTACAAAAACGTTTAAAATGCTACACAGGATAGCAGTTAGAGTTCAGTATTTCTTCACTATTTGAAAATGTTAAAGGATGAGACTAAACAGAAATGATGTTGAGATAGCTGGTGAGAGTTCACAAAGCAGACACAGTTCAGGTCCTGTAAGTCAAGATCCACCTGGAATGCCAGTAATTGAAAATTAAGCTGCATTTGAAATGGATGAGGTGGAGACTGCAATGGAACAAGCAAGACAGGAAACGTTTGATTTGGAAGAGTTAGTTGGAAAGCTAAATGACAAGCAAAAATAAATATATACAGGGGCTAAAAACAGAGATGAGCATGGATTCTTGCATCACAAGAAACAGTACAGATGAACATCATTTAAGCCTACACTGTTGTATGTCAGGGGTCAAGGTGGTACCAGTAAAAACGTTTTAATTAAAGTTCTCAATTCTTTCCTATTTAAGACTACAGAGTGCAATTTGTCATGAGTAGTAACAGCTCCCATTGGATTAGCTGCGCACAATATTAAAGGAATTACTTTACATTGTTTTCTCGTGCTGCCTGTGGAACATGACAACAAGCTGGAGTATCAAAAGTTTCCGGTGAAGCTTGTCATGAAGTCTCAAGAGTACTAAAAAAGTTTGAACTTTTAATCACCGATGAGGTGAACATGGTCCGAAATGTAATGCCTGCCTGTGTACATTTTAGAATGCAACAGATTCAAGAACAGACTACAATGTGCTATTTGGAGGAAAACAATTGCTTTCAGAGATGTACTGTAGACAATATCAGTCAAAGGACAGCCTGTCTTCAAAATACTGCTTAATGTTGAAACTCGAAATTCTTTGGGAAGTATTGGAAATGTGAACATTTGGATAAACTTCCAAAACAAAGAACAACTCAGGAATACGGGACAAGCATCTGATGTTGAATGTGCAAATATTCTCATGGATATTAGAGTAGGTGTTCTCTCAAAAGAGGGGAAGCGTCTACTAGAAGGTCTGCATCTTAAAAAACTGTTTCCAATGAACAAGGCAGCTCAGAGCTAATGTACACTTTCATTCAATGAGGAAAATCAATTTTGTGCCTAATGCCTAGACTGACGGAGTGCGCCGCGATCAACAAAGAATTACTGGAATTGGACAAAGAAGAAATTTTAGAACTGATGGCAATATAAAAAATGGAGCAGCAGGTTGTGACAGTATTCTTAAATGAAAAGTTACAAGCAAAACTGGATTCATTGGAAAAATACGTTTCAAGAACTGCAGGATTGGAGAAATGTTTAAGTGTTTGTAAGAACTGTGGAGTAAGTTTGCAATGTAATTTAAATGTTGAGGAAGCAGTAGTTAATGCTGCTATGAATAAAGTTATTGGTTTAATTGTTTTTCCTATTATGAATGATGTAGAATACCCAGTAATAACATTTGATCAGATTGATGGTGTGAAGCAGATTGGAAGGTTCATTGTACATTTTTTTCTTGTGAAAGACTTATACATGCGACAAAAGCAGTTTCCACTTTCTTTAGTACATACAGTGGTTATTCATAAATATCAAGGTTTAAGTGTTAATGCAGCATTTAATAATATTGGTAGTACAGTGCTTCATTGAGGTATATCATCTATAGCCCTATCTCATGTTAATACTTTGCCAGATTTCTATCTCATTGAATTTGATGACAGCAAATTAAATGCTGATGCAAGATGTGTAAAAGAATACAACCGAATAAGAAGTGTTTACGCTCCTCATTTAGGACAGTATCCAGTTTATGAAAAAGCACTATGGCCCTCATTTCAACCTCAGAGGTCTTTTACCAAGACCGCCGAGGTTCCTCCAGGCCGAAGACCGCCAGTGGTGGCGGTCTTCCAACAAATATATCATGACTCCTGGCAGCCCTCTCCCGTTTTTCGGACGGAGAGCCACCAGCAGCCATACTGGAGGTCGGCAGTGAAGTGGAGGCTGCTCCACCGTCACCGCCACGTCATCAGAACACCGCCCACCGAATTCCGTCCCAGTATTCGGAGTGGCGGTGTTTTGGTGACGGGGTGCTGTGGCGGAACAGCCCCCATGGATCCCGTTCCCTCTCGGAGGATCACCGTAACAGGTAAGGTGATCGCCCGTTAGGGGAGGGGGTGGGAGGGTGTTGTGTGGTGTGTGCGTGCATGGGGGTGTGCGTGTGAGTGTGTAGAGGGCTTGTGTGAGTACGCGTATGCATGCAGGGGTGTAATGTGTGTATGGGAAATGTGACATGTATGTGTGCATGTATGTGTACATGTATGTGTATGTGTGTGAGTGGTGTGAGCCTGAGTGTAAGGGGGAGGGGGTTGTGTGTCAGGGTTTCTGTGGGTGTGGGGGGCAGGAGGTGGTTCCTACCACCTTTGGGGGTGGTAGGGAAGTCGTGGCTGTTGGGGGAGGACTCAGGGGAGGGGGAGGAGAGAGGGGGAGACCCCAATCAGTGCCAGGGAATGAATTCCCCACAAAATCCATGGCAGTATGCGGGGTCCTGATACCCCCGATGGTCTAGTGATGGCCGCCGGCCTGGGGACCGAAGTCTCCAGCCCAGCGGTCATTACTACCCTGGCGGTCAGTGTGTGAAAGTGGCAGTTTTGCATGGCGGTAACCACCATGGTCAAAATCCCATTTTCTTTCCGCCGGCCTGTTGGCGGTATTACCACTGCTTTAGCACCGACCTCCAGGGTTGTAATGAGGGCCTATATGTCCAAAGTAAAAGCTTTCAAAGTATTGTACTCATGTTGTTGAAAAGAAGATAAAAAAAGATGTTAAGAAAAAATCAATTAATAACCAGGGAGATATTGTTGGTTACCAGTTGTCAAACCCCTCTGGTGTTAACTGCTATACAAATGTTGTTATAAACGTGCTCTTTATGTTGCCTCATGTCATTACTACAATTGAACAGAAACAACAGAGGAGATTATGTCCTGCACTGGTTGTTTTATTGCAATGTCTGCAGAGTGACAGAACTAAAACGTATTGAGCGTCACACATTCAAGACCTTGTATATATATGCACTGGGTGTGTACAGTTGACACAAAACACTAAGGAAGATGCACAAGAGTTTTTAATGGTGATGATTGCTGTTTTAGAAGAAGAGGAAGCACGTATTGAGGAGTTATTTGGACTTATGGAACCATGAGTGTGAAGACTGCTCATTCACGTCAAATACAGAAAATGATTCAGAGCGATTTCTTAATTTAACAATACTGGACTGCAAAACTGTGAGTTTTGAAAGATTGTTTAAAAAAAAACTACACAAAACAATACCTGCCAAAGTTGACTATCAGATCTTCTGTCAATTTTACATACATGAAAAACTGGCAAGTATCTTATTCTAATGTTATAACGATGCCGAGCAGATTACAGTAAAATGTAAACAGAGACTACAAACTTTAAAGCAGAACAAATATCTGTTTCTGGAAAAACATATACTACTATGGCTATAATATTTAATGCTTCATCTATGAGTTGCTGTTTCATCTGGGCTTTACACTGTCTATTTAAAAAGTAAAACTGGATAGACAGAATTTAATGACTGCAACCTAAAATTCAAGTAAAGTCTGCCTTATTAGCTACCAACAAAAGGCCTTCTTTTGTTCAAAGTTCTAAGGAGGATTACAATTGTAAAAGTAAAATAGTGTAGATGTAATTGCTGCATTATCAGTACTTAAGACATCATACAGCCTCCCAGGGGTGATATCTTTATAAAGCTTTCCATACGCTGGTGTGTACTTACTGCTACAAGGAGGTGGAGCCCATGCCAGTAAATTGGAAACATAAATTACAAATTTAAAGCAGGAGAAATATGTATTTCTAGAAAAACATATGCAGCAATGTCTCTCATATTTCATGAAGGAGTTAGTATTGCGCCTGGACACTGCACGTTCTTTTCAAAAAGTAAAACTGGATGGATGCAATGTAATGACAGCATCCTCAAAATGAAGCAAAGATAGACTCATAAACTACCAAATTCTTCTGTTCGTAAAACCAAAGTTGTAAGGAGGATCACAATTATAAAACTCAAATAGAGGACTTTTAGTTGATGTATAATTAGTATTTATGACATCATATGGCCTACCTGAGGTGATGCTTTATAATGCTTTCCATATGCTGGTGTCTTATGTACCTCTTAGTAGTATGGTAGCACTTCTTATGATGAAAGAGTTATTTTGAGTATATCTTTCTTTAGATTAGTGGAGCAAGTATAGGTTAAATGATCATTGGAAGAATTGTAGTGAGTGCAATGTATAGGGTTGCGTAATTACAACGACATACTGTTCAGTTGGGGGATTTTGTTCTACAAACTATATGATGGTTTTCCCCACTGCTCAAGGATGATTCTTTATACAGTACGTCATTTGTGGTGTATAAGTATAGAACCTGATAACAATAAAAAAGCAAAATGAAATGCTTAAATGTAATGTAACATAACACTACAGCATACAAAATGTATAGTAATTTGTTCATATTATGAAGGTATGCATTACTGAAATTGTAGCTATATTCTGTAATTTTATAAATTATATTGTAACTCATATTTGTGTTTTTTCTTCATATTATACAGACCAATGTCAATTTTACTAATTAGTTCTTTCAGTGTTGTTCCATGACATCATATTCTCAGGGTACACACCCAGACAGGCACTCATTTAGCCACTCACACACTGACGCAGCCAGTCACACACACAGTCACACACTGATACAGCCACTCACACCCCCAGTGACACACTAATACACGTATTGACACACCTATATAGACATCAACACACCCATTCACACACCCAAGCACATACCAATACAGACACACTGAGATACAACCACCGAAACACCCAGAGACACACATCGATACAGGCACTGACATACTCATGCACACACTGATACAGCCACACCAATACAGCCACTAACACACCAGGCACACATTGATACACACACTGACACACCAGTTCAAAAACTGATACAACCACTCACATACCCACTCACAGACCGATATAGCCACTTACACACCCAGACACACATCAATACAGCGATGCACACACTAATATAGTCTCTCACACAGGCAGGCACACATACCAATATAGGTACTGACACTGCCAGTAGAGTCTCTCACACACCTAGGCACACACCCTGATCCAGGCACTAACATACCCAGGTACACTCACGTCCACCCTTTCACACACACAAGTACAAACACTGATACAGGCACTGACTTACCTTTAAGTCTAACTTTGCAGTTTGTTTTCAAGTGGTCCCCTTCTCCTTTGGGCTCCAGCTCCAAGACATTCCACTTGAACGGGGAACCGCCAGCCTCTTCCAGCTGGCCCATTGGACACTCTGATGACCTTGACTTAAAAATAGAAGTGACATTTGTGAGAGCATTACCTGATTTTATATTCATTTTTTAAAATGTTCCTGTTGATACCGATTGTGAGTAATTACACACAAAAACTGAACATTTTCTAAAATTTAAAAATTCACAAGAAAAAAGTATTTACTGTATATTGATGATCTTGGTCTTAAAAATGTTATAAAAATCTGAACTATCTTCTGAGTGTATGGTCACATTTATTAATACTGTGAGTATAACAAATGCTTACACATCTCCTGGTTTACCTTAACTGTTTGGCCACACTACCACAAAAACAGTGCATTAGGTGGTCGGCTTTTTACCTCTGGATGTCAATGTAGGGTTACTTGGACTCTCTGCAAAGTGCACGGCATTTTCTGACACTATACAATGAGCCAGCCTCCTATACATTCCAACATAGAACTGCTGAACAAGATAGCGCAAGGCTCCTGCCAGCAACTGCCAGGCTCACTAACAACCCTCCACAGGTCAAAGCTGATGTTAGTCCTCCATATGCTGACATCGGGTTCCTTCCATGTAACAACAGCCAGTGTGGCAGAAATATTGCAGCCAACATGTTCTGCCTTTCTATATGTCATCATCCACCTCATACCCCAGTACTTCATCTTCCCCAAGACAAAACAACAACAGCTGGGGACCAAGCAATGTTTTTAAGTCATTTTGGGATTTCCCCATGTAATATGTGCTATGGATTACACACACGTGCAACTGGTTCCTTCTGCAGCAACATCACATTTGTACAGTAAAATCCATGTGGTATGCCAGGCTAGCCAATATAAGTACAAAGGCAAAAAATAGATCATTCTGAGATGAGTGTCTCCTCAATGCCATATCTACTTTCTGTGTCAGTCAAAGGTAACTAATTTCAATAGTGTGGAAATGCATAAGTGTGTCATGCATGTCAGTATACTTGTATGTTAACCTAACTTTCAGAAGCAATACAAGAAAAAGTATTTTGAAAGGTCATGTGTGGCATGCTAGGTCAGTGAGAGGCCCAAACATGTATAATTGTTAATAATGGATAACATTGTGACACCAATAGTACAAAACTAGGTGTGGGTGGACAACTCTATACCGCTCACAGAGTTTACATTTTTTTCCCCTTCAGTGCTCCACTTGGATACAGAGTTTGGCAAAATTTCTGTGAACTCCAAAGGTGGAGAGGAGGTTAACACCCAACAAAGGCCTACTGCTTAGAATACATTGGGCTGTTCTGGGCCACCAAACTCAGGAGTGCAAAAATGCCGGACAATGCTGTCTGAAGCACAAGAAACAATAGCTGCTTCTTCCCACATTGCTGGAGTGGGCATTCCTCTGCCAGAGCTGTGCTGATTGGCCTCAGAGGTGTGGAGGTATTGACTTCACCCAGAATATCCAGGCATGGAAGATCCGCACACAGTGATCAAAGCTTAGAACGTTGTTGTCACTCAAGGCAATACAAATACCCTTCCTGCAAATTCTTAAACAAAGTACGACATCTGAAGAACCACCCAATGAAAACATTAGCTGCCAGATAACGTTTAATGTGTCAGCTGAATGGCTTCCTAATGTGAGAATGGCTTTATAGGTATGCAAGTCTGGGCTGGAGGAAGTCACTGTGTATGACTCAACTCTTGCCGTAATGCCTCTGAAAAAAATGTGAATATTATAAGAAATGATCTGACAAACCCATCTCTCACAACACAGCTTCTCTTCCATTAATCAACAGAGGGGGGAAATGTCACCACAGCAGCAATGTTAGTTTGGAGTCATAGAGTGAACCTTCCTCACATCTACCTTTGTATCTGAGGAGGTTAATGAGGCTTGAAATGCAGGCTTCACTGGTAGCTCCTCCTGTGACAGGCAGTGTGTGCCAGGAGAGCAACACTGGTGGTTGAAGCGCGTGCTACTTGCAGCCTACACTCTCAGGAGGATTCCTGGGGCAGTGATGGCTGGGAGTTTCCAGTTAAAATTAAAATCACTATTTATGCCATGCTATGTATCCCGGACAATGTTTGAAGGCATTAGAAAAGTAACTAGGGTGATGCAAGGTCTCCTCCAGGGGGTACAAAGCCATGTGCACTACCAAAAGGGAAGGGCTCTCAGTAGGAAGATGTGTGTAGGTATGGGCGTTTGGAACGGGGGTCAGTCTTCTGGGGTTGCAGGATCTCTGCATTACAGATGTACCATGTTGCTTTGTGGAAGACCCACAACCCAGATCATACATAGCCCCCTGAGCGCTAAGTTGGCTGTGCCACTACAGAAGATGATATCCAGGTGTGTACCCTTGTAATGGCTGAGGCAACTGAAGTGTGATTCTACAGCTCATAATGTCTGTCTTGCTGTTCTGCCATACAGCCTACCGATGCCTGTCGCATGATGATAGGGACTGCACATGCATTCCCTGGTCCCATGCTGAATCCATGACCAATCTGCATGGGTGATGTATCGATTTTGACAGCCGCACACAGGTATTGTGTCAATTTTCCAGCTGCAATGCAGGTGGTGCGTTTATTTTTCAGCCACAAAGCAGGTGCTGTGTCAATTTTTCTCCCGCACAGTTCCCGTGTGTGAATTTCTCTCCTGGATCCACCAGCTTCTCCTTTCAAGGGCCCAAGGACTAAATTAGACCCCACCTGGCAGGGTAGTACCCCTTCGAGGGTCCCAGGCCATCAAAGAAGCAAGGACATCTTTGATGGCCCTGAGACTTCAGAACAGGGGGCAAGCTCAGTCCAAGCCCTTGGAGACACTTTACAAGCAGGAAAACACAAAAAAGTCCAGTCTTTGTTTTCTTAAAAGCAGAAACAGCAACTACAGGCCAACCCAGCAAAGCACAGTCAGTACTCTTCCTACAGCTCTTCAGCTCTTCTATTTGGCGGGGGTTCCTCTTGATCTAGAAGTAATCTAAAAGTCTGGGGTTTGGGGCTCACTTCTTATACCCCTTTCTGCGTTTGAAATAGGCAAATTTCAAAGGAAAGTCTCTGCCACAAGATCAGCCTTGTCCAGGTCTTGCTCCAGACAAATACCAGGGGGTTGGAGACTGCATTGTGTGAGGACAGGCACAGTCCTTTCAGGTGAAGTTATCAGCTCCTCCCTCCCCACTCTAGCCAAGGAGACTCATCAGGAAATATAGGCTATACCCCAGCTCCCTTTGTGTCACTGTCTGGAGGCAATTCATAAACTGACCAACTGTCTGTCTGACCCAGACACGGATTCCACGAGCAGGCAGAAGCGCAGAATGATTAAGCAAGAAAATGCCCACTTGCTAAAAGTGGCATTTTCAAACTAACAATATAAAAAACAGCTTTACCAAAAGATGTATTTTATAATTGTGATTTCAGAGTCCCCAAACTACAAATCTCTAACAGCTCCCAATGGGAAACAGCACTTAAAAGATATTTAAAAGCAGTCCCCATGTTAACCTATGAGAGAGAGAGGCCTTGCTACAGTGAAAACCAAATTTGGCAGTATTTTACTTCCAGGACACGTAAAACACATCAGTAAATGTCCCACCTCTGACATACAGTGCACCCTTCTCATGGGACTACATTGGGCCTAACTTAAGGGTGCCTTAAATGTACAAAAACAGAAGGTTTAGGCCTGGCATGTGGGTATACTTGGAGGTTGAATTGGCAGTTTCAAGTCATGTTTGTGACATGTTTACAGGGCTACTCATATGGGTGGCACAATCAGTGCTGCAGGCCCACTAGTAGCATTTGATTTACAGGCCCTGGGCACCTCTAGTGCACTTTCCTAGGGATATACTAGTAAATGAAATATGCCAATCATGGATACATGAATCACCAACACAAAACAATACATATGCACTTTATCAATGGTTAGCAGTCCTAATGCCAACAAAAACTGTTCAGACAAAATAAGAGGAAGTTTGGGGATGACCCTGTAAAAAGGGCCAGGTCCAACAAAATCAAATGTTGACCCTCAGTCACAGATCTGGGTATAATCATTGCTTTTATGCATGCCATTCCAACTTGGACCCAGTGATATGCAAATCATTCTTGACCCTGCTCCCCATGGGAATAGTCCAGCTCATGGTAGGTCTTCCCTGGACCAGAAACAAGCATCCTGGGACATGTTTTGGGGTATCACCCCTCATCAATCAGGCTAGTTTGAATTTGGTGGCATAGCGAGCATGGCACCCACGTCTTGGCAAACCCTTCCCACTAAGGGTGACAGATGCAAAAAGAACTGATGATGGATGGAATTCTGAACAAATTGAGAATTCAACCCTAGTCACAGGGATAAATCTATCTATTTTTACATGCCATGACTTTATAGTTTGGACCCAGCCATAAGCAAATCAGTCTTGACCCTGCTCCTCATAGGAACAGTCCAGCCTGAATTGCCTGCCAGGTTCTCCTTGGACCAGAAACAAGCATCCGGGGACCGGTTTTGGGGTATAACCCCCTCATCAGCCAGGATAGCTTGAGTCCAGGTTGTGATTTAGCATCACACAGACCTCTACATTTGAACAAACACATTAGGCCAGGTGCGTGGGTCACAGCCATTGGATTGTCCCTGTTGCATGGCACATTGCAACACTTACATCATTCAGAAGGTGCACATCCAAGGCAATGTGTGAAATGACAGCAGCCCAGGTGCAGTGCAGGGTCCAGGCACAGTGTAGGAATGACACATTGTCCATTTAAATACAGATGTGTAATAAAAAAAGACGCGTTTGACAAACACGTGTGGAATACACCCAAGAAATGACATAAGGAGTGTGGCAGGCTGCAAACTAGGAAGTGTGCATGTTTCTTTCACTTACAGTCTGTTAGTTTGTGCTGTGTGCTAGAGGTGGTGTGGAGCATGTCTTGTGCTAGTGATGTTTATAGTGTTTTGTATTTTTAAATTGTCTTGCTTTTGTCATTGAATTGTTGGGTGTATGTCCATTTAGGGTTTTCTGTTTTATGGGTAGGAGTTAGTTTACGAGGTGTTTGTATTAGGTTGAGCATGATTAGAGTGGGTTGGGTCATATCGGGGAAGGGTAGGGCAAAAAACGTTCAGAGGGAGAGTTTGGGAGCTGCTATGGCTGCTGTGGCTACTAGCACATTAAGGGGGTCATTACGACCCCAGCTGTCGGCATTAATATGGCAGCAAGAGATGCCAACAGGATGGCAGTACTTACCGCCATTTTATGACATTGGCGGACTGGCTGAAGCCAACCCTCCAATGTACCACACCGACCGCCACGGTGGTAACAGCCGCCGGGCTGGAGATATCTATCACCAGCCCGGCGGCCGTCACGGTTCCGCCTGTGGGATTATGAGCCCGCCTACTGTAATGGTTTTCGCAGCTTCCTTAACGCCACGAAAACCATTGCGGTTGGCACTATCAGTGACAGGGAATTCCTTCCCTGTCACTGATAGGGGTCTCCCCCCTCCATCTTCAGTTAGCCTCCCCACCCACCACCTCTCCAAACCCCCCTGCCCCCCAACATTCACATCACCTTCACACACAGACATATATACAGACACCCATTTCCACATGCATCCACGCATGCATACATTTATTCACTCAAACATCCACACACAATTTCATACATACACGCAGACACGCATTCACACAACACAACACACACGCACTCATACCTCCAAACATGCACACACGCATTCAAAACACAATGCACTCCCACATCCATGCACACCCAAACATTCACACACCCCCACACACACAACCCCCCACCCCATCTCCTGTCGGAGACCTGCCTTACCTTTGTTCAGGGGGTCCTCTGGCAGGAGACGGGACGGGGTGCTGCTGCCACTAGCAGCGCCCACCAGCAGAACACCGCTAGGCCGTATTATGGGTCATAATACGGCTGGTGGCGGACTACTGGCGTAGCGCTGCTGGTGTCAGCAGACCACCTTACCACCATCCACCAGCATGGCCACAGCCAGATTTCCACCATTCTGGTGGTGGAAATCCGGCTGTGGTCTCAATACGGCAGACGGCTGGTAGCCGCGGCGGCGGTCTTTTGGCAGCCGTCACTGCGGCGGTAGGCAGTTTTTACCGCCAATCTCAAAATGAGGGCCTATGTGTCAAACATGATGACATCAGGGGGTAGGATCAACCATAGCTACCCCAACAAGGAACTCAAGGAGTGGTGGGATGGGTGCAGTGGCACACGTATAAAGTGTTTGGGGTCAACCACAGCCGCCACCAACTGAAGTACTGAGGGGCAGATGTCGTGTCATGAGAGGCAGGTCTACTACACTACCTGGTTTGGAAGTTGGTGCATGATAGGTATGATGTAATGTTCCAAACACAGTAAATTAATACTTCATTTTTACATGTAAGGGGAAGATTATTTAAGGGGTAGGTTACAAAAATGCATGTGCCTAATAGAAACCCCTGGCCCAGGTTTGAGCTGTTGTGGTTTTTACATTTTTTCACATTCATGTATTTGTAAACATGACCTGATTTGACATATGAGCTTGTTCTGAGCACGAACTGTTTATTTTGAAATACCCTGCACAGGTGATGTGTAAAGAGGGAAGTAATGATCAATCTCCAATCATGTTCACCTTCTAATGTGTGCTGTATTTTTCAGCACACATAGAGAGTTGGACTTGCATCTGGCAATTTGATTGGTTCCAGAGGCTGGCCCTTTCAGGGTAGGAATTTTAAACCACCTTCAAAGGCATGCACCCTTCTATCATGTTGCAAGGTAGCATGTTTTGCGGCTGCTCAGCACTCTGCACACCAGAGACATTAATAGTCAGAAATTGTCCTAACAATGTTACATACAACATATCTGTCCCTTTCTATTTCAGCTCTACTTTGCCATGCCTACAGCCAACGGTTTTCACCCTTGTGTAATAGTGGCAAGTTGGCATGTGATGATTTTGCCCTGCACTATACAAAACATCACGTCTGATTCATGCTTCAGGCATATGATGTGAGATAGCACTGAACATCAACAGCGGGCCACCTTTGCCATGTAAGGTGTCTAGCTGTATGACATGTATACAGACAATGTAGACATGTGGTGTCCATCATGTTGATTATACTGGATCATTGAGATGTCATAGTAATGTGCATGATATGTGCACAGTGTGTATTTGCAATATTAACAAAGCAATGTTCAAATTATTGTCTTGTAAGTAGACCAGCACCATACAGCCGGGGGAAGAGGCAACCTTCAGGGATCCAAATGCTACTAGTAAGTGTAAATAGTACATGGTTGTAGCACTGTAAGATAAGGACAGTGTGTGATCAATGATAGCTGAAACATTGTGATGTGTATGGGAGTGTATCTTTCACCTGTAACCAGTTTAAAGTAAAGGTACAAACACAACTGAAGTTGTGCACAGTAAAATTTGAAATGGTCAAGAGCAGATTTCAATGTGCATGTAGGGGCAATGTATGCAGGCCCAAATGAATCAAGCTTCTTTACGTGCTGTAGTGATGGTTGCCCAAATACTGTTTGTAAGCTTATGGCACATGTACCATCACCTGGCACTAAATCTACAGATGGACAAAACTTCTATTGTCTGACACCCATGACATGGCACAAATGGAACAACCTATGGTTCATCATATGTTGCAGCAAGGTAGAATGAACTAGGCTGAACTTGTCTGGACACGGTATGCATGCCTATGTCCATATCGGAGCATGAGACAGGTGCTGGGGAGTTGGAATACTGAACCCAGACAGATTTAACAATAGTCATCATTACAATCTCATGTACTCAGAATTGCATTAAATGTGTTTTCCAAACGCAACTCAATATTGTTGTTTAGCATCATACAATGCTCATTCATGCTGCATACCTTTAGTCTCAATAGCAAAAATTAGTTCAGTGTGAAAGACTGTAGGCTTTATCAGGCAATCATGCCGATCACAAATAACATATTTGTCTGATTCATACCTGTACCAGTAGCTATGTGTGAAATCAAATTTACTAGTTTGCACAAACTTGTGTGACTGTGTCAGCAAGCTAGTCATCACCAATCAACAATTTGTCCTATGATAGATGCTACAAATGTTGTGATGTGACAAAGTTATTACTGATCACTGACAAGTGTCATCATAAAGGACATATGGTATCTCAGCATGTCTTGCTGTAATGGTATTAGTACATTGTCAGTAGGAATCATTTACTTTCTTACAATACTTGTGCAGCAATTAACCTGAGGTATGGCTGCTGTACTCCAGCCTCAGGGGTACCTGAACATCCCTCAGATTAGTCCATATCATACATATGTGACATAGGAACCATCACACTTA